>NW_012107474.1:968204-987852 GCF_000951045.1 Mandrillus leucophaeus | reverse complement strand
TTCCTGGACATATACAACCTACCAAGATTGAATCAAAAAGAAATAGAAAACCTGAACAGACCAATAATGAGTAACAAGATTGAATCAGTAATAAAAAGTCTCCCAGCAAAGAAGAGCCCAGGCCTGAATGGCTTCACTGCCAAATTATACCAAACACATGAAGAACCAACACTAATTCTCCTCAAATTGTTCCAAAAAATTGAAGAGGAGGGAATTCTTCTTAACTCATTCTATGAGGCCAGCATTACCTTGATACCAAAACCAGACAAAAGCACAGTAAAAAAAGAAAAGTACAGACCAATATCCCTAATGAACATAGATGCAAAACTCCTCAACAAAATACTAGCAAACTGAATCCAGCAGACCATCGAAAAGATAATATACCATGATCAAGTGGAAATTATCACACAGATGCAAGGGTGATTCAACATACACAAATCAATAAACATGATACATCACATCATCAGAATGAAGGACAGAAAGTATATGAGCATCTCAATACACGCAGAAAAAGCATTTGACAAAATTCAATATCCTTCATGATAAAAATTCTCAACAAACCATGCACAGAAGAAACATACCTCAAAATAATAAAGGCCATGTATGACAAACCCACAACTAACATCATATTAAATGGAAAAAAGCTGAAAGCCTTTCTTCTATGAACTGAATGAGACAAGGATGCATTTTTTTTTTTTTTTCAGTTTTCATCTTGTTTATTCAGTTTGCTCCGAGGGCAAAATCAACAGTAGTAGAGATCACAAACATTATTTTGATTGGCCTCACAAGTCTGATCAGTAAAACCTGAAAAACAGAAAATGTTACCTGAGTTGCAAAGAAAGCACTCCTGGAGTTCACTAGCGTGATAGCAAGTGGAAAGAATATAAATGCAACAGGTGTTCACATTTAGAACAGTACTTGTAAACCTGCTCATTTCTAGACAATGCTGGGACCCTTGTTGCAAACCCATCATATATCACTGCTGATTTCCTTGACATGAAATACGACTTTACGAAAATCTTCCTAGACCTTACTCTGGCTGCATTTGAGTGGTTCCTATGCCTACGGCGCTGGCATATGCTGTCAAGATTTCCACTGTTTTGTTTCTAGGGTCATTCGGGCTTCCTTCAGCCAGTCCTGTGCCACTCATCTGGATTTCCCCTTCAGCTGATTGACAGATTTTGCTGCTAGCTCTAGATCACCATGCTCAATGCAATAGGAGGCGTATGACAGTAATTTAAATGTGTTTATATCCTCAGGTCAGAGCTCCGGGGGCGGATTCAGTTGCTGAGGCAGGAACAGAAGCAAGGACTGTAGGTAGGAGAGGAAGTACTGACACAAGCTATTGCTGGTTTCATCAATCATTGCTACCCTTTGGGTCAGTTTTTGAACAGTGTAAAAGCAGGCTCTAAGGGTCTCTTCACTGTACACCCCATGGGTCAGGGACTCTGGAGGGATGGCTGTGGTTAAAGCTTGGGTAAATTCAGTATCAGAACAGTTGGCTTTGATGGCCTCAACTGCACTACCCAGTGGGACAGTAGGCGTTTCTGCAGATGAGGTCTGCATGCCATACTTTAATGCCTCCACTGAAAGCCAGAGTTGGTAGGCTTTCCTGGCTTCCTCTTCAGCAACTGCATGACTCTGAACAACCTGTTCAATTCCTCTGAGTCTGGCATAGTCAGTGTTTATATCCAGAGTAAAGTTGTCAACTTGCTCTTGACTGAGACGACAAAACTGTAATTCTTGTTCTGAGAGTTTCTCAGACAGGTTCTACTCAAATTCACACTTCAGTTCCTGTTCTTGTACCCTAAGGACATCTCACAAGTGGTGATCAGTGTGGGCAGTGGCCTGTCAATGAAGTTAGGTTCTCATTTCATTCTCCATGGCGTCTCTGACTTCCTCTATCTTTCTGTCCTATTCAGACTGCATTTTACTTCTGTGATGTTCTAATGCTTTTGCTACTGCAGAGTCAAATGCCTGCTTTTCTTCCAGCTTTGTTTCTCCAAGGCTAATGTGATGTGCTGCTTTTCTGTGGCCATCTGTTCTGCTAGCTCTCTGTTCAGCTGGTCGATATGACGATGTGCATGAGCGATCAGGGAGTTCAGGTCATCAGTAGAGAGTTTGTCTGCTAGGTCAGAAACACTCGTTCCTTTCCACCCAGGAAGGACTTCTGGAGTAATGAAATCATCCCAAGCTTGGACCACCAGCTCATGATACTGAGATACAACCTTAGCCTCAAATTGAGCTGCTTGGACCTTTTTGACCACATTATCCAGATCAACTATTGTGCTGTGAAGTTTATATGAGGCTTGGCCCCAGCAACCTCCTCTTTCTTTGAATTTTCAGTCACACTTTTCATCTTCTCTAACTCTTCTTTGGCTTTGAGAAGGGCATCAGCAGCTTCCTCTACTGCCTTTCCGCCTTCTTCCAACGCACCCTGCACTGTACGCCACTTAGCAGACTTCTTCTTGCCCTCAATCTCAGAAATGTCCATGGCAGCTTTCAGTATGTTGGCGTGCACATTGACAGCCTGGACCGCAGCATTCTGAGCTGAAATAGCCTGCAGAGTGCCACTTGGAGTTTGCCTCAGAGCATCTTCTAAGCTCTTGGCTAGAGACTCAATTTTAACTTGTTCTCGTTTTTCCTGTTGTGCAAGGCAAGCTGCAACTTCTTCAGGTGCTCGTTCCCTTACAGAAGATGAGGATGCTTTTTCTGAAAGTGGAGGGGTGTGGGTTTTCCTTCACCAATTTCAGGGTGATCAGTTTTTAAAGATTCCTCATGCTGAACCCCAGGGACCAACAGCGTATCATCTGCTGTTGCTGAAGCTGGAGTATCTCCCTTTTGCTTTTGGAGTTGTGAGTCAGGCTATTTAGACTTCTTTGTTACTTCCAATACACTAGAGATTTTTGGTGGACCAGACTGAATCAATTTCTTTGGCAATGGAACATTATAAGGTGCGGAACCAAGAACCATCTCGAAGAGTTTGTCTGAGTAAGGTATGGTTTTCTCCACACTTTCCCGGAAATGGGAATCCCATTTGGCATACAGGATAGTGCCATCAATTCCTCCACCAACAAAGAAGAGGCCAGCTCCAGCAATTTTGCCAGTAGTCAACCCAGAGCTGCCTGAAATAGAGTATCTGTGGCATGGTCGCAATGGACAGAGGACAAACTTCCCACAGAGACAACTCTGGGCAGCGGTGGTCACACCTGATAACTGACAGGCCCACAGCATCTCTGTCGAGCAGACGGTGCTGCTGGTGGACGCGGGAGCTGCCACAGCGGCATGAGTAAGTGGAGGCATGTGTGCATATGTCAAGGATGCCTATTTTAATCACTCCTATTGACATGGCTTGGATCTGTGTTCCCACCCAAATCTCATATTTAATTGTAATCCCCAGTGCTGGAGGTGGGGCTGGGTGGGAGGTGATTTGATCATGAGGGCCATTTCTCATGAATGGTTTAGCACTGTCCCTGTTGGAGGTGTTGTCATAATAGTGAGTTCTTGTGAGATCTGGTTGTTTAAAAGTGTGTGGCACCCTGTACCACCCCACACCGCTCCAGACATGTAAAGCATTGGTGCCCCTCTTGCCTTCTGCCATGATTGGAAGCTTCCTGAGGCTGTCCCAGAAGCAGAAGCCTCTATGGTTCCTGTATAGCCTGCAGAACTATGAGCCAGTTAAACCTCTTTTCTTTATAAATTACCCAATCTCAGGTATAGCTTTATAGCAACGTAAGAACGGACTAATACACCTGTTCAACATAGTACCGGAAGCCCAAGCCAGTGCAGTCAGGTAAGAGATAGAAATAAAAGCCATCCCAATTGGAACAGAGGAAGTCAAAGGGTCCCTCTTTGCACATGACATGATTTTATATTTAGGAAAACCTAAAGACTCCACCAAAAATCTCTTAGAACTGATAAACAAATGTAGTAAAGTTGCAGGATACAAAATCAACATATAAAAATCAATAGTGTTTTGATACACCAATAACAAACTAGTTGACAAAGTAAGCAAAAAGGCAATCCATGAAGGCTAAAACAACTCTATCTTGGATGCTAATCTGCCATATGGACTTCTAGTTCACCTGTTCTGGGAAGGCCTCTAAGACTTCCAGTTTAATCTACTGTTCGTTGTATAAGAGCACACACTATAAATCTTGCTTCAAAACAACCTTGATGTTATTGTACTTCAACTGATCTACAGAGCCCTTCTAAATCACGTATGCCCTTTCCTTATGGTATATAAGCCTTGGGTGTGGATGGGGTAATGGCACAGGGATCCGACAACTTATCTTACCACCACCCAAGTCACAGACATGGCTTCTGTTTTAAGTCCTTATTAAATGTTTCTTTCTGAGAAACCGGATCTGTCAGCCTCTTTCTGTGGCCTCTCAGCTTCCTTGAACTTTGGGGGTAGGTTTACACAGACCTGCCCAACATGGAACACAGTCTCATTCACAATAGCTATTTTAAAAATAAAATACCTGGCAATAAATATAACCAAGGATGTGAAAGACCTCTGCAAGGAAAACTACAAAACACTGATAAAATAAATTGAAGAAGACACAAACAAATGGGAAGATATTCCATGTTCATGGATCAGAAGAAATGACATTGTCAGAATGATCATACTACCCAAAGCAATCAACAGACTCAACGCAATCTCTATCAAAATGCCAATGACATGTTTCACAGAAGTAGAAAAAACAGTCCTAAAACTCATATGGAACCAAAAAAAAAACCTGTAGGCATCACACCACTTGACTTCAAAATATATTACAAGGCTAAACAGCATAGTATTGGTATAAAACCAGACACATAGATCAATGGAACAGAATAGAGAACCCAGAAATAAATCCATATATTTACAGCCAATTGATTTTCAACAAAGGTGCCAAGAATGTACAATACAGAAGAAAAAACCTCAATAAATGGTGCTGGGAAAACTGGATAGCCACATGCAGAAGAGTGAAACTGGATCCCTACCTCACATCATATACAGAAATCAACTCAAGATGGATCAAAGCCTTAAACATAAGACTGAAAACCATAAAGCTACCAGAAGAAAACATAAATGAAATGCTCCAGGACATCGGTCTAGGTGAACAGTTTATAGCTCAGACTACAAAAACACAGGCAACAAAAACCAAAATAGACAAATGAGATTATATTAAACTGAAAAGCTCTGCACAGCAAAGGGAACAATCAACAGAGTGAAGAGACAACCTGTTTAATGGGAGAAAATATTTGTAAACTATGCATCTGAAAAGTGACCAATATCCAGAATATGTAAGGAACTCAAACAACTCAACAACAACAACAACAACAAAACAAATAATTCCATTAATAAATGGGCAAAGCACCTGAATAGGCATCTCCCAAAAGAAGACATACAAATGGCCAACAGGTATGCAAAAAAACAAAAAAAAACAAAAAACAAAAAAAACTCAACATCACTAATCATCAGGGAACTGAAGTCAAAACTAGAATGAGTGGCACATACACACCATGGAATACTATGCAGCTATAAAAAAGGATGAGTTTGTGTCCTTTGTAGGGACATGGATACAGCTGGAAACCATCATTCTTAGCAAACTATCGCAAGAACAGAAAACCAAACACCGCATGTTCTCACTCATAGGTGGGAACCGAATAATGAGATCACTTGGACTCAAGAAGGGGGACATCACACACTGGGGCCTATCATGGGGAGGGGGGAGGGGGGAGGGATAGCATTGGGAGTTATACCTGATGTAAATGACGAGTTGATGGGTGCTGACGAGTGAATGGGTGCAGCACACCAACATGGCACAAGTATACATATGTAACAAACCTGCACATTATGCACATGTACCCTAGAACTTAAAGTATAATAATAATTTAAAAAAAAACAAACTAGAATGAGATAGCATCATCTTATTAGAATGGCTAGAATTAGAATGGCTATTATCAAAAAGACAAAAAATAACAGATGCCAGAAAAGATGTGGAGAAAAGGGAACTCATACATCATTTGTGGAAGTGTAAATTAGTACAGCCATTATCTAAAACAGTATAGAGATTTCTCAGAAAACTAAAATAAAACTACCATACTATCCAGCAATCCTGCTACTACTTATTCAAAGGATAGGGAATTGGCGTATCAAAAAGATACCTGCACCCCCATGTTTATTGCAGCACTATTCACAATAGCAAAGATACAGATTCAACCTAAGTGTCTATCAATAAATAAATGAATCAAGATACTGTGGTATATATTCACAATGGAATCTTCTTCGGCCATAAAAAAGAATGAAGTCGTGCCATTTGCAGCAACATGGATGGAACCGAAGGTCACTGGAGACAAATATTACATGTTCTCACTCACATGTGGGAGTTTACAAAGTTGATCTCGTGGAAGTAGAGAGTAGAATGATATCACTAGAGGTGAAGAAGGGTGTGTGTTAGAGGGGAAGTGAGTTTGGTTAATGGGTACAAACATGCAGTTACACAGAAAGAATAAGTTCTAATATTTGATATCAGCATAGGGTGACTACAGTTAACCATGTATTGTATGTCTCACATCAGCTGGAAGAGAGAGTGTAAAATGTTCTCAACACGGAGAAGTGATAGACAAGGTGATGAATATCCTGATTTCATCATTACATATCCTCTGTGTGTAAAGTATCACATATACCCCATAAATACATAAAGATATTATGTATCAATTTTTAAAAAGTGCCATATGTGGACCAGTGATGGGAGTGTGTGCTGCAGAACTAATCCAGTTCTGTAAACCCGAGATCCTCCGCAACCTGGGAACAGGACGTCCACCAACCACATGGGAAAACCTGATCCTCGGTGCTCTGAGGCTTTGGCCATCAGTGGAGGGCTTGCTGGCCTGGAGCAGGAGTGGACAGACAGTAGGGAAGCAAGACCACTCACTCCACCACAGGCGGGTAAGTTACTGCTGTGGCCACTGCACCTGGGCCCCGGGAGTCTTGGGAGAGACTACATGGGCATCTTTAGCCGCGTCCTCCACCCGGGACACCACCTTCTGATGAGGACTGTGTGAAGGGATCACTGAAGAGGGTTTAGCAGCAAATTCTATGTAATCAGCAGACTAGACAGCGGGGAGTATGGAAATAAAAAAGAAACACCAGAAACGCAGAGCTGCATAGGGAAAGCTGGTTTATTTGGCTCTCGTGGGGTCAGAGAATGACTCTGGGATCCCCGGACTTCCCTGGGGGGATGGGCAAGGTCAGCAAGGGCTCCAGATCATTCTGTCATATTCTCGATCCAGAATTCAGAGGGTTCACTGAGCATGCTTTTCACCTGCCCCGTGTGCAGAAGACCGACTGAGGACTCATCCGGGGAGTGTGCAGGTGTGGCCTCATCTGCACTGGGAGCAGCGGGTCTGGAGATTCTTGGTCAGCAGCAGGAAGGGATGCCGCAGGAGATGGGTCTGCAGAGGACGCTGGCGCAGGAGGGCTGGCAGCACCCGGAGGACTGGCAGGAGGGGGCCGCATACACAACGGGCCTGCAGCTCACAGGCACGCACAGGGCGGACTGGCAGGAGGGGGCCGCATACACAATGGGCCTGCAGCTCACAGGCACACACACGGAGGACTGGCAGCTCACAGGCACACACACGGCTGGCTTGCAGCTCACGGGCACACACACAGAAGACTGGCAGCCCACAGGCACGCAGCAGGATGCCTGGCAGGGACTGGACACGCAGCAGGCTGGCTGGCAGCCTGAGGAGCAGCTGGTATGGCACATGGTGGCGTGTGGCTGGATAAGGTCAAGGCAGAAGACAGTGATGTCTGGGGACAGCTTCCCTGGGCAGCCTTTATACCTGGACCCAGGCGTCCCCACAGCACAGAGGCACGCACCTGTTGTCTTCCTTGTTTTTCTTCCTCAAGGCTGTTTTCTGGAACCCAGTTTTCTGTTGTAGATGCTCATATTTTTTATTTGGCCCTTTGTTTCATGACTAATTGCACCTTCTTCAAGCTCTTGTTACATTTGGAACCTGCCCAGATTTATTGGTGATGCGCAGGCAGTTTTAGCTCCACCTGCCTGATATCTGCCTCCCTTCATTCGTTCCACGCTGAAGCAGACATGAGTGGTACCCAGAAAACCTCCTCGAACCACAACTTCTGTTGCATCAACCAGAAACTTTGGGGAAGAGACCAGAACTGAATACAGACAATGTAATCACACTGGGAAACCTGCTGGAGTGAGTGATGCAAAACTGGCTACTCTATCAACCATACAGTTGAGATTTAGGAGACTCTCGTTTTCAGGCAGCAGTTAACCAGCAGTGCAGACTGTGATTCCTGACAGAGAAGAAACTTAGGAGATAAACTCCCACTTCCCAGCTCTCCGCTGGGGCAGGCTTCCAAAATGCAGTGTCACCAGCTGCAGTCTGAGCAAAATACAATGGTCCAACTCTGCCAAGGAGGAAGGGCCAGTGCCCATGCAGTTGAAGCCCTGGAGTCCGAGGAGCAGAGAAGCGGAAAGAAGGGTCCATGTGGAGAGCAGCCCCCACAGTGTGGGAGTTGACTGTGAATCTGTGGGATGGGGCAGGGCTGTGTATTCCCAGGGCAAGGCCACCACAGGCTCACCAGAGAGAAGCTGCTGGAGGATTAAGAGTGAAGCCCCCACTCCAGCCCCCACACCAACATCCAGCCGAGACCCCCTACAGCCTGGCACCAAATGAGTAAGGACCAGACTAGAGTGAGACCCGCCCATATGGTCACATATGGTCTTACGTGACCTAGTCACCAAGTAACCCATTTTAAAGGTTAGTTTTCTTACGAGTCGATTACAGAAGAACAAGGATGCGTCTTTGATATTTACCTGCTCCTTTACCTTCCCCCATGCCCTCTACTCCTTCCTGCAGGTCAGGGCCCACCTGGCCTCGTCCTAGTCAACCTAAAGCACATCCGTGCACGTTGCGTGCATTCTGGCTTGGCGTACACAATGGAGCGATCTGCCAGGCAAATTATGTGCACAGCCATGAAGTATAACCTGGGATTGGACCTGAGAACAGCTGCCTATGTCAATGCCATTGAGAAAGTCTTCAAAGTGTACAATGAAGCTGGTGTGACCTTCACATAGATGGATCGTGGCTGACTTCCTCACTACCCTCTTCACCTGTAACTTCTGCAGACCTATCACAAGTTTACATGTAACCACAGAAATCCCTTTCTCTCCTGACTCAGTAATAATGGATACCATTCTCAACAAGTCATTCCAAATCAGCCCCTGAAGGAAAAAGAAATTAAGGTTAGGGGATCCTGTACAAGCTGAGTGTGAAAGTAGAAATCACCTACACCAGAGAGCCATTTTGGTATTTTGCCTTTAAATGAAAAGTCTCCTCCATCTGGCTGTGCAGCCTTGCTCTGTGGCTTTTCCCATCACAATCAGTGCTATTACTGGGGAAGGGACAGTCAAGAGCAGTCAGTTGCTTATTTTGCTCTGGACGAGTCTGGGACACGCTGTAACTTCAACACATTTAAGAAGTAGGTGTGTGGCCTTTTCAGAAGGTGGCATGGTCCTCTAGTGAGTTCTTAGCATTTTATATCAGCAAAATAACTCAATTTTGCAGGTTGCAAATATAAAAGCTGTTTCTGTTTATGAATTCTATTCTTTTAGAATAAAGTAAGTACATGCTGCTGTAATAACATTGCCTTTAATCACTTAAAAAAAAAAAGGAACATATGGTCACCAAGGCTGCACCAATTCTCTTGGTTTTTAAGTGTGATAATGAACTATAGCAGTGAAAGGAGTTGCTTGTGACAGGACTGAACTTGTGGCCTCACCCGGCTTGTCCCTAGGCCTTAAAGTCACTCCCACCACATGGCCACCGATCAGCTCTGGATCCGTAGACTTGTAAGTTCTGTCCACAGCTGTGAGACCCCACTTGGTCTTCAGCCTGTGAGGGGATTTCATTAACGTGGTGTCTGAGTTGTCCAAAGGCTCTGTGGCAGGAATCACCTGTATCCACCACCAGCAGGCACAGGAGGACCCACACAGGAGCAGAGGGTGCCCCTGGGAGCTGCCTGGGATGGAGGGAGTAGCTCTGCCCTGAGAGACGGCTCATCCCCTACCATGTGACACCACCGTAGAATAAAGCGCTGTGGCCAATCCATCAAGAGAACAGAGCTGGAGTGTGAGGAGGAATGTGCCACCCACAGTCCTGCCCGCTGCTTCCCAAGTGCGGGGGCATCCTGGAATTTCACCCCAGCTCCTCACTTTCCCCCACGCTGCCTCTGCAGAGGTGAGACTGATCAGACCCTCAGCGCGGGAGAGGAACCAGCGTGGGAGAGGAACCAGAGTAGCTCAGACCCCCTCCGTGATGGGTCCTCCTGGGCTCCGTCTGCAGAGGAGGTGGCCTGTGGCCACTAGTGCTTCTCGTGTGAAGTGGGCTCTTCTGAGGTGTGGTGTCAGGAAGCCCACTGTGGTCACACGCCTGAGCCATGCTCTGCAGAGGCCGACGTGGCCGATGTTTTCATCCATCTTCTCCGTCCCAGCTGGTTCAGGACTTCAGGATGAGTCACGTATTGAACCCTGAGCCCAATATAATTTGGCACAGTGGGAACGACCACGGATTCCAGAGTGAAACTAAGCAGTCCAGATGCCTGCGTCTCTGCAGTGGCGCGGACATGCACCCATCATGCAAATGATCTAGGACTTGCATGATCTGTAAAATGGGGTATCGGCCACCCCAAATGCTGGCAAAGATGAATGAGATAACCCCGTAAGATGCCAATCACAGCCTGGCACAGCGCTAGACCTCTGTGCATTATTGTTCCCCCAATAATCATCATTATTATTCCACAATATGGAGCCCAGTAGCTTGGCTCTCGTTACTCGGGAAGACCCTGATGATGACTGAGCTTCTCAGTCGAAACGGGGCCCCTGGTGCAGTGATTGTGACTGTGCTTGTGTTGAGTTCCAGATGGCATTTACAACAGGGGGACCTTGACCATCCATGAGGCGGGCCCCTGGCCTCACTGACAGCCCTTCACCAGCCACCCCCGGCTCTGTTTCCAGGAAACACATGGTCTGCTGAGTTGCGGGAGCCCCCAGCTCAGAGTTTCCTGAACTGAGTAACCTCAACAAGAAAACCCAGAAAGATCAACAGGAGAGGGCAGAGGAGGAGACACCAGGGGGCTTGCTGCCCAGACAACTGTGGCCTGCCCTGGCTCCATGTTGCGTCCCCACCACCTGCTGCCCATCCAGGGCTGTAGGACCTCCTGCTGCCACCTGGCCACCACCACCCCCGCCCCCACCGCGCAGCTCTGCTGTGCCGGCCCCGGTGTGAGGCGTCCACTTCCTGCCAGCTGGCCTGCCACATGCTCAGGTCAGGCCTGTGAGTGGCCGCCTCCTGCCGGTCCTCCAGGTACTGCCAGCCCTCCTGCCCCTTTCCTGGCCTGCAGACCTGTGACCTGCCACACCGGCCTGCTGCTGACGGATTATCCTGATAATCGACTCTCTGCTATTATTTACCAAAAGCCTTTCCCTTTGTCCTGTTATCAGAATCCCCCTGCACTTCTCAGTCCCCAGTGACGAATCCATCTCCCGCCGTGGCTGGAATTTCCCCTGAACGTTCTTGTCCAGGAAGGCTTAGTTCCCTATCAAAAATACGTCTCTCTGCTCCTCAACACTGCGTCTTTTTAAAAATTTCCCCGAAGCTGTTTCTCACTGTCCTTTGCCTTCCTGACCAAGACGATGTCAGCGCGGGGTCCTGTCGTGGGTCACTGCTCAGAGGTGGAGCTTGACCCTGGGATGTCAGGAAGCCGCTCTGGGAAAAGCTGTGGCTGAAACTGCTGAGTCCAAAGTGGGTGTTTCCTTCCCAGTGGTTTCAGATGAGGACCTCTCACCCAGGGCTCTTTTGGAGCCTGGAAACCAAGCCTCAGGACAAAGGACTGCGGGAAGGAGGAGGCTGAGCCTGGGGAACCTGGTGGCTGACTTCGGGTGTCAGAAGGGCTTTTCTCCAGCACGCATTTCCCCAGAGGCTGGATTGGGGCCACTGAGCCAGTGTGACAGGGAAGTAGATTTCAGCTCAACAGGAGGAAGAGTCCCCTAAAAGCCAGGGCTCCCAGTGACATACTTGGAGCCTGGTGATTACTCAGCTTCTGGGTGCTGAGGGCTCCGAACGGCAGGCACACTTCTCCCACCGTGTCATGCCAGACAAAAACGGAATGGCCCATGTGTCCGTCAGCCGGTGGATGGACAAACAGCCTGACACAGCAGTACAGTGCAATCCACACCAGCACTGAGGGCAGCATTCTTACGCACGATGTCAACAGGAACGCGTCACAGAAACACCACGCGGGGTGGGAGAGGCTGGCACAGGAGGACTTGCTGTATGACGCCATCTAAATGAGTTCTAAAACAAGGAGAACCCGTTTATGCTTTTAAAAATTCTCAGCAGCGGCCATCTCTGGGGGATTGGGTGAAGTTGACTGGAGAAGGCAGAAGAGTTCTGGAGAGGATGGTCAAGTCCAGGGTCCTGATGGAGTCTGAGAAGCCCACCATCCCCTGGGCCTTGAGGGGGCCTGGGTGACCTGTGTTGATGGATTGGCAAACTTCATCAAATGATACCCTTGAGGTTTGTCTCATTTCACACGCAAAACAAATGCTGAACTCGAGTTAACGGCACGTTGCTGAACTGTGTGAATGAAGTGCGCGGTTGCTGCACCTTCTGCAGTGCATGTGAAATAAGATGTACGGACAGAGGCCGGCTCGGGGGTGAGTATCCGATCAAGCAGAGTGACTGCCATGCCAGGTGCAGATCCAGGGCCAGGCGCGTGGATGCCCACTGTTTAATTTTTACAACTTTTCTGTATGTTTCCGTTTTTCATAACCAAATGAAAATAAAGATCGTTTTTAAAAAGTAGTTAAGAAGATGAAAATAGTAAATGTTTTCATAAAAAGTAGACACACACGGGATCTCTGCTTTGGAGAACTGGGGTACGGTCAGAGGGAAGTGGGGTACGCTCAGAGAACTGGGGTACCCAGCATTCAAGGAGAATAACGGTGGACCGTGGGTCAGCCAGATGTCCCAGAAGCAGCAGGACAGTCATGAGGAAGCCAACACTCAAACAGCATGGCTGCCCCAGGGCAGGATGGCAGACCCAGCCCACCATTCCCGTTTCCACCTTCTCAAGACCACCACAGGGGAAGGGAAATGAGTTTACCAAGGATGAGGGACTCCAGCAATGAAAAGGAAAGAGAGGGGTGTGTGTGGACTGCTGGCCAGGGCAGAGGTGGGACCCACCTGCTCGGGAGCCCCATGCAGCTCTGCTTCCCAGCGAGCACAGCAGAAGGAGAGTGGGGAGGGCTGCAGTGGAGAGGGGAACTGAAGGTGTGAGCACAGCACTCTCTGGCCAGGCCCCCCAAGGCCCTGAGGGTCACCAGGCACAATTCTCTCATGCTGGCCTTGGGCTTCCATCGCTTTTACTCCAAAGTGATGCCGGCAATGGATGGACCTGCGCCCCAAGCATAGAGCACCAGGCCAACCTCCCCACTTAAGTGGGGGCTCCTCCAGCAGCAAACAGACCACATATACAGCAGGAGAGGAGCCCAGGCAGCCCAGGACCACCCTCGCCCCAGCCAGGAGGGAAGCCGGGACCACCCCTCCCCCGAGCCGGGAGGAAAGCCGGGACCACCCTCATCCCAGCCAGGAGGGAAGCCGGGACCACCCCTCACCCCAACCAGGAGAGAAGCCGGCAGCACAAAAAGCAAGACCAAGATAAACTAACATATCACGGCACCCAGGGGAAACCAATGGTTTAAGGAACTTAAAAAATCCTAAATACACTCAGACATTCAGGAAGATGTTACATCTATCAAACAAGAACAAGATGCTTTGAAAATGAACAATTAGAACAATGATCCCCAAAATGTCATAGATATTAAACATCTCATTCATATCTAAAATTAAACAGAGAGGCTTAAAGGTAATTGTATTAGAGTTCCCTTAGAGGGACAGAACTAATAGAATATATATGTGTGTGTGTGTGTGTGTGTGTGTGAATATATATTAATAAAATGAATGGAAAAATCCTAGATATGTCCTGTTGAAATTATATAACATCAAAGATAACAAGTGGTTCCCATGAGCTTCCAGAAAATCAAACAAACAAACAAACAAAGTCATCCACAAGCAATATATATATACACACACACACACACACACATATATATATGGGGGTGGGTTACTAAGTATTAACTAACAGGATCACAAGGTCCCACCACAGGCCATCTGCAAGCTGAGGAGCAGAGATCCAGTCCGAGTCCCAGAACTGAAGAACTTGGAGTCCAATGTTCGAGGGCAGGAAGCATCTAGCACGGCAGAAAGATGGAGGCTGGGAGGCCGGGCCAGTCTTGTGTTTTCACGTTTTTTCTGTCTGCTTTATATTCGCTGGCAGCTGATTAGATGGTGCCCACCCCATTAAGGGTGAGTCCGCCCTCCCCAGTCCACTGACTCAAATGCTAATCTCCTTTGGCAACACCCGCACAGACACACCCACGATCAATGCTTTGTATCCTTCAGTCCGATCAGGTTGACACTCAGTATTAACCAACACCATGAGGTTGAGAAATCTCTCCGATTTGGAACAAAACATCAAAGAGATAAAAAATATGAGGAAAAATTACCATAAATGACTGATCTAGTGAAAGCAATCCCTGATGTGTGGGAGTCCCAAAAAGCGGGACAGTGAGATTGATGAGAGGATGCACATAAACCCCTAAAGAGGAGCCTTTCCCAAGGTTAAAGACACAGTCTTCAGGCCGAAAAGAACCAAGTGATGCCAAGAAAATGAATGGAAAAATCCTAGATACGTCCTGTTGAAATTATATAACATCAAAGATAACAAGTGGTTCCCATGAGCTTCCAGAAAATCAAACAAACAACCAAAGTCACCCACAAGCAATAAAAATCAGATTAGCATCAGACATCTCATCAGCAACACCGAATGCTATAGACTCACAGAACAACACTCACAATGTCCAGGAGGTCAACATTCAGCCCACGCTTCCAAAGATGAGCATGCTCTAAAGAAACAGGTTAAGCAGAAGATAAACAGTTCTTAAGATAAGCAATAAACATGACATCTAATTATTAACCATAAAACTATTAAGTAAGCATATGTGTTTTTCTAAGACTAAGTAGCATGTATTTTGTGGTCATTTGCCTTTCTACATTTTTGTTTGTCTGTTTGTTTACAGAGATGGGTGGTCTTGCCATGTTGCCAGTCTAGCATCAAGCTTCTGGGCTCAAGTGACCCTTTCACCTCAGCCTCTCAAGGAGCTGGGCCTACAGGTATGTACCACCATGCCAGGCTCTTTTCAAAATATTTTAAAGTAGTGGAAATATTTTTTCAATATTTGACCTAGATGTCAAGTCTGTCAAACAGAGTAAAACACAGCTTCTCTAATTTAAAGTGGGATGGAGAATCCTGACACCTGCCAGTTTGTCCTCCTCCCCTCCCTTCCCTTCATCTCCCCTCGCCTCCTCTCCCCTTCTCTCCTCTCTCCCCACTTCTCTCTCTCTCCCCCGCTCACCCCCTTACCTAGGTAGCATCTGAGATGTCTCTTAAGAACATGATTTTACAACGTTGTTGCTTTGAGTCCCTCTCTCTCTCCAAGCTTCAAGAGATTATGGAATTAGCATGTGCCTCATTAGGTGCCAGGGAACAGAGCTGACAGCAAACAATGGCACTCACCCCTATGTCTCTCAAATAAAACTGTTAACACCGTACCATGTATCAGCCATTACTTACATCTGACTTTCTCTATAATAAGCTTATTTTTTTAAGAATCCTTATGTCCCCATCTATACACTAAGACCCTAAAAACTGAGAGACAGAACAACATCAAGGACCTATTTTTCCATATTGTGCTAACTGCAAAAATGCATGAGGACATTATGTATGGATAAAAGACTCAACTCATCAAAGGTATGAGAATTAGAAACATATATGCACCATACAAAGAGTCCCCAACATACATGAAGCAAACATTGACAGAATTCAAGTGAGAAATAGACAGTTCTACAATAGTTGGGGACTTTAATATTTCATTTTCAATAATGAACAGAACATCTAGTCAGAAGGTCAATAGGAAATAGAGAACTGAATCCACTATAAACCAGTTACTCACAAAAGACATGTATAGGACACTTCACCCAACAACAGCTTTACTGGTGAATATCACCACACATTTTTTTTTTAATTTAACAAAAACCTCCTCAATTTGTGAAAGAAAAAAATAGAAGGACCACTTTCTAACTCACCTATGAAGCCAACATTATGCTGATACCAAACCCACATAAGACATCAAAAGAAAAGAAAATCACAGACGAACATGCCTTTTAAAAAAATACAGATGCAAAAATTCTCAACAAAATACTAGCAAAGTGATTCCAACAGCATATTAAAAGGATTATATACCATGACCAAGTTGGATTTATCCCAGGAATGCAAAGATAGTTCCAGATTAAAAATAATCAATGTAGTATACCACACGAACAGAATGAAGTGGAAAAAAAACACATGATCTCAATTAACAAAGAAAAGGCTTTGACAAAGTCCAACACCATTTCATGATTTTAAAACACTCAGAAAACTAGGAATAGAAGTGAATTTCCTCAACATACTAAACAGCATTTATGAAAAACTCACAGCTTGCAACATGCTCGACAGTAAAAGACTGAAAGCTTTCCCCCTAAGATTAGGAACAAGACAGGATGTCCCTTTTCACCACCAATATTCAACATTGTACTGGAAGTTCTAGCCAGAGCTATTAAACAAGAAAAATAAATAAATAAATGTCATCAAAATTGGAAAGGAAGAAGCAAAATTATTTCTATTCACAGGCAACATGATTTTGTCTATAGAAAATCCCAAAGAATCCACAAGATAGCTACTAGAGCTTTATTAAAGAATTCACCAAAGTTTCAGGGTACAAGATCAATATACAAAAATCATACATGTTTCTATACACCAGCAATGAACAATCTGAAAAGGAAATGAAGAAAAACAATTCCATTTCAATGGCATCCAAAAGAATAAAATACCTAGTAACAAATATAACCAAGGAGATAGGAGACCTGTACAATAACTATAAAACATTGCTGAAAGAATTAAAGAAGACCTAAATAAATGGAAAGATATCCATGTTCATGGATTAGAAGACTTCCTGTTGTTAAAATGGCATTACTACCCAAAGAAATCTATAGATTCAATGCAGTCCTTATCAAAATTTCAAGTCTTTTTTTTTTCCAGAAATGAAAAAGCTGATCTTCAAGCACATACAGATTATAGGAGCTCAGAATAGCCAAAACAATCTTGAAAAAGAGGGACAAATTTGGAGGATTCACACTTTCTAATTTCAAAACTTACTACAAAGCTACAGTAATCAGCCGGGCGCGGTGGCTCACGCCTGTAATCCCAGCACTTTGGGAGGCCGAGGTGGGCGGATCACAAGGTCAGGAGATCGAGACCATCCTGGCTAACACGGTGAAACCCTGTCTCTACTAAAAATGCAAAAAATTAGCCAGGCGAGGCGGCGGGCGCCTGTAGTCCCAGCTACTCGGGAGGCTGAGGCAGGAGAATGGCGTGAACCCGGGAGGCGGAGCTTGCAGTGAGCCGAGATCGCGCCACTGCACTCCAGCCTGGGCGACTAAGCGAGACTCTGTCTCAAAAAAAAAAAAAAAAAAAAAAAAGCTACAGTAATCAAAACAGTGTGGTACTGGCCTAAGAATAGACATATATAGACCAAAGAACATATAGAACATATAGACATATAGAACTCAAAGTTCAGAAATAAACTCATACATTTATGGTCAATTGATTTTCAACAACAGTGTCAAGATAATTCAATGAGAAAAGAATAATCTCTTCAACAAATGGTGCTAGGAAAACTAGATTTCCAGATGGGAAAGAATGAAGTTGGGCCCTTACCTAATATCATATACAAAAATTAACTCAAAATGGATCAATGCCCTAAATATAGTAGCTGAAACCATCAAAATCTTAGAAGAAAAGATGGGAGAAATGCTTTATGATCTTGGATTTGACACTGGGTTCTTAGATATTACACAAGAAGCACCAGCAACAAAAGAAAAAATAAATTGAACTTCACCGAAATTTAAAACTTTTTTGAATGAGAGAACACTGTCAAGAAAGTGAAAAGACAATCTACAGAATGAAAGAAAATATTTGCAAATCATACATCTGACTGTGACTCAACAACAAAAAGACAACCCAACTAAAAAATAGGCAAAGGACTGAGTAGACACTTCTCCAGTGAAGGTATGCAAATGGCCAATAAGTACATGAAAAGATGCTCAACAGTATTATTCATTAGGAAAATGGAAATCAAAACCACAATGAGATGCTACTTCACACCTACCAGGATGGCTGTAATTCTTTTTTAAAAAAAGGAAAATAACAAGTGTTGACAAAGATGTGGAGAAACTGGAACCCTCATACGTTACCAGTGGGAATGTAGAATAGTGCAACCACTATGGAAACATTTTGGCGGTTCCTCAAAAGTTAAACATAGAATTACCACATGGCTCAGGAAATAAGGAGTACCCAAAAGAACTAAAAATGAGTAAATAAATAAAAAGAGAGATGCTCAAATAGATCCTTGTATGTCTACATTCTTTGCAGCATTATTCATAATAGCCAAAAGGTATGAGTAACCCAAGTATCTACCAACAGATGAATGGATGAATGGATTCACACTTCCCAATTTTAAAACCTACTGCAAAGCTACATTAATCAAAACAGTGCGGTAGTAGCATAAGGATAGACACAAAGAGCAATGGAATCTAAGAGTCCAGAAATAAAGCTATTCATTCATGGTCAACCTATTTTCAACAAGAGTGCCAAGACCATTCAATGGAGAAGGAATCATCTCTTCCCCAAATGGTGCTGGGAAAACTAGATTTCCACATGAAAAGAAACATGTGGTATATCCATATGAAGGAATATTAATTATCCATAAAAATGAAGTCCTGACACATACTACAACACAGATAAACATTGGAAACATTGTGCCAAGTGAAATAAGTCAGTCACAAAAAAACAAATATTGTTTGATTTCTCTTACATGAAATATCTAGAACAGGCAACTTCACAGAAACAGAAGGTAGAATAGAAGTGACCAGTGACAGTGGGGAGAAGGAAATGGGGAGTGAGTGTTTAATGGGGACAGAGTTTCAGTTCGGCAAGAAGAAACAGTCCTGGAGGTGAACGGTGGTGGTGGTTGCACAGCACTGTGAATGTAATTAACCCACAGAATTTTTCACTTAAAAATGGTTAAAATGGTAAATTTTATGCTATGCATATTTTACCACAATGTCTAAAAGATAAAAATAGTTCAAATGACTATTTTATGTTATATATATTTTATCATGATAAAACATTTTTAAAGGCAGTCAAATGGAAGAATATGCAGTTTTGGCACACATGTATTGATAAAGTAATAATATACAACAATTATTGCTTGCCTATAATGAAAAGAACGCACACAAGGCTGCAGCTTGTTGACTTCCCTCTCTCCTTCCCATCCAGCACTCACTTCCCACCCAGACACTCACTCCCTCCCTCCTTCCCATCCAGCACCCAGATACTCACTCACTC
>NW_012107474.1:961997-968073 GCF_000951045.1 Mandrillus leucophaeus | reverse complement strand
CTCCTTCCCATCCAGCACCCAGACACTCCCTCCCTCCCTCTGCTCAGGCCAGAAGTCCAGCTGCTGCCAGGCATGTCCCCCGGGACCACTGTGAGTCCCCACCTCTCCCACTACTGGTCCCTCGGCTGCTCTGATGTGTATCTTCCTTGGATATGCGTGCACAGCCTCTCCTCCCCTAAGCCCTGGGGGCTCCTGCTAAGCTCCAGGTGAACTTGCCTCCACCCACTGCCCCTGCTCTTCTGGACCACTTCCCACATTCCAGGCCCCTGTGATCTCGCTTCCTTGGAAGCTGCTGTGCCTCGTCTGCCATTCTAGGACCATGCTTGGAAGTCCTAATAAACGCCCTCCACGTGGTCTGGCTGCGCTTTGCTCTCTTCTTTGGGTCATTTCTGGTTGAACCACTGGCCAGCCCAACAAGAGGCCAGGACACAGGTGCAGCCTCCTGGGGCCCTCACACCCAGCCTCAGCCCTTCTCCAGGCCCCAACACGCATTAGTCTGGCACCGGTGCCGTCCCCACAGGAATGTACCAGTCCCAGGGAGGGTCAACGGAGCAGCCATCCCCACCCCAGCCCAGCAGGCAAGTCCATCTCTCAGGGCCCTGATGGGCGAGTGTCAGAGGTGGCAGCAGTGGGGTCACTCGCAGGCACAGCCGCCCCCACCGTCCTGCATTTCCCCGTGGAGTTGCCACTCCCTGCCGAGTGGGGGCTTACTGGATACAGGGTCCAGGCCCCAGACAGTTTGCTCTACCTGCAGCCCAGCCCCTCAGTCCTCACAGGGAGATTCAGAGTCCCGGGGACAAGTGCCCAGGCTCAGCTGCCCAAGCCTGTCCCACCTCTCCAGCTCCGGAAGCAGCCCAGCTTCCTTCTACTGCCCCTACAACTCCCGCGTCTGAAGCAGCCCAGCTTCCTTCTACTGCCCCTACAACTCCCGTGTCTGAAGCGGCCCAGCTTCCTTCAACTGCCCCTACAACTCCCGCGTCTGAAGCAGCCCAGCTTCCTTCTACTGCCCCTACAACTCCCATGTCTGAAGCCTGCTGCCCAGATCATGAATATCCTGAAGTCTTTTTTAACAGAAAATAGATAAAGCTCCAGCCTGGGCAACAGAGTGAAACCTTGTCTCCATTAAAAATAAAAAGGCCAGGCACGTGGCTCAAGCCTGTAGTCCCAGCACTTTGGGAGACCGAGGTGGGAAGATCACTTGAGCCCAGGAGTTCAAGACCAGCCTAGCCAACATAGTGAGACCCTGTCTCTAAAAATGCAAAAATTAGCAGGGCATCATGGCACGCGCCTGTGGTCCCAGCTACCTGGGAGGCTGAGGCAGAAGAATCACTTGAGCCGGGAGGCGGAGGCTGCAGTGAGCTGAGATTGTACCACTGCACTCCAGCCTGGGCGACAGAGTGAGACCCTGTCTCAAAAAATTAATTAATTAATTAAAATAAAAAATAAATAGCTGAGCATGGTGGCATGAACCTATCATCCCAGCTACTCAGGAGGCTGAGGTGGGAGGATCACTTGAGCCTGGGCTATCAAGGCTGCAGTGAGCTATGATTGAGCCACTGCACTCTAGCCTGGGTGAGAGTGAGACCCTGTCTCAAAAAAAAAAAAAAAAAAAATGAAGAAAGCAAAAGGATGCAGCCGAAGGCCCCTCCCTCCTGATCGCAGCCTCTGACTGCAGCCTCCTGACCGCAGTGCTGCCTTGCACCTCCCAGAGGAAGCGGCTCCTGGCGACCCCATCGCACTCCCAGCTCCTCCATCACACCGTTCTTCCCTTCCCTCTTCCCGCATCTGGCCAAGAACTGCAGTGCTGAGGTCGCTGTCCCTCTGTCCCTCACTCTGCCTGCTGGCGCCTGCTGCACCTGGCCCTGTAATGCCGTCTCCCTGGGCTTCCGGGCTGCGTCTGTCTCAGCTCCTGCTCCCATTCCTCTGACTTTCCTCTATGTGTGTTCTCTCCCTTCCCCCAACCTCCAGGCCTCCATCCAGGTGCCTCCCCTGGGCTCCCAGCCACGATTACGGCGGCCTCCAGATGTGCCCCAGGACCGAAGGGAAGCTGCACCTGGGCACATGTGAAGCTGAGCTAGCATCTTCCTCCAAACTGCCCTCTCCCCTGACCGGCTGGGGCAGCTGGACTCCACCCCATCCCCTACCC
Organism: Mandrillus leucophaeus; assembly: GCF_000951045.1. Classification (NCBI taxonomy): domain Eukaryota; kingdom Metazoa; phylum Chordata; class Mammalia; order Primates; family Cercopithecidae; genus Mandrillus; species Mandrillus leucophaeus. Next base: position 965,927 of record NW_012107474.1, on the reverse strand, counting down.
TGCCATCTTCGCTGAGCTGCCAGATATCTTCAGGGTCTGCCCTGCTTCTCCCCACCACCATTTCTTTAGCTTAGGGTGACTTTGGCCCCTGATTTGCTCAACAGCTCTGGGCCAGCAGGGCTGTCAACAGCCATGTCCACAGGTGAGAGCATCCTAGGAGACGCCCATGCTTTGAGAGCGCCCCGTGACAACTGAGATTCCTCTACAGAATTTATTTTTGGAAGAAAGCATGTTCTTTGTCCAGGAGAAGATGCTGATTTTGGAGAAAGACAGGAAGAAGTTGGTGACTTTAGAAGACACTGTGCCTTTCAGTCCAGGGTTCCACCACCATGACGGACGGCTAGAGAGCGGGAAGCAAAGAGCCGGCGGCAGAAAGGCTGGGGGCCATGCTGGGTGCCACGTGTGTTTGGCAGGGAGAGCCATTCCGCTGTGCTTTCTGGGGCCCCTCCTCTGCCGCCCCCCCGTGCAGTCCCTCAGCCCATCCCTGCAGTCCCTCAGTGTTGAAGGACCAGAGAGAGGAGGCCAGTCCACACAAGAAGGGCCGAGGGAGCAGGGACTTCCCAGAACCCCGCCTTCCCAACCAAACAGCACACAGTGAGCAGGGCCTGGAAGCCCCGGGGGTGCCGCATGAGGCTTTCTATTTTGTTAGAACTACACGATATCCATGAAGTCAGTGGTTTGAACCCGCCTTGGGGCTGGGCAGTGGGAACTTCATGGTTAAGGAACTCCCGGGGGCCCTGAAGCCTCAGCCCCCGCAGCAGTGTCTGGTCAAACCCACCTACAGCAGTGAAACCTTCCACCTCAGGGCATCCCAGGCTTTCCAGACTTGAGAGGAAATTCAGGCGTCACTGTTCAGCTCAATACTGCCTCATGGACAATAAAAACAGTGGCTGACCTTCAGGAAGCCTTCATGACCTGTTTTGAACCACATAATCCTCACGTGGCCCTGTGGGGTGGGCGGACCATGACCCCATCTTGCAGAAGAGGAAACCGCAGCCCACAGGGTGATCGTCCAAGGTCACACAAGCCAAGTGAGGGGTGAGAGGTGGACAGAGGCAGAAACCAACAGAACACTGGGAAAGAGGGTGTGGTGGCAAAATGATGCTCCCCCAGACGATGTCCCCAGCCTCATCCCTAGAAGCTGTGAATCTGCCCTTATAGTGAGAAAAAGCACTTTGCAGATTGACTACAGGTTGCTGATTAAGATCCTTGAACATTTTTTAAATGGACACATCATCGTTGTACATATCCATACGGTTCCCAGTGATGCTTCCATAGGGACAGCGTGGAGTGGTCAGGTCGGGGGGCCCAGAGCTCCCATCACCTCAAACATGGACTGTTTCTGTGGGGAACATTCGATACCTTCCTTCCAGCGACGTGAAACCATATATTCTTGCTGATTTACAGTCATCCTACAGTGCTATCTAGAAGAGCGGTCCCCAACCTTTATGGCACCAGGGACCAGTTTTGCGGAAGACGACTTTTCCATAGACCGGGGAGGGGATGGTTTGGGGATGATTCAAGTGCATTACATTTATTGTGCACTTTTTTCCATTATCACATTGTAATATATAATGAAATAATTATACAACTCACCACCATGTGGAATCAGTGGGAGCCTGAGCCTGTTTTCCTACAACTAGATGGTCCCATCAGGGGGTGAGGGGAGACAGTGGCAGATCATCAGACACTAGATTCTCATAAGGAGCGACATAGACCCGTCACACGCACAGTTCACAGCAGGGTTCATGCTCCTCTGAGAATCCAGTGCTGCCACCGATCTGGCAGGAGGCGGAGCTCAGGCGGTAATGCTCACCCACCTGCCATTCGCCTCCAGCTGTGCAGCCCAATTCCCAACAGGCCATGGCCGTAGTGGTCCCCGGTACCAGGGTTGGGACCCCCTGCTATAGAACACTAGAACGTGTCCCTCCTGACCAGCTGCAATTCCGTGTCCTTCAACAAGTCTCTCCCTATCCTCCCTGCCCTGTCCTTCCAGCCTCCAGCATCTCCTGCCCTGTTGTCCTTCTGTGAGATCCATGTTCCCTGTCTTCTATCTCTGAGCCAAGTTCAGAGCCCTGAGATATGAGATGATCCTGCCTTAGCCAGGAGACCCTAGTGCCGTCACACATGTTCCTATGAGAGGGAGGCAGAGAAACCACCCGGGAGAGGTGGTGTCCGTGTGAGCACAGGGGCGGAGACTGAAGCGATGCGGGCAGAGGCCACCATCCACCCCACTGAGCAAAAGCTGGAAGAGGAACAAAGGGGCCTCCCTGAGCCTCTGGGGGGGAGCACAGCTCTGCGGACTCCTCGCTCTCTCTCAGTAACACTGCTCCCAGGCATCTGGCCTCCAGAATAACAGAATACATTTCTGTTTTTTAAACCATCAAGTTAGCGATGATTTATTAAAGCAACCACAAGAAACTCTGCAAATGTATGTGAAGCATTGTATGATCGACGTAACTTGCACAATTTCCGGGTATTCTGGTTTAAAACGTCTTTCAGACAACAGTAATAATGAATTAGCAATCGCGAAATAGAGCCCCAGCCTTCTAATGGGTCAGGTCTAGCCCCTTCAATCCCTGGCAGAGGAAGGTGTTCTCAGTCTTCAAGGACCTGACTGCCTCGCCTCCTTGCAGGGCCTCCCTGCCTCGGGCTCCCACCCTCCAGTGGCTGTGGTGTTCCAGCTGCCCCTGTGTGCCCCACAGGCACCTGCTGCCTGCTGCCTGCTGCAGTGCAGTCTCCTCGCTCCCTGCCTGCCCACAGGTGGCTGTCTCTGTCCTGCTAGCCCAGGGCCTGGGCAGCCTGAGTGCAGTGGTGCCTGCCCACTGCCTCCTTGAGTGGACACCACAACTTTCATTTCTGGCAGAGCATCAGTCACTGTCTTCTGACCACCAATGAGCAGCCCAGGGGTTGTCCACGGGCCCATGGACAGACGCCTCGGCTTGGCCCCCAGGAAAGGTGCACTGGGCATGAGGGTCTGTGCTCACGCACAACGTGGCAGAAGAAGATGCAGAAGCAGCGCCAACCACCTCCTCGGCGGGCAGCAGAGGCTAAAGCCAAGCCCACGAGGCCTCCAGAGCCCCCAGCCTGCGACGTGCAGTGCGGCCACACACCTGGCTGAGCCCCTGCTGGGCCCGCACCACAGGCGCTGTGAGTAGGTATGGCTGGAAGGGACTCACACCTCCGTGTGGCGGCCGCTGCGGAGCCGGATGCCAGCCCACCTGGTCCCCTGCCCACAAACACAATCCCACGACCTGGAGCCCACGTGTCTCAACTGGCAGAAAAATCGCGTGGGCTGCTGGCACCCCAGGCAGCACACAGACATCCAGGGCGCAGCCTGAGGCGGGAACAGTGGGCCGCAGTCACGGGCAGAGCCGGGCCTGGAATCACCACCCTCCCTTCACCTGCAGAGACCTGGTGACAAACACAAATGGAAAGGGCTCCAGGCCCCACAGCGGGGCTCAAGCATGAGCCATTCCGTGAGCTCAGAGTCCAAGTCACCCTGTCACTGTGTCCCCCAAGATGAGAGCCCGGCACCCAAGTGTTCAAACTCCGGAGCGTGATCCTCCCTACCCACTAAGAAGGCCCAGTCAGGACCTGCCAGCCCAGACCCAGCGCAGCCAGGGTTTTTATGACGGGGGAGCCTCTCCCGGGAAAATAAACCAGCCCTGATGAGAGGTTCCCAAGAGCCGGCTCCAAACACCAACAAGGAAAGAGGAACACTGAGAAGCCTCTTGCTAAGACAACACCCAACACATAGGGATATAAAAGCTCCCAGCCCCGAGTGCCTCGCACTCCCTCCCCCACTCCCCGCCCTCACCCACTCCCCCCTGCACTCCCCACTTACCCCTCTCCCACTCCCTCCCCTTCCCCCCACTCCCTCATCCACTCCCTCTCCACTTCCCCCCACTTCCCCCATTCCCTCACCCA
>NW_012107474.1:939543-961263 GCF_000951045.1 Mandrillus leucophaeus | reverse complement strand
CCCTCCCCACTCCCCCCCCACACCCTCACCCACTCTCTTCCATCTCCCCTAGCTCAACTCCCAGCATGGCCATGTCCACCATGTCCATCTGCTCCAGTGACCTGAGCTATGGCAGCCGCGTCTGCCTTCCTGGTTCCTGTGACTCTTGCTCTGACTCCTGGCAGGTGGACGACTGCCCAGAGAGTTGCTGCGAGCCCCCATGCTGTGCCCCCAGCTGCTGCGCCCCGGCCTCCTGCCTGACCCTGGTCTGCACCCCAGTGAGCTGTGTGTCCAGCCCCTGCTGCCAGACGGCCTGTGAGCCCAGCCCCTGCCAATCAGGCTGCACCAGCTCCCACACATCCTCGTGCTGCCAGCAGTCTAGCTGCCAGTCGGCTTGCTGCACCTCCTCCCCCTGCCAGCAGGCCTGCTGCGTGCCCATCTGCCGCAAGTCTGTGTGCTGTGTGCCCACCTGCTCTGAGGATTCCTCTTCATGCTGCCAGCAGTCTAGCTGCCAGCCAGCTTGCTGCACCTCCTCCCCATGTCAGCACCCGTCTGCTCCAAGCCTGTCTGCTGCAAGTCCCTCTGCTGTGTGCCTGTCTGCTCTGGGGCTTCCACTTCATGCTGCCAGCAGTCTAGCTGCCAGCCGGCTTGCTGCACCTCCTCCCCCTGCCGGCAGGGCTGCTGCGTGCCCCTCTGCTGCAAGCCCGTCTGCTGTGTGCCTGTGTGCTCTGGGGCTTCCTCTCTGTGCTGCCAGCAGTCTACCTACCAGCCAGCTTGCTACACCACCTCATGCTGCAGACCCTCCTCCTCCGTGTCCCTCCTCTGCCGCCCTGTGTGCAGGCCCAGCTGCTGCATGCCCATCCCCTCCTGTTGTGTGCCCACCTTCTCCTGCCAGCCCAGCCACTGCTGCCTGGCCTCCTGCATGTCCCACCTCTGCCGCCCTGTGTGCTCCGCCTGGCCTGCTGAGGCCTCTGCTCAGGCCAGAAGCCCAGCTACTGATGGGCAAGTCCCCTAGGACGAGCCAGGCTCAGGTTCCCCCCAACCTCTCCCACTGCTGACCTCTCAGCACACGCACTAGTACACGCCGCACTAGTACACACCACACTGGTACGCACTGCACTGGTACACACCACACTGGTACACACTGCAATGTGCAAGCTGGCTGACCTCACACCCCACAGCCATGGCTTACCCATCCACTACCTCCAAGCCAGGCCCAGGCGACCACGAGACAGCCCTCTCCTATTATTGAGGGGCCCCACGTGTTCCCTGGCAGAATAGTCACCCACAGCCACAGGAGGTCCCTGGACCCCCTGCCCTTCTCCTCCAAGCCATCAGCCGCCCTTGCCCACCACGTGCCTCACACAATGAATAAACTGGCCTTCCCTGCGTCTGCGTGCTCCTCTCCCGGCCTAGTGTTCTATTTCATTCTTTCTCTGGCCCTCTGTGCAAACACAGCCCTGGCTTTGGCAACCCTAGCCACGTCGTGGGAGCATTTCTAGTGGTGCTGAGTTCCAGGCTTCCATCCCTGCAGCCCAGGCCTCCTGGATCTGCACCTCCAGGCAGCTCTCGGGGTGACCCTGCTGCAAATCCAGGATTCAGGTGGTGATGTCTCTGGTGGCACATCTGACCAGAGGACTCCTTGGCAGGAGGGGCCTGGTGCCCCCATGCCTCCCTGTCCCTGGTGAGTTTGAGGAACCCCGGGGACAGGGCCCAGATTGGCCTCTGTGCAGGGCCCTCAGCAGGCACAGCTGAAGCTGAGTGTCACTGTGGTCAACAGTTCCTGGGTGGGGTGGGGTGGGGTGGGGCCTCCCTCTCCCCTGGAGCCCTGGCATTTTATTTAAATGGCCAACGCCTTCTGTTTGTGCTTGTGAAGGGTAATGCAACACCTTTTCTGTGGCCCCAGGTCTAGCCAGGAGCAGCAGAGGTCAGAGGGAAAGAGGCCAAAGGGTACATGACCTAGGGATCCCACACTATGGGATCTGGGGCCCAAGCTGGCCACTCTTTGGGGGTTTCCTTTGGGGCCAGTGTTTCCAGGATCCCCAAGGGTCCCACACCCAGGCTCACTCCCCATCAGAGCGGCCTCCTCACCTGCTGTCCCCTCCACACCACACCAATGCCACCGCCCAGCTCCTGAGTCCCCCCAGCTGCAGTGGAGCTGGAACAGGGTAGGACTGAGAGGGTTGCACAGGGCTGCAATCCCAGGAGGCCCTGAAATCCAGCAAAACGTTCCCAGGACCCTCAGTGCAGGTCTAAGATCACCTGGCCTCTGTCTCCTCTGGAGAGTGTGGGCAGATGCCCTCAACTGGGCCGGCTTTTCCAGTGCCACTCTCCCTGCAAGGTCCTTCAGTGAGGGGAGACCCTCAGTGAGAGGAGGGCCCTCCCGCAATTAGAACAGGGTTGGTGTCAATAGGTTCAGATGGACTGGGTCCTACCATCATCTTCCTAGGCCCTGGGGGTGGGGAGGCAGCTGGGACCCTGCCCCCTCCTTCCCTGGGGTACCCCACCACCACCACCACCACTCTCCAGGGGTCCCTACCATGGAACATGGGGTGAGAGAAGCCAGTTCCCCACTTCCCTGGCTGTTGGGGCCTGAAATTTTCTGTGGCCTGTCAGTCCAGATTTTCCCCCGTCTGTGACATCATCAGCCTCCCTCTAGCCAAGTCCACTCCCAACCCCCAGGGAACCCACACAGTGGGGGGTGGCCCTGACCTGCCAGAGCTGTTGGCCTCCAGCGGCAGGTAAAACCCACGGCCTTCTCAGAACAGGTTTCTCAACACATGAGACAGAACACACCAGACTTCCAAGGGGGACACCTGGATGGAGCTGGTTACCCAGATCGTTCAGAACCAAAGGGCAGCGGCTTGAGAATCTTTCCACCAAGGCTTGGATGAACAAGAGGAGCAGGGGTCTCTCCAGGATGGGCCCACACGAAGTTTCCACAAATCTACCATAGGGACCAGAAGCAGAGCCTTGTTGGGTGACAGTGGCAGGTGCTGCCCACTCAGCCGTGCGCTGCCTCCGCACCCATCACTGCGGAGATGTTTTCAGGAGAAAGATGCAGCAGCTCCCACCCAGTCACAGCCCCTGCACGCCATCCATGGACCCTGGAAGGAACCCAGCTGCCCTGGATGCCGCCCTGCCCAGATACACTGACCTGTTCTCCATGGCCGGCGATGGCCTGTCCCCAACGACTGGTGACCCCTCCCTGGCGCCCCAAGCTCAGCCCCTAACCCCCAGCTGCAGATCGAGGCCTGGTGCGAGCACGGGTTCCCCCAGACCCTTCCCAGTGCCCACCGGCAGCCTAGGCCGGGTAGAGTTGGCAGCGCCTCCCCTGTTGCAAGACCAGGCTCTGGTAGAAACCTCAGAAAACATGCACCGGCAAAACCAAGGAAGGGCGGCTGCGTCCCGGGTTCTTCCGCGCAGGTGTGTGTACCCGCAAGCACTGACCCACGCGCACACACCCACGAGCACACACCCATGCGCACACACCCACGCGCACACCCATGCGCGCACCCACGCTCACACACCCACGTGCATGTACCCATGTACACACCCGTGCGCACACTGCTGTCCCCAGCCGTGCAGTACGACCCTCCCGGAGTTCCCGGCTCCGACCCGCATGCAGCACACTCTAAACGCTTCCCACGCAGTCATTTTGCTGCGCTGCACTTCACCCACTTCTCAGAGGAGGCAACCGAGGTGGAAGTGCCAGTGGGGGGTATTGAGCAGCTCCGGGACTCAGGGGTCGCTCCGCCACCGCTATCCTGCCCCAGCTGCTGGGTCAGGGGCCGGGGAGGGGCTCCCCAGGCTGAACCCGACTGGGTCACCCTAGAAACGAGTTTCTCTTCTGTTTCTCTTCTGTTTCTCTTCGGCGCCCCCAAGCCCCTGACAGTGCCCAAGGTGCCCATGGGATTGGATTCGCCAGAGTCCCCTATGCAGATCCCACCCAGGGCCAAAGCCACCCCCAAGCCCCACCTTGGTGGGGGCGATGAAAAGTGAGCCATCGAGAGATGGGGTCCCTCCACCCCCAACCCCTCCAAGGACAGAAGCGGGCAGGGAAGCACCCACTTTCACGTCCGTCCCCACCCGACTTTCCTAGTGGAATTGGTGCCCGCATCAGTTGGGGGTTCTGGGAACAGTAAGGCGGGGTCGCCTCCATTTATCAGTTGGGCGGGACCAGGGAGCACCCCTAGCCCCAGCCCAGGCCATCAGGGTGCGAAGTTCACTGGAGGCGGATTTGGGATTAGGAGGGGGCGACATCCAGGAGGACTGCACCTGCCCTCCCCACTCCTGCTGCTCCACCCCCGCCCCCACCCCAACACCAAGGTCTCCACCAGGAAGATGGGGGTGGGGAGAGGACGCAGGGTGGAGAGGGTGAGGGGAGAGAGGATGCGGGGTCAGGAGGGTGAGGGGTAATGGCGGAGGCTGAGGCTCCGCAGCTGCGGGGCACAGGGAGGGGCAGAGGAGGGGCATTCAGCTGTGAACCGAGTCCAGACCCATCGGGGCCCTGCGTGTGCGGCTCCTTATCCTGGAAACAGGGAGGCTGGAGACCCTTGGCTTGTCTGGAGCAGAACCCTAGTGTCCAACAGAGTGCATGGGGCTCAGCCCTAAAACTAAACATTCTTTGTTTCCTGATGACCGTGGGGACGCAGTGGGGGATGGGGGGAAACGCCCTGGCCTTATAGTTTAGAATTTTATAAAAGGAAAGGCTTGGCCACTGACAGTTTGCTCTTCAGGAGTCCCACAGTGACTGACTGGCTCCGGACAGGGAATGAGGGGGTCCTTAATGCTGATATTTGTTTTCCAAGAGACAAAGGTGATGGGTGAGGCAGCTAAGCCTCTATAGGTGGGTGTCATTCATTTCAGAACATGAAGGGATAAATAAACATGATAGAAAAATGCCACAAGCCCTAGGCCCACTGGAGTGGACTGGACAGTCTGTTCCCAGTGGGTCCCTCAGCCTCGGTCCCCCACCCTGTCCCAGAGCCCTGGGGCTCACACACATCCTTCCTGGCTGCCTGGCCTGTGGCCCCCGATCCCCTCCTCCCACCGCCCCCCGCACACACACACCACACACAGCACAAGGCAATAGAGATATGAGAGAGAAAGAGCCAGCAAGGACGGGAGAGAGAGGGAGTGCAAGTGTGCGCTGGGGGTAACCTGTGCATGCATGCACTGGGGGTAACAGGCTGGAGCTCAGATCCTTCCTCCAGCCCCCAGCAAGGGGGACTTCAGGCTCCTGCTCTGAGTGGGGAGCTGGGCCCACTGGACAGAGGACAGGGCCGCCTGCGGGTCAGGAATGGGTATTCTTCCTAACTGCAGGACACTCAAAGAGCGTTGGTCATGCACACGCAGCCAAGAGAAGGTGTCACTGGCACAGAGCCTTCCAGAGCAGCCTTGGGGACCTCGCTAGGGACCAGGACTCCCACCACTCACACTCCTTTAGGCACTGAAGTCCAGAGGACAGAGGCTGAGGGCAGAGCTCCTGGGAGCACCAGTGGAAGTAGGAGGGCTGGGCTGGAAAACCTCCCCAACCTCCTATTGCAAAGGGGCTCCAGCCAGCAGCCTCCAGGCCCCAGTGATCTTTTAAGATGCAAATCTGCACCATCATTTCCTCAGTGCCATCTCCAGTTCCTGGGATGCACCCCGCCCATCCCCAGGGCCAGAGACCTGACCACCCTCATTCCTCCCTCAGCCCACCCTGGGGTCTCTCCACCTGCTGACAGCCTTCCAAACTGCAGTCACCTCCCCAAATGCTGCTCCCTGAGGCCCCCCAGGACACCTGCAGGGCAGGCACAGCCCATGGGACCTCACAGCACTCGCTCCAGGCAGAGCGGCAGTTTGGCCAAGTTACCAGCTCCGTGTGGGCAGGGCCCTGGCCTGTGGCTGCCACATCCCGGGCGGGGGCACGGCCCTTCCTGGCATAGATGCTGAGCAAATGTAGGGGGAAGGGGAGTGGATGAGGAGAGCTAGGTAGTTCAGGGGCTGAGGCCTCACTGAGCAGGGTCCTGCGTGACCGGTACCCACCGCTGACCGTTCCTGCGGTAACACTCAGGACAGGGAGAGGCAACGGAAAGAGACCTGACAGCCCTCGCATCCTGCAGTTCCTCCACTCCCAGCCTCTCAGCCCTCCCCCTGCCCAGACCCCCAGAGCCCACCAGTGACCCCGGCCACTGGGTCCAGCCCTCCTCAGAGGGTTCCCACGGAATCTCCCGCCTTGACCTCCTGTCCACGTGGAGGTGACGTGGGTTGCTCTGAGTGAGGGGTGCTGAGCCTAGGGTGCAGCCCACTCTCCTGGCTCCGCAGCACCACGCAGCCCGGACCACAGGCTCCTTAGAAGAATCGGAAGGGTCCCTGCCCTTCCACTGAGGCTTGGCAGGGAGGCTTTGCGCTGAGGCTTCCTACGGTGGATGTGAAAACACAGGCTTGTCCTCCACTGCTGCCCACGGGGCTGGAGCCGTCTGAAATTCCCAGCCCACAACTTCCCCAAAGCCTGCCAGTCACTTGATGAGCAAACTAAGTCCTAGAAAGCTGCCGGACAAGGCAAAGCGAGAGGAGAGGGGAATGAGTGCCGGAAATCAAAGCAGGTTCCCCTCCCAACTCCTCCAGAGAAGGGGCATGGGCCCCGTGGCAGACCCAAACCCCCAGCCTCACGACCGCCTGTACCCTGCGGGTCAACCACCAGCCGCGGCTCCACGCCGCGGGCACAGACTCAGGGAGCAGGATTAGAAAGCTGAGAAGGCGCAGCCAGGGCCCGGTGCCTTCACGCACACACGGCACAGCCCCAGCCAGCGGGGCCCATGCGAAGGCGGAATCCCACAGAACCCTACAGCGCCAGCAAGCGCCTGTGCTTCCCCAAACGGAATGGAACCAAGGTGACTTCTACAAAACGATCTGAAACCCTGGCTGGCCCTTATGCAATTCTCTTGGGAGTGTTCCAAATTTAGCTCAATATTACTTGCTTGACTTTTATCTTTCCTCCCTGGTTCGTGGTATTTATAACTGGGTCATCTTTTAACTATTTGCAACGTAGCTTCAGGGGAGAGGGGGCGGGTTTTATAAATAATCTGTATTATTATTATGCAGGTTGATTCTGTTCCCCAAGCTAAAGGGAACATGAAAATACATGTCTGTGACTCATGCCCCCCACCCCCCCAACTCCAGGGTGTGCTGAGGAGTCGCTCAGCTGCCCCGGGGTCCCCAAGCCGGGGAGGGAGAAAGGCTGGCATTGGGCCCCAGATCGCGTGAAGCCAGGGGATTTTGCTCTGCGACAAGCTGACTTGGCTCTCGTATTGTTTGCAGAATCACCCGGTTCCAAGGCAGTCCCTGCGGGCAGGTGCAGCTGTGCTGGAGCCCAGGGAGCAGGGGCTTCAGTCCTGTCCCCAACACGCAGGCAGCAATGGTTCCAGCACGGAAGACCTGCCTGCCTCCCACCGCACAGCCCCAGGGCCGCCCTGGAGGCACAGTCGGCTGTCCCTGGGTGGGTGGAGACGTTTATGACCCCCACCTCCACCACCCACGCGAGTCAGCACGGTCCACACTCGGGTGATCGTGCTCATCCCCTGGTCATGTCATTGGGATCTGAGCGCCATCCAAGCAGAGAGCTGTGGCCCGGTGCCTGGGGTAGACTTCATCTATTCCAGGGAACCAAGGATGCATGATTTGCAAACAAAACCAGAAGCGCAAGCCATCTCCTCACCTACCCCGACAGGCGCTGCCGAGCCTGAGTGCTCGAGTCACTAATTTACTGTCCTGGTTTCTAGCAACCAGGTCTAGTTGTCCTGTTCCTTTATTAAATTTTGGTTTGATAAGTAAAATCCCTCAGTAGAAACTCTAGAAAAGTATTAGTGTGCCATGGTCAAGAGCAAGCCAAATAGCCTTTCTAAAAGGTGGGAAGGAAACCCCCAGGCTTCGCCAGGACCCCCCGGGTGAGCCAGCCCAGTGCTCTCCACTCAGACCAGGTTATGCCCCAAAGATCCGAGCTCTTCACTCCGGAGATGGTTGCGTTTGGGGCTGTGCCTGTGTCTCCAGTTTTTCGCTCATATGGGGAAGGAGCAGGGCTGGTGTGGCCTTTTGCTTTGCTGAGTGCAGGCTGGGGGCATCTCCAGCAGCTAAGGAAACGACTCATGCACAGCGGCCTGCTGGGCTGCTGCGACTTCATGCTTCATTCCCAAAGCAGGTGTCAGCCTTTCCCCCCTCCCTTCCCCCACCGGGAGGCCCAGCAGGTAAGCACTTGTGGAGGCCCCAGTGGCTGCTGGTTAGCTCTTGAAGCTCGTCCCCACCCTGCGTGCGTTCTAAAGAGCCGCGTTTCTATTGCAACTGCCCGCCCTGCGCTTTCATCTTTCCCACCTGTGCTCCTCCCGCCTCTGCCCGTCTCCCCAGGGTGCTACCTGCCAGTCCTGCCAAAGCGTCCTCGGGCACCACGGCTTGAATCAGTGTTCGAAAGTGGCATTTGCAACTCGACACCCCTCCCAGCTCCCCTGCAAGTTCCCCCTTCCCAAGTCCCTGTGCCCCTGCCCAAGTCCCTGTGCCCCTGCCTTACCTGTGCAGGGCTCCCAACGCTGGGTGCCGTGGCTGGGGGCCACCAGGGGCAGCACAAAACACAGCCTCAGCAGGGCAGACATGAGGGGCTTGGGTGCCAAGCTCCATCCAGGGCTCGGCTCAGCCGGCAGGGAGGTGGCTGCTCCTCAGACGTCTGCGTCAGCCTTTCCAGGGGCGGCCGTGGGGCCCCCGGGGGTCACTGCGACGGCCACATGCCAGCGGCGGGCGGTGGGGACAGAGGTGGCCCTGGCGGTCGCGGTGGGGAAGCTTCTGGTTGCTGCCTGCGGGAGGCAAGTGGCCCTGGCAGGTGGGGCTGCAGCCGCTGGTTTATCTCATTTCCCTGATGGGCTTGGGTCCTGCGTGCAGGTGACAGGTGATAACAATCTCGGCACGGCCTGGGATTAGTCGCTGGCAAAGCACACTTTCCAAAAGGAAAGACAGAACTAGGTCGTGCTGCGGAGAGCTGAGAACAAGCCGGAGAAACTTAGAAGACCCGTTTCCCTCGGGCGCAGGCTCCCTGGGCTCACCGCCTTTTAGGACCAGGGGCACAGGCGACCATGGCAGGCCAGAAGCAGGCAGGGTGGGTGCACTTTGGCTGGGGGTTTGGGCAGCAAGTCCCCACAGTCTGCTGGAGGGTCCTAGTGGCAGGTCCAGGCTCTGCCAGGGAGTCCTAAAGGCAGGTCTGGGCTCTGCTGGGGGTGGGGGTGGGGTCCCAGAGGTAGGTCCTCTGCTCTGCGGGGGGTGGGGGGTCCAGGTGGCAGGTCCTGGGCTCTGCTGGTGGGGGGGGTGGTGGTCCTGGAGGCAGGTCCCAGGCTCTGCTGGGGGTCTAGGCGGCAGGTCCCGGGCTCTGCTGAGTCCCCCAGCGGCAGCGGCCGTCCCCAGGAGGGGCTGGGCTCCCTCGGAGGGCTTTTTATCTGGTGCCCAGCCCTCCTGAGGGTGTGTGGGTTTGTCAACTGTTGGGTTTCAGGAATTTCCCTCTGGAGGGAAGTCGGTCCTTAAAGGGAACAGCTAATGAGAAGGAGCAGAGGCAAGTGTCCCTCGGGGAAGGGGCGCGGCCATGGTCACTCATCCAGTGCCGAGGACCCTCGCGTCTGACCTCTCGACACTGCAATGGGCATGAAATGCCACTCGAGGGGAGCAGCTATTAACTAGGAGTGTTCTTTTTACAAAAGTGCCCTGCCCCCCTACCCTCTCCAAACAGCACCGAACGCAGCGTTCTTGCAGAAATTGCCAACGCAACTGGGTGACGGGTTTCTGTGTCTGGTGCGGAGGCCCTGGCAAACTGGTCTGAGGCCGACGGCTTTCCCTGGTTCACAGGCCCACAAAATGCACACTCCTGCTGGTTTCAGAAGGAAGCCCCAGCTCCAGGACCTCAGATACAATGAGTTTTCCAAGAGCACAGACCCTGTCATTAGGGCTTGTTGAGAGAGACAGAGACAGAGACAGAGGGAGGGGAGGAGAAAGGGGCCGAAGAGAGGGACAGAGAGTGAGGAAAGACCTAGAGGGAGTGGGAGAAAGAGAAAGTGGGGAGACACAGAGAGCTCCTGGGGCACTGGAGGCTCTTCCCATAAACAGCACCTGTGATCAGAGAGACTCATGCTCTCTCCCTCCCTCTTCCTCTGTTACCCGACCCCACCCCCAGGGATATTAATTCATAATTAATATTAATTTACAGATATTAATTCGTAATCCTATTTATGAAGCTCGAGTTAACTGGCATCATATGAAAGGAGGTTGAAGGTCTTCCATTGCATGTGACTCCTCTTCCAGCACCCAAGTGAGCCCTGGGGTGGGGTGTGCCTCCTTCCGCCCCAGGACCCCCTGCCAGCTCCGGCGGGCACACGGTGCAGGGACAGAGGCTTCCTGAGTGGGCTCCCCACCCCTCTGGGGCTCAGCAGCTGGAAACGCTCCGCACAGCACCATTCATGACAACCCTAACCTGATGAGGGAGGACGTGGTTCCCTAAAGGAGCAAAAGGCCTGATCGTTGTGTAAATGGAATAAATGGAGTCTTCCTCTTTTGTTTCCCAATCGATGGGAACTTCATCCTGGGCCAGCTGCGGGTCACAGTGGCCTCTGAAACCACGCCCCTGGGGGGTGGGGACTCCCCGCAAAGGATGGGCAGGTGGCACTCCAGAGCTCATTTAAAGAATCACAATTATGTTGCCTTGAACCCTTCTGGGAAATTTTCCTTATGTTACATTTGATGCAGTCATACTAGTAATAGTCTCAAAGATAAATAAGGGTGAGCCAGTGGAAATACTGCTCATATACAAAACTTCACAAAGATGTGCTGAGCGCAGGAGGAGGAAAACTCAGAGTTCCCTCCTCTACAGCTCAGAGTTCCCTCCTCTACAGCTCCCTGTGTGACCCTGGACAAGTACTTAAATTCCCCAAGGTTTAACTTCCACGTCTGTAAAATGTGCCTAGGAGGACCTGCATGGTAGACTGTCCTATAAATTAAGTGATAGATATAATGTACCTAAAGCAGCATTTCTTGAACCGTGACCCAGGGAACACCAGCTCCAAAAACGCTCAAGGAGAAAAAGCAGGTGCATTTGTAGGTGGGCTCCACTGCCCCTTCCTCAGGAACACAAGCTTGGCTCACCCACGCGGAGCTCTGAGACACTGGTGATCAGAAGCCTGCCTAGGCTGGGCGAGGTGGCACCCACCTGAAAGCCTAGCACTTTGTGAGGCTGAACTGGGAGGACTGCTTGAACTGAGTTCAAGACCAACATTGGCAATATAGTGAGACCCTATGTCTACAAAAAATTTTAAAAATTAGCTGGAGGTGGTGGTGTGCACCTATAGTGCCAGCTACTCAGGAGGCTGAGATTGAAGGATCACATGAGCCCAGGAGGTGGAGGTTACAGTGAGCCATGATCATACCGCTGCACTCCAGCCTGGGCGACAGAGGAAGACTCTGTTGATAGAGAGAGAAAGAGAGGGAGAGAGGAAGGGAGAAACAAGAAGGAAGGAAGGAAGGAAGGAAGGAAGGAAGGAAGGAAGGAGAGGAGAGAGGAGGGAAGGGAAGGGAGAGGAGGGGAGGGGAAGGGAGGGGAGGGGAAGGAGTCCCCACCCAAAGCTCATGTCAAATTGTAATTCCCACATGTTGAAGAAGGGGCCTGTTGGGAGGTGATTGGATCATGGGGGTGGTTTCTAGTGGTTTAGCACTATCCCCTTCGTGCTGTCTCATGGTGGAATTCTCATGAGATCTCTTTCTTTAAAGGTATAGGGCATTCCCCTTTGCTCTCTCTGTCTCCTGCTCCACCATGGTAAGATGTGCTTGCTTCCCTTTCACCTTCCGCCATGATTGTAAGATTCCTGAGGTCTCCTAGCCATGTTTCCTGTTAAGCCTGTGGAACTGAGTCAATTAAACCTCTTCTTCATAAATTACCCAGTCTCAGGTAGTTCTTCATCACAGTGTGAAAATAGACTAAGCAAGAAAGAGGAAAAGAAAAGACAGAAACCCCCCACATCATATGTATCAAAGTCTCATGGAGATGAATCCCCAGAACCCACTAAGAGAAATGCATGTGTAAAGAAGAAAGCATGTCCCTGCCATAACATCAGACATCAGGGCTGAGCTTCATTCCCGGGAAGCAGGTTGGGTAAGCACTGCAATTGTTAATGAGGGAATTCATGGCCCACCAGGCCCTCACAGCATAGGAAGGAACAGCAGCCCATCCCAGGTCTGCTAACTCTGCCTCCAAACAATGAAAGAGAAAATGTCCCAAGAACTTCCCCCAAACACTTCCTGGTGCAGGCTGTCACTCAATTTGTCTGCTTCAAGGGAAATAGAGACGATCAATAGAAGCGGAGGAGGGCTCCATCTATTCTCTAAGGACACAGGTTGTTAATCAAGTCAGATCAGTAAGCAAACCCCAGGAGGTCATCATGGGCTTCATCAAGCTGCAGAAGTAACCCTGAGCATGTCATTGTTTGGCCAAAGGTGCCTGTGAAGTGTGTCCATGTCTTTAAATGTTCAACCTACCCCAACCAGGGAACAGTGCATTCTCCAAGAAAACAAGAAACAGAGCTCAAAGAGAAACTGGAAATGATAACCGTATGTTACAAAAATAACACTCTTGCATTCACTCTTCCAGTTTTGGGTTCTATTAAACTAAACCATCACTTCTGTGGTCTATGAACCCCAGAAGGACTTTGTATTTTGGTTTTTGTTGCTTCCTTTTTGGAGACAGTGTCTTGCTCTGTCACCCACGCTGGGGTGTAGTGGCAAGATCATGGCTCACCGCAGCCTGGAACTCCTGGCCTCAAGTGATCCTCTTGCCTTAGCCTCCCAAGTCGCTGGGACCAGAGAGGCACATACCACCATACCCAGCTAATTTTTAATTTTTTTGTAGAAATAGAGTCTCACTATGCTGCCCAGGCTGGTTTTTAATAATTTAAAGTCACAACAATTCTTCCAGGATACACCATCACTTGGTATATAATGACCACTGTTGTATGATGTTTGAAAAGGTATCTGGAAAAAAAAAAAGAAGGCACGCACATGTCATCTGACAATGAGTTTAGATAGACTGGGGAGTACTTGGCAAGCCTAGACAATGAACATTAGCCAACTGTCTGGGTGATATGGCCTGCCTCTGAGTCTCCTCCTAAATCTCATGTTGAATTGTAATTCCCAGTGTTGGAGGAAGGACCTGGTGGGAGGTGATTGAATTATGAGGGCGGATTTCTCCCGTGATAGAGGGTTCTCAGGAGATCTGATGGTTTAAAAGTGTGTGGTGCTTCCCTCCTTCACTCTCTCTCTCCTGCTCCACCATGGTAAGACGTGCTTGCTTCCCCTTCACCTTCCACCATGATTGTAAGTTTCCTGAGGCCTCCCATTCATGCTTCCTGTTAAGCCTGCAGAACTGTGAGTCAAATAAACCTCTTCATAGATTACCCAGTCTCAGGGAGTTCTTTATAGCAGTGTGAGAATGAACTAATACACTGGGGTTATATGCTCTTGGGCCAGGCCCTCCAAGGCTGGGCTCCCATCACTGAGCAACTAGGTCCATCAGTCATTGAGTCACCTGGCCAGGCACATGTGAAATCCATTGTCTCCAGAAAATACATGCTAGAATTCCAATTTGAAAGTCATTTAGATCTCATTAGTTATTTAATAAGAAAATAACAGATTATTTTCTCACATAAAGAGTTCTTTTTTTAAACAAAAAATACTGTAGGTCTTTTATATTACTAAGAACAACATAATTATTAATCTTGACCTCCAAGGAGAGGAAATTTTGGTTCTTAAAATCTAACACTAGAATCTGACCCTTGACCTATTACATTAGGGTCTATTTTTTTTTTCTTTCAAAGAGATCCTTAAATAGTAGGGTGTTACCCTTTGTCTGCTTTATCCTGATTGCTTGTGTGTGTGTGTGTGTGTGTGTGTGTGTGTGTGTGTGTGTGTATGTGTGTGTGTTTAAAGATGGGGTTTTGCCATGTTACCCAGGCTGGTCTTGAATGCCTGAGCTCAAGTAATCCAGCTGCCTTGGCCTCCCAAAGTGCTGGGATTACAGGCATGAGCCACCACACCCAGCCTGCTTCCCTGTCTTTGATACTTTGTTTTACCTTGTCATTTTGCCAGGTATTTTAAATGTTCATTTAATCAGCAATATTTTCTGTGAGACTTTATGTGTCTTAAAATACAATTTTTATTCTAATGCTCACTAAACTTGCAGACAATTTTTGAATTACAATTTTTAGACTTTTTTGCCATTGTATGTGTCTATTTAGATCGCTCTTCCATCTGGAATGTGATTTTGCATATGGAATGCAGTGAATCTGTTTCCAGAAGGTCATTATGCACATTCCATTTATTACATACTTCTTTCCCACCACCTTGAAATGTCACATTTATGATTAATTAGGATTCTATATATACTTGGATCTATTCCATTAATCTTGGCTCTATTTATCTCTGTCAATTTCCTTTGTCAGTATTACATTATTTTAATAACAGTATTTATAATAAGGGTTCATACTGATAATACATGCATTAGTTTCCCTTTTCAAAAATGTGTTAGAAATTCTAACATACTTACTCTTCCACATGGACTTTAAAAATTATTGGTTTCCATCTCCCAAATCAAAATTAAACAAACAAGGAAAAAACACTATAGAAATACTTATTAGAATGGCAACACATCTATAGATTAATTTGAGAATGATGAACGTTTTATCTCAGATGAACATTTTTATGATATGAAGTCTTCACACTGAAGATATCTCTCTGTTTATTCCAATCTTTAATCATTTTTTTAATTATAATTTTGACAGTAGAGGTCCTGTATTTTCTCTGTAAAGTTCTTTCTATACATTTCTTTGTGATTTTATCATTATTGTAAATATATTCCCCCATTTCTATTTGTAATTGGTTATTGCTTGTATAAAGAAAATTGTTTCATTTTGTACAGTTATCTTATATCTAGCAACCTTAAATTTACTATGTGATTTTAGAATCTCTTGTTTTTCTAGGATAAATAATTTTCTTCTTCAGTTTTACTATGTGTACCAATAGATTTGTTTTCTTATTTTATAGCATGAACTAGAGTCTTCAAAACAAATGTTGAAAATAGTGGCAATAGTAGACTTCTTATTTCATTCCTAATTTCAGTGGTAATGGCTGTGGGGTTTGGTAGTCATTATCATATTAAAGAATTTTTCCTCTTTTCCTCTCAGAGTAGGAATGGCTGCTGAATTTTCTTTACTTTTTTTTTTTTTTTTTTTTTTTTAATCATAGTCTCGGTCTGTCACCCAGGCTGGAGTGCAGTGGTGCAATCTCGGCTCGCTGCAAGCTCTGCCTCCCAGGTTCACGCCATTCTCCTGTCTCAGCCTCTTGAGTAGCTGGGACTACAGGCGCCCGCTACCACACCCAGCTAATCTTTTGTATTTTGTTAGTAAAGATGGGGTTTCACCACGTTAGCCAGGATGGTCTCAATCTCCTGACATCGTGATCCCTGTGCCTCAGCCTCACAAAGTATTGGGATTACAGGCGTAAGCCACCACGCCCGGCCGGCTGCTGAATTTTCTTAAATGCTGTTGCACATCAGTTGATATGGTTTCACATTTCCAATTTTAGTTATTAATAGAATTAATTACAAATATTGCTTTCCTAATACTGAACATCCTTACATTCCTAGAATAGATTACACAGAGTGAGAATGCATTTTTCTTTTCATACACTGCTGAGTTCAGTCTGATGTTGCATTTGTACACATTCTTCTCTTCTTCGTTCTCTTTCCAGGAAGTGCTCTCAGGCTTTGGTCTTCCCTAAATGCAGAGATTAAGAAATGGGTGACACAGTCCACCCCTCTCCACTGAGGTGGGAAATGTTTCCCATCTCAAAACTGACCCCCCATCCAGGGGTTCAGGCTAGAAATCCTAAAGTCATCCTTGGCATCTCTCTTAGGAAGTCCCACTGAGTTTAACCTCAAGCACTCCTGCTCTCCTTCCCCCCCCCCCCCCCGCCACCTTCCTGGTCCAGCCACTTCCGTTGCCGATGGCCTTCACTGCCTGAAAGTCTCCCACATCCCCTTTAGGTCTCCTGGATCTATTCAGAGCAATCTCTGCAAAACCCAGAACTGGTTAGGCCAGAACTCCCTTCAGTGACTTGTGGTTGCTCCCAGAATAAAGACAATTTTCCAGGATGTGACCTATAGGGCCCTGGAGTGGTCTCGCCTGCCGCCCAGCTGCAATTTCAGCCCTGCACATGCCCTCCCTTTTCTGCTCCAGCCACTGGTGTCTCCCAGGCATGCATCCATGATGAGCTTCCACCTACCAAGGCTGCCCCCAGGCTGAGCCCTCTCCCTGAACACCCTTCTTCTTTCCCCGTCCCAATTAACTCCTCTGGGGAAGGTCACCCATTAGGAGCTCTCACTGCACAATGTGTTGCCCCTCCTTCAGGGTGGTGGTTTCCATCCCTTGTTTAAGTGATCATTGTATGTGTTTTTCCCCACACTGGAAGCCCCAGGTGGCGCAGACCATGCATGTTTAGGTTTAGCCTTGTGTCTTCAGTGCCTGCCATTCAATAAATGTGTAACCAATCAGTGAATGAACTCATTATCTTGACTGTGGGCTGATACTAGGATTATGCTAACTTTATAAAATTCACTGGAGTGCTTTTCATGCTTTTATATGGTCTAGAATATTTTGGCTATCATAAAATTTGTTTCCTGAAGATAAACTGGAACTCCTTTGTGAAAACTTTTGAGCCTTCTTCACCTTGCAACATTTAAAACACTTTTCCAGCCTACAGAAAATTTGACAAACACCCTTCACCCCAATGCACTGCTAGTTACTACTTTGTCACATTTGCTTTTGCTTTCTCTCTCATGTCTACATGTGCCCATGTAAACTCTTTTTTGTTGTTGAATCATTTGGATGTAAATTATTAACATGATTTTCACTCTTACATATTTCTGTATTGTCACCTCAAAATAAGGACACTCCAAATTTCTACAGTAAGACTATCACATCTAAGAAAAATATCACTGATCCCATAAAAAAAGCTAATATACACTCTATATTTCAATTCCAGCTGAGGACTCTTTAGGTGGTAAATGCTTTAAATTTTCCTATTTCTCTTATGATTATTGGTTAATTCTGTTTTTTACTCTTTCATGAGATAATGGTGATGACATAGTCTTCTGGAAAATCACCCACTTCCTCCAAATTTTCAAATTTATTCCCAAATAATTAACATAAAATGTCCTTAAAATATATCTCTTCTGCATCTGCAATTATGTTTTCTCATATTTAATGTTGCATATTTTTGTGTTCTGTCCTTAAGTTTTCCCATGAGTTTATCTAATTTATTAGTCCTTTGAATACCCACGTTTCTAAATGTATGTTAAAATTATGTTTTACCAAGCCCTTAGACATTCTGTTTTTCCCCTGGATGTGATATTTGATTAGCTTTATAATTCTTCCTTTCAGTTTTTGCTCTTTAACACATTTAGACATATTTTAAGTACTTGGGTACAGGTCTTACTCTGCTTTTTCTTCATATAGTAGACAGTTTTACCAACATTGTCTACAAAACAATCCATTCTCCTACAGTTTGCGTGTGTTTGTGTGAGTGTGTGTGTATGTTTCTGAGCTCTCTATTCGTTCCATTTCTCTCTGTAATTCTGTCTGTTGTTGTATTATAAATTCTGATGCTATATTGTTAGGTGCATATATGTTTATGATCATTAAATACTCTCAATTTCTTTTTCCCTGGTTCGTACATAACATTCCTCTTTATCCGTGAAGCTCTCCTGAGCAGCTCTAGCTCTGCCTGGGCACTCACTCCACCAACATTCACAGTGTTTGATGTCCATGTCACTTGTCTCTGCTTTCACTCACCAGACACCACCATACAGATTTCCACCTGACAACAGAAGTACCACAAGAGCCTACAGGAGGTGTATGGCTTTGAGGAGTTGGTGAAAGAGTCACAAAATAGGAGACATTGAAACCAGTCCTAAAATAGAGACACTTTGTAAATCTCCATGGTAAGGAGCCCAGGATTAACTAATTAGTTTCATGTCAAATAGAGCCTAATGCCCAGCTTATCTCCACCCTCTGCTTTTCCTCTTAATCACCTCTTTTCACCAGACTGAAAGGAGTGGTACTATGAAATATCATTCATGATATTCAACCAAGTCAGTAAAGAAAAATATGCTGGACATAAACAGAGTCCCACACTCTCAGAAAAGCTACCGCCTCTTCCAGGGTTCCAGGACTGCCTGCTTAGAGAAGTACCCTCAGAGAAAGTGCCTTGATTTGGAAAATTAATGATGCTCTTACATTTGCTAGTGTGATGGTTAATTTTATGTGTCAACTTGGCTAGGCCCTGGGACCCAGATATTTGGTCAAACATGCCTGGATATTGTTGTGAAGGTATTTTTTAGATGAGATTAATATTTAAATTAGGAGACTTTGAGTAAAGCAGATTACTCTTCATAATGTGGGTGGGTCTCTTCCAATCGATTGAAAGCCTTAAGACAAAGATTGACCTCCCCATGAAGAAGAGGGAATTCTGCCAGAAGTTGGCCTTCAGATTTGAACTGCTGTACCAACTCGTCCCTGGATCTCTGGCCTGCTGAACTCACCTGCAGATTTTGGACTTGCCAGCCCCCACAATCATATAAGGCAATTCCTTAAAATAAATCACTCATGTATGTATACACACACACACACACACACCCCTACACACACACACATACGAGGAAGTGGGTGATTTTCCAGAAAAATATGTCATAGATAGATGATTGATAGATAGATAGATAATAGATAGATAGAGAGAGAGACAGACAGACAGATAGATAGACAAGGCCGGGCGCAACGGCTCACGCCTGTATTCCCAGCACTTTGGGAGGCCGAGGTGGGGGGATCACCTGAGGTCAGGAATTCGAGACCAGCCTGGCCAACATGGCGAAACCCTGTCTCTACTAAAATTACAAAAATTAGCCTGGCCTGGTGGCGGGCACCTGTAATCCCAGTTACTCGTGAGGCTGAGGCAGGAGAATCGCTTGAACCCAGGAGGCGGAGGTTGCAGTGAGCCGAGATCGCACCACTGCACTCCAGCCTGGGTGACAGAGTGAGAATCTGTCTCAAAAATAAAGAAAGAAAGAAAAAGATAGATAGATAGGGCAGTGCTTCTGAAATTATTTTCCAACATACACCCTAAGGTAGGGTGGGGAGGTGGAGGAGGTGGAGGAAGAGGAGGGGTTGAACTGAGGGAGTGAGGCTCCTGGATCTTGACCTCTTCACAAACAGAGTTCCGCTTTTATTATTACCATATATTGGAGTTCTATGTAATGTCACTTTGGGGGAAAAAGATTCTCCTAAAAGTGTAAAAGCCTGGAAACCACTGTTCTAGGGAATTTCAATGTGGCCTATTTGATGGTAGGATCTGTTTTCTTTTTTCTTTTTCTTTTTTTTTTTTTGAGACAGAGTCTCACTCTGTCACCCAGGCTGGAGTGCAGTGGTGCGATCTTGGCTCACTGCAACCTCCGCCTCCCGGGTTCAAGCAATTCTCCTGCCTCAGCCTCCCGCGTAGCTGGGACTACAGGTGCATGCCACCAAGCCCGGCAAGTTTTTTTTTTTTTTTTTTTTTTTGTATTTTTAGTAGAGACGGGGTTTCACCGTGTTAGCCAGGATAGTCTCGATCTCTTGACCTCGTGATCCGCCCGCCTCTGCCTCCCAGAGTGCTGGGATTACAGGTGTGAGTCACTGCGCCTGGCCAGAATCTGTTTTCAATGGACCCCCTTCCTTAAGTAGGTTGAGACATGAATTAGGCATTTATTTACTGTTTTCCACAATATTCTGCTCTATAACATCCCATAAATTTCTATGAGACTCTTTAGTATGAACTCAGCCCAGACAAACCCTTTCCAAGGGCTCAGTACATTACGTCACACTTGCAACTTAAGGACAGCCCTGGAGTTTTTCTTTGACGATTCCGGGCTCTGCCAGGTTTGTCCACAGTCGGTCTGATGTCCGTGTGTGGAAGGCAGGTGTGGAGTGGCTGAGGGAGCCATGCGCTCCGGGAAGACAGAAGGCAGCCACTGTCAGCGGGGACTCGGTGAGGCTTCCTGCATCTCTAGGTATGACATCTCCGCACGCAAAACTCCCCTGCCCCCAGCCCAGGTCATCATTTCTATAATCATTTACTGCTGGAGACAAAATCTCCGAAGGACTGACTGACTCAACGGTATGTTTTCTTGCAGAGAATCAAAGGAGTAGGGGTAAGAAGGAACTATTTCCCTCCTTCTCTCTCAATAACTGACTTTTGGCTTATTTCAAATACCAAAAGCTGCATTAGTGCAAGCACTCAACTTCGTTCTCTCAGCTCGTTAGGAAAAGGAAGCCGGCGTTCAGTTGACCAGGCTTTCTGGTCTAAAGGCACAGACAAGGGAGCGTTGGCCGTTTGTTTCCTAGACGACGAGGCTGCCTCAGCCACTGTGTGATGCGAGGCCACCGGCCGCGCCTTCCCCTCCGGTTCACCAGGCCTGTCATTTGCAGCTTGCCCCAGGCACCAGTTCCCACCCCCAGGCAAAGCCCACCCTACCCAGCCAAGCATGTTCTTAAAATTCTTTACAGATTAACCCACATTAATCTAAACCCGGTAAAGGCAAACGTTTTCCCTTCCACTGGGAGCTGCATTGTAATTTACCCCAACAACCTGTTGAAAAGACCAAGGGAGCTTAGCAACCAGCCGTCCCCAGGCCCTGGAGGGAAGCTGCAATTACCGGGTGCGAGGCCGGCGGGGCCGCAGCCCCCACTTCAAAGGCGCGGGAGGAGTCGAGGGAGGCAGAGCTGTAATTAGTGCGGGCCCCGCCGGGCGACCACGGGCCTGCTCACGCCTCGCGGCCTCCGAGGAGCAAGGAAAGGCCCGCGTGGGAGCGCAGAGCCAGGGAGGAACAAAGACGCCTCCTGTTTGATGTGAATCACCCAGAACTAGGGAAGGGAGGCGGGCGCACCTCTCCCGCCCAGGCCCTGCAGAGTCAGGGCGCAGAAGGAAGCCTGGCTTAGGGGCGATGGCATGGGACGGCCACCCCGCCCCGCCAGCGCTCCCCCAGCGCCCCGAAGCAGGATGGAGAAGCCCTGGTGTGCCCCCCGCCAGGCTCCTTGGACTCTTTGGGATCTGTGGGCACAGGGCCTGGACTGGCCACATCCCTGCTCCCAGAGCGCAGACCCCGCTGGGGCCCACCCTGGGTGTCCACATAGGGAGGGGCTAGAGAGCAGGAGCCCCCCCCACCGCCGCGCCTAAGGGGACCAGGAGCCATGGGGAGGGTGCTGTGGGGAAGCTTCCAGAAGGACCCCCCAGAGAGAAGGAAGGGTGGGATTCAAGGTGACCGACCACCAGCCATCTGTCTGTTGGCTTGTTGATCCCAAACTGACTCCAAGTCCCCGTTCTGGCCTCCATATTGGTGTCCTATGTTTGTTATCTTAAGGTGTTTTTAAAACTGGGTTTTCTAAGGACACGGATGCAGGAGGTACCCTCCAGCTGCAAGGTGCTTACTGGCACTCAGCGTCTCTGTGGGTGGGTGTGCCTGTGAGTGTGGACGGGCATGTGTGTGGGAGTGACTTCCTAGAATGAATCCAAGAGGAGCCTCTTTGGGGCAAGATGGTGGGGCCAGGTGGGAAGGCTCTGGCTCTGTGGGGAAGGTGGTGGGGTCAGGTGGGAAGGCTCTGG
>NW_012107474.1:938308-939139 GCF_000951045.1 Mandrillus leucophaeus | reverse complement strand
TGATGGTGTGCATCTGTGCCCCTCACAAAACAGCACTGCAGTAAGCCCAAGCCGGCAGCAGGCCAAAGACTCGAGGCAGCGCAGAGGGCGGCCAGTCCTAAGGGACTTCCAGGGACCACAGTGCCAGCACTTTCCATCAGAATGGCTGACAGTGTTAGAGCTCACACGTCATTCATTCGCCTCACGAACCCTGAGGGAGTGCTTGCTCCAGAGACCCCTGGGCTCCCAGAGCCTGGTGCTGGTGACAGTGGTATGGGAGGGGCACGTGAGCCGGGTGGCACAGCAGGGCAGCACGGTGACCCTAGGGGCACTGTGCACGTAGGAGATGGGGGCAGTCCTGGGCTGCTGAGCTTCTCTGAGGGGTCATTGTCCTTCAGGCAAGTAGCAAGAAGCAGCCCACATGCTTCCAGGTCACGGGAGCAGAGTGAACAAGCCTGCAGCAGGAAGAGCTGAGGGGCCTGGGAACAGCGGAGCCCGCGTGGAAGGGACAGGAAGGGGGATGGAGTCCGGGCAGCAGGGAGAGACCCAGAGGATGGGAGGCCCAGAGCCACCTGCAGCCCTGGGAGATGCCCTAGCAGCCAGAGCTCAGGAAAAACCATCCTCAGAGAAGACACATGAGGTCATTATTTAGAACAAAAGTAGGTAGATAAAAGCATATCCTTTGGGAGGCCGAGGCGGGCCGATCACCTAAGGTTGGGAGTTCAAGACGAGACCAGCCTGACCAACATGGAGAAACCCCGTCTCTACTAAAAATACAAAATTAGCCAAGCGTGGTGGCGCATGCCTGTAATCTCAGCTACTCAGGAGGCTGAGACAGGAGAATTGCTTGAA
>NW_012107474.1:924236-935678 GCF_000951045.1 Mandrillus leucophaeus | reverse complement strand
AGGCGGGAGGATTGCTGATTGCTTGAGCACGGGGAGCAGAGGCTGCAGTGAGCCCTGATTGTGCCACTGCACTCCAGCCTGGGCAACAGAGTGAGACCCTATCTCAAAACAACAACAACAAATAATAATCGTCCGATTAAAAATGGGAAAAGATGTGAACAGACTTTTCTCAGAAAAAGGCATACAAAGGCCAACAGGTGTTTTAAAATATGCTCAACATCACTAATCAGCAGAGAAAAGCAAATCAAACCACAGTGCATTACCATCTCAGCCCAGTGAAAATAGCTTATATCAAAAAGGCAGGCAGTAACAGATGCTGGTGAAGATGTAGAGACAGAGAGCCCCCAGACACTGTGGGTAGGAAGGTAACATAGTACAGCCCTACAAAAAACAGTACGAAAAGCAGAACTACCATGTAATCCAGCAATTCCACTACTGGTATTTATCCAAAAGAAAGGAAATTAATATGTCAGAGATCTCTGCACTCCTGTGTTTATTGCAGCACTGCTCACAATAGCCAAGATACGGAATCAACCTCAGTGCTTATCAGTGGATGAATGGATAAAGAAAATGTGGTAAATGTACACAATGGAATATTATTCAGCTATCAAAAAGAGTGAAATCCTGTCATTTACTGCAACATAGATGGAACTGGGGGTCATTATGTTAAGTGAAATAAGCCAGGCGCAGAAAGACAAACATCTCATGCTGTCACTCATGTGGAAGCTAAACCAGAGGCTGCCATGGAGGCAGAGAGTGGAGTGGTGGCTCCTAGAGGAAGGAGGCGGAGGGGGAATAAAGGAGGGAAATCTAAACGTGTTTCTTGTCACTGAGCTGTATGCTTTAAAATGGTGTAGATGGTACATTTTATATGTATGTTATTCCTCAATTTAAAAATTAATGTAAAACACGAGGTTAATGTTGCAAATGTTGTCACTGAGGCACCCACGTGTTTACCTTAAATTGTGTTTTGTGGCACTCAAGAACAGGCAGGCTATTTAGAGTGCACATTTTTTCAGCTTCACCAGAAATAGAATTTGTGGCAGTTTGTGGACTTTGTCATGAATCAAGCTTTCCTTTGGCAAGATCTTCTTTCCTGTGTGGGCTTGGGTGAGTGCCTTTGCCTGCTGGAGGGAGGTGGAGCCCGCCTCAGTGGTGGTGGGGGCTGTGGGGATGGGGGGATCTTTACCCCATAAGGAGCTCTCAAGTGCCCAGGCATCTCATTGGGATTGCAATCACCATCCCCATGGTGGGCTGATTCCGGGACTCACTGGCAGCCCTCATGACCCACCTGCTGGGCACCGTGAGCCCGCCCACCCTCATGACCCACCTGCTGGGCACCATGAGCCCGCCCCCGCTGCCCTGCAGATCACAGATGCTCGAGAGGCTCCTGGTGCCCGATCCTGCTCCTGCAGCTGAGCAGCCTGCCACGCCCGCTCCTCCTCCCCAGGTCCACAGGCTGCCAAGTTCTGAGTCTCTCCCACCCCAGCCTGTCCCTTTCTCCACCAAGGGCCAGCACAGCCATCTGGGTTGTCCACACCAACTCCCTTCCACAGTCCTCATTCCTGAGGGCACCCCTGCCTACTCAGCCCTGCTGCCTCTTCCTCTAAGGGACCCCTCCTGGACAGGGTTCTCAAAGTCCAGTGCACACGAACCCCTGGGGGTTCCAACTTGTGAGGTCAGCATGGGCTGGGAGTGCCCTGACCCCACTTTGAGAAACACCACAGCTCCATCCCCAGCAGAGGTGCTGGTCCCTCCAGTGTCCTTCTCCATCTTGGAGGGACATGTGCCCTTCACTTGCTCCTACTCAGGATCTAGGCCTCCTTGCTGCGCCCAGCACAGCTGACCTGAACTCCCCCTCCCCTCCGCCGCGGCCTCCCCTCCGCCGTGGCCTCCCCTTCACCGCAGCCTCCCCTCCGCTGTGGCCTCCCCTCTGCCGCAGCCTCCCCTTCACCGCAGCTTCTCTGGCCTCCTGGGAACTCCTTGGTTGCTCCTAAGCCTTGGTCCCTGGACAATCCCAGGTCCAGCTCAGCACCCACATCCAGGTGATGTTCAAATGGGCCCAGCTTCAATTCTCAGCCCACAGAGCTTAGAAGACAGCTGAGGCCTCTAGTCAGAAGACCCCAGGCTTCCCCCAAAGGAAGGGACGCCTCACGAGGACAGCCTGTCACCGCAGTCCTAAGGGACTTCCAGGGACCACAGTGCCAGCACTTTCCATCAGAATGGCTGACAGTGTTAGAGCTCACACATCATTCATTTGCCTCACGAACCCTGAGGGAGTGCTTGCTCCAGAGACCCCTGGGCTCCCAGAGCCTGGTGCTGGTGACAGTGGTATGGGAGGGGCACGTGAGCCGGGTGGCACAGCAGGGCAGCACGGTGACCCTAGGGGCACTGTGCACGTAGGAGATGGGGGCAGTCCTGGGCTGCTGAGCTTCTCTGAGGGGTCATTGTCCTTCAGGCAAGTAGCAAGAAGCAGCCCACATGCTTCCAGGTCACGGGAGCAGAGTGAACAAGCCTGCAGCAGGAAGAGCTGAGGGGCCTGGGAACAGCGGAGCCCGCGTGGAAGGGACAGGAAGGGGGATGGAGTCCGGGCAGCAGGGAGAGACCCAGAGGATGGGAGGCCCAGAGCCACCTGCAGCCCTGGGAGATGCCCTAGCAGCCAGAGCTCAGGAAAAACCATCCTCAGAGAAGACACATGAGGTCATTATTTAGAACAAAAGTAGGTAGATAAAAGCATATCCTTTGGGAGGCCGAGGCGGGCCGATCACCTAAGGTTGGGAGTTCAAGACGAGACCAGCCTGACCAACATGGAGAAACCCCGTCTCTACTAAAAATACAAAATTAGCCAAGCGTGGTGGCGCATGCCTGTAATCTCAGCTACTCAGGAGGCTGAGACAGGAGAATTGCTTGAATCCGGGAGGCGGAGGTTGCATTGAGCCAAGATCACGCCATTGCACTCCAGCCTGGGCAGTAAGAGAAAAACTCCGTTTCAAAAAAAATAAATAACAAGTGAAAAAAAAAAAAAAGCGTATCCCAGCATTAGAGCCATTCTCAGCATCAGAAGTCAAATTGGCAAAATGGCAACTCAGTAAGCATCACCACCAGTGGTGTCTGTGGTGGGAGAGTGGAGACCATAGACCTCTAGCACTGATAATGTTGGTCCAAGTAAAATGCGAGAAATATGTGGTCAAAGTGTCCTTTGAATAACTGCATTTTTCTCGGGTAGAATTCCAAAATTACAGCGCGTTACATAGCACTGGTCCTGCCCCTACCATGATGACCCACTTCTGGGTTGGTGGATGAGAATGCGCTTGTGTCTTACTCGTGCAGTTTGCTAAACTAACAACCCAAAGGCCGTCGCGCCCTTACAGTTTTATTCCCCGCTGACAGATTTGAGGGGAGCCGTCAGGTGAGAAGCTTCTGCGAGGGTTCTAGTGTATTACACCCAGCAAATAGATTACATCACTTAGACATACATTTGCTTTTAAAAATCACTTTATTTTTCCTATGACACAAGAAATAATAGGTTGCTTGTTGAAACCTCATCACACACTGATGACAAAAAGTAGGAAATGAAAATTGATCACAATTTCACTGTCAGAGATAGACACTGAGCATCTCGGCACAGTGCAGCAAGAATGTATGTAGATATCCATGGTAGATAAAAGACACATGGGCATAAGACGTGGACTGTCCGGTCATCTGTGAGCCGCCAGCACAGCTGATGATGTGGGTGGCACAGGCATTGAGTCACTGCTGGGAGTGGCTGTCATCCCTCTCCTGAAGAGGTGGGGGATAGGAGGGCCCGTGGGGTACCTGGAGATGGTCCCTCCTCCACATGGCCTGTGCAGAGCTGTGCAGCTGGTCAGAGTGAGCTCACCAGGAGCACCGGCTGGTTCCAGCCCTGGGCCCCCTTGAGTTCTGCAGCAGCACCCCGCCCCTGTGAATATGCACAGATGAGAGGGACAGGGCCCCGCTGGACCACAGGCTCAGGACAGGTGACCGACCATCAGTGAGGGCCGGGAAGTGGCGGGTGCTGCACACTGGCCTGCTGGCCCAGGATCACCTGATCTTGAATCTGCCTCTTGAGCGCTGATGGTGTGCATCTGTGCCCCTCACAAAACAGCACTGCAGTAAGCCCAAGCCGGCAGCAGGCCAAAGACTCGAGGCAGCGCAGAGGGCGGCCAGGGGAGCACAGCACCCCTGACCGTAGCAAGAGGCACAGCAAAGCGACCTGCGGCGGGGAGGGGGTGGACAGCCTGGTGTCTTCTGCGTCCTAGGGAGCCAGGCTGCGTGTGCCCCAGTGGCTTCTCCATAACTTCTGGGTTCTACGGATGTCCCTGCAGCCGGAACTCCTGACCGAGGCAGCCCTGTCGGGGTCCAACCAATTCCCTGAACATTGGGCAAGAGGTGGTTCCTAACCACACGTCAGCTTCTTGATGACTGTTAGTGGGTTTTGGCCGCTGTAACAAAATACCACCGACTGGGTGTCTTGAACAACAGGCTGTGTTCCTCACAGTCTAGGGGCTGGAATTTGGAGGCCAAGGTGGCAGCAGGGTCGGCCTCTGGCAAGGACATTCTTCCTGATTTGCTTGCAGCTGTCTTCTTCTTGCACCTTCACGTGGCAGAGACAGCAAAAGTGACAGCACGCTCTCTGGGGTCTCCTTCATAAAAGGACCCCATCATGAAGGCCACAACCTAACCGTCTCCCAAACGCCCCACCTCCTGGTGCCTCCACACCAGGGTTAGAATTTCTATACAGGAACTCTGGGGAGATGCAATCGGTCCATAACACTCTATTCCTGACCCCGAAATTTTATGTCCTTCTCACATGCAAAGTACATTCATTTCATCCCTCAAACCCCAAAGTGGTGGCTTGTTCCAGCATCAACTCTAAAGTTCAAAGTCCAAAGTATCATCTAAACACCATCTAAATCAGATACAGTTTAGTTCCTTCCTAGCTGTGAACCTGTAAAATGGAACACGTTACGTGCGTCTAAAATACAATGGTGGGAGAGGCATAGGACAGACTCTCCCATTCCAAAGGGAGAAATGGGAAGGAAGAAAGGGGCAACAGGTCCCATGGAGCCTGGACCCCAACAGGGCAAACCATGTTAAATCTTCAGGCTCAAGAATCATCTTTGGCTTGAGCCCCTGCCCTCCAGACCCACTGGGGCAGTGGTCCTACCCCTGCAGCTCTGTGGGGGCAGGGGTCATGCCTGCAAGGCTCTGGGCAGCCCTGCCCCCAAGGCTTTGGGCAGGGGGCATCTGTCCTGTTGATGCCCATGTGGCAGCCCTGATGGACTCTAAATCACCTTCTGGGTCCTTCTTCCCTTGTCTTGAAAAATAGTGCATGTTCACAGCCAAATAGCTCCCTGGTCCTGCTCAGTACAACCCAAGTCGGACAGCCAAACTCACTTCCTTCTCCTCTCTCCCACCTTTGGTTCAAGATGAATGTTCCTGCGGGGACAGCTGGTTGTGACTGTGGTTCACACCCAGCAAATCCCCTTATCAGAAGGTCACCTGGCCATGCCCTTAATGTTCTCTTCCAAACACACGTTCTCGTTTTTTTACATTATGCATAGATTGAGGATTTTCCAAATCTTTAAGTTCTGGTTTAGTTTTGTTTAACAGCTCGGTCTTGAAATCATTTCTAGCTTCTCACATTTTACCCTAAGCAGCCAGGAGGAACTAAGCCATCCCTTCAACACTTTGCTTATAAACCTCCTCAGCCAAGTATCCTGTTTCATCACTCACAGGTTCTCCTTTCCACTCAATACCGGGACATGAACACAGTTCAGCCGAGTTCTTTGCCGCTTTTTAACAAGGTGGCCTTTCCTCCAGTCGACACTAGCATGTTCCTGGTTTCCATCTGAGCCTCCCCAGACAGCCTTCCCATCCACTTCTACCAGGGTTATGCTCACAACCCCCTAGACGTCCTCTGAGAAGACAGAGGCTTTCTCGGCAGTGCTCCTCTTCTCTCTGAGCCCTCACCAGAATCACCTTTAAAAAGCTGTTCGTAGCCATCTAGGCTTTTTCTAGCACGTGGCTCTGAACGATTCCAGCTGCTCCCATTCATCAGTTCCAAGGCCACATCCACATTCGCAGGCATTGGTTGCAGCAGCTCTCACACCTTGCGCTGATCTTCTGTCCTGGCTTGGGT
Source organism: Mandrillus leucophaeus (assembly GCF_000951045.1). Classification (NCBI taxonomy): domain Eukaryota; kingdom Metazoa; phylum Chordata; class Mammalia; order Primates; family Cercopithecidae; genus Mandrillus; species Mandrillus leucophaeus. The sequence continues at coordinate 929,515 of NW_012107474.1, read as the reverse complement.
GCCACAACAGTGCACTGTAGACTGGGTGGTGTTCAGACAACAGGCATTTATTTCCTCACAGTGCTGGGGGCTGGGAATTTGAAACCAGGCTGCTGGCACAGTTGGGTTCTGTTAAAAGCTCTCCCAGGTTGCAGACGGCCGTCTTTGCACTGTGTCCTCACACAGTGGAAGGGACAAGGCAGCTCTCTGGGGCCTCTTTTGTATGCACACGAATCCCATTCACAAGGGGTCCACTCTTACGACCTCATCAGCCCCCAAAGGACCCATCTCCTAATTCCCTCACCTTGGCAGTTATGGTTTCAACAGATATATTTAGGGGAGACACATTCAGTCCACAACAATGACCACAAAACCCAGATTTTAATTCAATGAAATCCAAACAGCATGGCAAGACTCCTCTCATCAAGATGCTCAGGTTTTATGTCACATGGAAAGCTAGTCACAGCCCCACCCAACACAAGTCCTATCTGCAAGATGCTGACAGCCTGGTGGCAAGAGGATGGCAAGGGAAGGAGAGGGACGGGCAGGAAAGGCAGGCTCCACAGAGGAGATGCAGGTGAGGGGAAAGGAACACTGGGAACGGCTGGGTGTGAGACTCAGAGCCAAATACACAGCAGTAGAGGGACTTCTGCCCCTGCAACAGTGAGGAGGCACCTGCGGCCTGGGTGTGGGAGCTCAGGAAGCAGCCACAGGCTTGGGAGACGCCTGGAGCCAAAGAAGTGAAGCCACAGCCGGGGCCCAGACCAGGCACGTCCTGCAGGGCTCGGCTTCCCTCAGCACAGGTTTTGTTCTTCAGCTCAGTTTTAGGAACAGGATAAAACGGCATTAAAAGACAGAAGCAAGATGGGGGTAAATGAAAATAAACTATGTTTTTACCACACTTCTGACACCAAATGTGTGGGTTTCTATACCAATTCTCCAATTCTGCATCAGTGCCAACGGGGTATCCTGCAATATAATTCAGTTCTGACACTAACTGCCCAGGGTCAGCACAGACCCCTCAGGCCGAGGGGTGGGCCCAGGAGACTGTCCCCACTCCAAGTGCCAATCACAGGTCCGGGGTGTCACCTGTCCCCAGTACCTCGGCTATAAATTGGGAGTTCCCATGACCCCTTCCTTGGGTTCAATAATTTGCTATAATGACTCACAAAACTCAGGGAAACATCTCTTCCGTTTGCTGGGTTACTGTCCTAATAAAGGGTGTACTGAAGGACACAGATGAGCAGTGGGTGAGGGGTGCACAGGGCAAGGCCCAGAGGGACCCTGAGTGCAGGAGCTGGTGTCCCTGGAGCCTAGGCTGCCCCACCCTCCCAGCTCAGGATGTGTTCCCAGCCCAGTAGCTCTCTGCATCCGCTGTGTGGGGGTTTGAAGGAGCCTCTGTGATGCACAACTGGTGAAGTTAGTGACTCCTGGTGACTGACTCAGTCCCCAACCTCTGCACAGAGGTCACAGGTTCCAGCAAGTCCCAGCCTCAAATCCTGCTTTGGTCTTTCTGCCACTAGCACCCCATCCTGAAGCTGCCTAGGGCCCAGGCTCCACTCATCTGCCTTGGTCTTTCAGGACACCAGCACCCCATCCTGAAGCTGCCTGGGGCCCAGGCTCCACTCATCTGCCTTAGTCTTTGGGGACACCAGCACCCCATCCTGAAGCTGCCTAGGGCCTCGCCTCCAGTCGTCTCATCAACAAACAGAAAACATTCATCTCTCCTGAGAATCCAAGGGTCTTAGGAGCTAGGACAAAATATTGTAACACGCAAAGCTCCTCTCACCCCATCGCTCAGGAAGTTACAAGCGCTTTAGAAGCTCTGTGCCAGGAACCGGGGCAGGGACCCCAAATCTGTATTTCTGATTATGTCACGGGGCCTTCTAGTCCTGGGGCAGAGGCTGCGTCCAGGCTACTGCACGGCTGTGTTTGTGGAACAGCAGATCCATATGGAGTGTGCCCTGACTCTTGGGCAGGTTTTTGGCTGTCTCTGACGGCAGTGCCTGCCTTCCCTGCCCCTGGAGCTGGGCCTGCCGGTGGGTCTTCTGGGTGGGGGCGATTGTTGGTTCTTGCCTATGACTGCTCACTTCCTGGGCCTTGGGCCATGACAAGCAGAGACTCAGGGCATGGGGTACTTCCTCCCCTTGAGCTCTGAGTAACTTCAACCTCCTTGGACTTGCGCACATGCAAAAATAGATTTTGGCTGTTTTAAGCCATGGGGATGTGGGCTGCACCTCATGTGAGCTGAACGGCACATCTGGGCCTGCGTCTCGTGACTGACTCAGCTGCTTTAGCTCTTGGCCTCGGATTGTAGGGTGCCCGGCCTTGGAGCACGACCCCCGAGAGGCAAAACCCTTGTGGGGTCAGGACATGTCATCCATGAGAAAGTGCCACATGCCCTGAAGTCCGCTTCCCCACATGTGCTGTGGCTGTATGTCCCCTCCGAATGTCACTGCTTGAGATGGGGCCCGGCCTGGGGTGGGGTGCAGGCGGGGTTAAACCGCCCCTGGGTGAGAGAGAAGAGCAAATCTCTTCACTTCGCTGGGCTTCCATCTCCTGACCCATAAAATGGGAACCCTGCTGGTGGCCAGCGTCCTGCCTCCCCAAGTTCCTACAAAGCAGGTGGCCTGGGTCTGGGCTCAGCCCCCTCCACTGGGCCAGGAGATAATGCTGTTAGCATAACCACAGCAGTGGCCACTCCCAAATGCCACTCGGCCCCTGGAAACTCAGCCTTCCATCCAAAGGGTCCCCGAAGTGGCGAGCAGCCCCTCAGTCATTTCACACAGCAGGGTCCACCCCCCCACCATGCCAGGGTTACACATGCTCAGGGCACACTCCGTATGGATCTGCTGTCTGCCTGGATGGCTTCTCACCCACACAGGGGATTCAGGGCATGACACAGGTCTTTAGGACACATTTGTTTAATTCCTGAGCTTCCCAAAACTTGGAGGTTTGGGAGAAAAGGGGCTGGAGCTAGAACAGTAGCTTTGTACCCTGGGGATTCTGGCCAGCTCTTGCTGCCATTCCGCCCGCCCCTGGCCCTGTCCTCTCCCAATTCCCATTTCCAGCCCTGCCCTCCGTGCCCGTCCCACAGACCTCTGCCTCCTCACTGTGACCAATGCTGGGTCATTCCCTACTGTCGGAGCCTCCCTCTCCCAACCCCAGGCCCCGGCTACCTGGAGGGTGCCAATAGGAGGGGGCAGCACAGGAGAGGCCCCATCCCTGGAAATGAGGCCAGAGCTCCTCTGGGAATGGCCAGGGCTACCTGGCAGCAAGTCACGAGCAGGGCCTCACTGTCCCTGCATGGCTTCCCCGCCTCCTGCAGGGGCCAGGGCTGGGGTGCGTTCTCTGTCTTCTCAGTGAGGAAGCGTAAATGTTCCAGGATGGAAGATAAACGTTCAGGAAAATGAGGACCCAGAAATTCTTCATGGGCTGCATGAGCCCTGAGGCCCGACTGGCAGGCCGCTGAGGCCACCTGAAAAACTGGTGACAATGGGGGGCTCAGCAGCTACCCAGAGACAATCAGAGCAGGCAGAAGAGTGGCACTGGTGTGGAGCTCCCAGGCTCTGTGGGGCTCCAGGCACCACCCTCTCCAGCCCTCGCAGCCAGGCTGGGGTCCCCAGCTCCCAGTGTTTACCCAGCAGGCCCTGCCTTCTGACAAATTAACTCTGAAAGACACAAAAAGTGTGCTGTGTGCTTTGGCTCTGACTTAAGACAGATGACACAGAACACATAGAGGGTGTCCCACTTGAGGAGCCTCCATGCAGGCAGACAGGTAATCCAAAGCTCTGAATTCCAGGTCAGGCCCATGCACCGTGAGGAGAGAGGAAGCAGATGGTCCTCCCTCCAGGGATGTGTCACGTCCTCCCACAATACACAGGGTCTCCATCCCCCGACGGGGTCACAGGTGCTCCCTGCAGGGTGCGAGACTGTGTCCTTCCTTGTGGTCTAGGCTGGAGAAAGGTAGACTTCAGGGGAGAAGACCTTGTTCCTCTCATGGTGGTGGCCAAGAAAGCAAGGCAAGACCTGAGATGTCAGGAGTGCTAGTGTCCTGGGGCTGCTGTGACAGACAGCCACAAACCAGGCAGCTTAAAGCAACAGAAAAGTCTTGTCTCAGACCTGGAGCCAGAGGTCCCAGATCAAAGTGTCGCTGGGCCACACTGTCTCTGGAGGCTCCCGGGGAGGATCCTTCCTGCCTCCTCCAGCTCCTGGTGGCTGCAGTGTTTCCCGGCCTGTGGCTGCATCACTGCAACCTCTGTCTCCATTGTCATGCGGCCACCTGCTGAGTCTCTGTCTCCACATGACCTTCACATAAGGACATATGCCTCTTGGGTTAGGGCCACCCCAATGACCTCACCTGCACTTGATTACACCTGCAAAGACCCTTTTTCCAAATAAGGGCATACTCACAGGAACAGGACTTCAGCATCTTTTTGGGGGTGACTGTGCAGAATCATGGGTGTTTCTGCAGGCCACTGCAGAGGGCCTGAAGTCCAGCCTGTCAGTGGTGAGCTAGGGAAACTGAGGCAGAGATCCAGAGGCTTCTTTGAGGCACAGCAAGCTGGAGAGGAGCTGGGCCCACTCCTGGCTGGATCCTCTGGGGCTCTCCAGAAGCCTCGCCTTGAGGCTGTTGCAACATCCCTGTCCTGTTGCCACATCCCTGGGTACCCCAGGTCCACCTGACTTCCCACCTCTGTCCTAGCCAGCAGCAGCTGGGCCACTGCAGGCTCACATGCTTCCAGGGCACCAGCCCTCCCTGAGTGACCCCCCCTCCTCATCATCTGCCAGTTCACCCACACGAGAGTAGACAGGAGAGCAGGCATCTTCCTGAGGGTCCCTGTGGCAAGGCAGCACAAGGTTCACTGAGATGATCATTTACAGTAGGCTGCATGTCCAGAGGCCAAGGCAATAGCCTGGTGGGAACAAGTTAGCAAACATGGCAGGACACCACAGTACAGGTGAACTGGCAGAGTGTAGGAACCAGGCCAACACAGTGAGTGACACAGCTGCCCTGACTGGGCCAGGTATCCATGGGAGGGGCAGACACCAGTGCTTAGCGAGGACATGCAGGGCCCTGTGCCCCGAGATAAATCACAGCTCCCTCCTGAGAGCCCTTCTGGGTGTCCCCCATCTACTGTGGGGCCACAGAGGCCATGTCATGGTGGATCATGGAAACAAACGTCCCACAGAGAGGACAGCAGAGAGAGACGGGGCAGCTGGGATCCAGCAAGCAACCAGTCAAGCCTCTCTGAGAAGGGACTTGATGCAGAGGCCCTCTGCAGGGGACAAGGCTGAGG
>NW_012107474.1:914518-924036 GCF_000951045.1 Mandrillus leucophaeus | reverse complement strand
TAAGCAGGGGTGGGGCAGGCAAGTGGGGGCAGACTTCATCTGTTTTGTGGGCAGGGAAGGGTGTCTGTATCTTACTCTGGTGTAACAAGGAGCCAGAAAGGGATTGAGCAGGGTGGGGTGCATGATCTGAGCACTAGGGAAGAGACTTGGGGGCAGAGGTGGGAGCAAGAGACTGTTGGGAGGATCTAGGATGTCCTGGAGAGATGATGCTTGGATAAAACTAACACATTTTAAAGGCTGGACAGACAGAGCTGAAGGAAGAGGAGATGTGGATGCAAGGGAGGAAAGCAGGCACGGGGAGCCCTCTTCCCTCACACACCACTGCTTGGCCAGACTGCAGGCAGAATAAAGGATAGGGATAGCCTGCCACTGCATGGACTCTGGTTTTTCTCCCATTGGTCAAAAATGCAGCATGAAGAGTGATGTGGGGGAAAATGAATTTAAAAGGTGTCATATTCTAAAGCATTTTGAGTAATAAAGGAAGTTTCTTCCAAATGGATAAGGGAAATAAATGATTTCCCCCAAACTGTCCCCTCTCAGCCCAGCCCTCATCCATGAAACAGAGGCAGCCTGCTTCTGCTGAACAGCCCACTTGAACAGTGGAGTTTGAACCCAAAGATGGAGGAAGAACCTCAGAGCATGGAAGACAAGGGACTCAGCCTGGGCATGGTAAGGAGGGCTTCCTGAAAGAGAGGGTGCATAAGACAGGCTTTGAAGAAGGGGTTTTTGGGTGGAAAAACAAGGGGACAGCAGTTTCAGGCAGAGAACATGCTGGTGGATGCTGGAGCATCCAAAAAGGAGAGTGCGGGAGAGTCTCACTCAAGATATGCTCACAAATGAGCCTACATTCACCGGAAAGCTCATTAGAGGCCTTAAGAGCTCACCACAAACTATCATGAAGACAGAACCAGAACCAAATGTTTTCTTTGTTTATGAAAGGCAACATTGCTCTTATGCACCTGGTGGAATGTACAAGTCATGTTTATTTGGGGGCAATCTCTCAGTATTTAAAATGGCCAGGCTGGGTGTGGTGGCTCACACCTGTAGTCCCAGCACTTCGGGAGGCCGAGGCGGGTGGATCACGAGGTCAGGAGATCGAGACCATCCTGGCTGACACAGTGAAACCCCGTCTCTACTAAAATACAAAAAATTAGCCGGGTGTGGTGGTGGGCGCCTGTAGTCCCAGCTACTCAGGAGGCTGAGGCAGGAGAATGACGTGAACTCAGGAGGCGGAGCTTGCAGTGAGCAGAGATTGCACCACTGCACTCCAGCCTGGGCAACAGAGCGAGACTCCATCCTGAAAAAATAAAATAAAATAGCAATACCTCTGACCCAGTGATTCCTGTTTGGGATGTTTTTTATATACACAGATTTACCTCCACATACATATAACAACATGAGGACCAAAATATTGTGGCAGTGCTGTTTAAGAACAGAAGATGGAAACAAATTGGCTGTCAATACAGAAGGGACTGAGTAAAGGTTGGGATGTGAATTCAAGGGACACTATGCAGCCACTCAAATGAAGATGGTACATCTGGACATTTTCCATGACACAAGACCCCACATAGATCATTAAGAGAAGCAAAGATGGTAAACAACCATCTCTCCAAGGAGGTATGAATCCAGCAGCTGGCAGAAATGGGTTAGAGGAAGTCATCATCACTCTATGCAACTCTAAATCATGTTCCTGCATTGCTACTCAAAATACTCAATCTAAGTCAAGGCCTTGGTCTGGCAAGCACTAGCTAAGTGGGCTCTCTGTCCTTCCTGCAGAGACCTCTGAGCAGCAGCTGCCAGGTGTCCTCCACAGGGGTCAGCCTCTGACCTGGGAAACCCTGAGAAGCCTTACCTTTCAACTCAGCACACAGGAAATCAAGAGGAGTACATCCTGTTTCCAAGCTTTCTCCTGTCCTGGATCCAGGAGCCCCAAGTCCCCTGAATGGCATAGGCCCCAGGGCCAGCCAGGCAGCTATTAGCAAGGGAAAGATGAGTGGGTGCCAGACAGGCCAAAGCCGTATACATCCCCACAGAGGCAGTGGCAATAATCCCAGTGAGAGAGGAGCAAGAGAAAAGGAGGGACAACTACACACAGACTTAAGAGATGCAAAGGGAGTGAATCAATAGCAACCTTAGAAAAAAAGGTCTTCGACCAGGGGCTAGCCCCACTCTCTCAAGGGCATGCAGTCATCTGAGGATCCAGGCCCAAGAGCTTTAAGAGATATATTATTTTCTTGAAATGTAAAGTGAAAAGTTGGCATTAAAAAAGGGATGTTGAGGCCACAATGGGGTGCTCTGAAGGTAGAGTGGGCACAGTGGCAGTTATCCTTAACTGCCCCCTTTTTTTTTTTTTTTTTTTTGAGACAGAGTCTTGCTCTGTGCCCCAGGCTGGAGTGCAGTGGCGCGATCTCGGCTCACTGCAAGCTCCGCCCCCCTGGGTTCATGCCATTCTCCTGCCTCAGCCTCCCGAGTAGCTGGGACTACAGGCGCCCGCCACCTCGCCCAGCTAATTTTCTTGTATATTTAGTAGAGACGGGGTTTCACCATGTTAACCAGGATGGTCTTGATCTCCTGACCTCGTGATCTGCCCGTCTCGGCCTCCCAAAGTGCTGGGATTACAGGCTTGAGCCACCGCACCCGGCCTAACTGCTCCTTTTCTAGCCCCTGCACTTGCCAAAAAACACATTTCTCCTGAGACAGTCGTGTTCAAGCAATGACAATGTAGGAAGAAAGCAAAGATGGCAGTGTAGATCCCAAGTCCATGTAGGAGACACCTGGGACAAGCTTCAGTGTCCCTCCCTCTGTCCATCCACCTGCCCAGCCATCCATTTATGCATCTATTGCTCTTAGACCTAGGGTATCATGTTACTCAAACAGCATGCTGTGAAACGCCGCTCTGCATCCTCTCTGTTCTGGGCCATGAGAGAGGGCTCCACTTCTGCCCCTGCACCTCAGCCCCAGGGTCAGTTGTATATTTGTAGCACCTCAAGGAGGAGGAGGTGGGAAGTTTCACATTTCCTTCGGATGGACCAGTAATAAATCTTTAAGGAAAAGGACACACATCAGAACACCCTCTCCCTCTCTTTCTTCCTCTCCCCCATCCCTCAGAGCCCAACTGCCATGTAAAAGAATCCAGGCTCTCCTGCTGGACAGGCCATGTGGTACAGAACTAAAGCACAAATTGACTGCCAGCCCTGTGAGGAAACTTTCTTAAAAGTGACCCTCCTTTTAAATCCTTCAGATGATGCAGCCCCAGCCAACATCTAACAGCAACCTCATAAGATGTTCTGAACAAGAACCACCAACTAAGCTGCTCTTGAGTCCCTGACCCCCTAGAAACTGCCATAATACATTTGGCTGTTTTAAGCTACTGTTTTGGGACAGTTTGTCACACAGCAGTAGACTACAGTACATACTATAAATCTAGAGTCACTTTGCATTTGGGCACAAGTCTGTCTTCTTGTTGCCCAGCTGCTATGTTTGCACTTGTCCGTTCAGTCCTCAGTCCTGACTTGACTTAGACCCACATGAACAGCAACACAATGCCAATTCTAGCTCAAATAAGACATTTAGCACAGTCTTCAAAATACTCATCCTAAGCTCCAGGCTTATGAATGGCCAAGACATTATTATCTCTTTGCTTTTAATTTCTGCAGGGCTCAGTTTCATTCTATCACAAAATGATGATATATGCAGGAGGCAGATAAGATAGGGTCCCCAGAGAATCTTCAGCCCACCCTACAAGTGTTTATATCAGATGCTTTTGTGCAGATGAGAGAACCTGCCCAGGGTCTTATCTGCGCATGCTCTCAATGGGTTGGGGGCCCCCCCTGTGCACTGGGAGAATGGGGTGGAGGCACGGGAAATGCATGCCTTGTGCAGTGGGGAGGAGCCTGGCCTCTTCAGCTCGCATGTGGTGACCTGGAATTCAGTCTGTGAGGCACGACCCTGTTGGCAGGACCTTGTTTTATTTTTGCCAAGAGCTTTCTTTTAATAAATCTCCTCACCTTTCAACATGTCCACTTGCCTAATTTTTTCCTGGTAATGGGATAAGAACCCAGGTTTTAGCTGAGCTAAGGAGTAAAAATCCTGCATAATTTTGGTGGCCCATACAGGGCCACGAGGAAAGGTGAGCAAATGCAGACCAAAACATCTTTTTCCCTTTTGTTTTTCAGCCTATTTGTCCTCAGACTTCTTCTGAAGGTAAAGGAATCAGGCCCCCACCCTTGCCATTCCCAGGGGTCAAGAATGTCACCCTCATTCAACCCAGAATTTCTATGGCATTTTCCTTCATTGTTTGGGACAGATGGGTGAGCGGCATCTCCCCACCCGTCTCCCCTCCCAGCTGGGGCGGGGGTGCACGGCTCCAAGGCTGCCTGTGGCAACCTGGCCAGCATTCCCCACCAGAGTCCATGGTGTCTCCCCCTCTCACGGCTGAGGAGTCCAGCTCCGTTCAAGCCCGAGGGAAGAAACAGCAGTAAGTTTCCCTCCCTGTTGGAGGAAACTATTTGCATAAGAATAAGAGATTCTTTCCCAAGGCATCTTTCCAACCCTGCACTTTAAGTGTTTTTTCTTTTCTCCACCAGGTCAAGAGTTAACTTTTAAGTGAGAGGGTTTTTTCCCCCACTTTTAGAAAGTGTTTTACTAAGCCAGGACCCTAGCTATCACTGTTTATATTCCCTGTAAAATTTTAATTATGAAAAAGGATTTGTGGGCCAGGTGCGGTGACTCATGCTTGTAATCCCTGCACTTTGGGAGGCTGAGGTGGATGGATCACCTGAGGTCAGGAGTTCAAGACCAGCCTGGCCAATACGATGAAACCCTGCCTCTACTAAAAATATAAAAAATTAGCTGGGCATGGTGGCGTGCACCTGTAATCCCAGCTACTCAGCAGGCTGAGGCAGGAAAATCACTTGAACCCAGAAGGGAGAGGTTGCAGTGAGCCAAGATTGCACCACTGCACTCCAGCCTGGGCAACAAGAGTAAAAAACTCCATCAAAAACAAAAAAGAAAAAAAGAAAGAGAAAGAAAGAGAGAGAGAAGGAGGGAGGGAGGGAGGGAGGGAGGAAGGAAAGGAGGAAAGAAAGAAAGAAAGAAAGAAAGAAAGAAAGAAAGAAAGAAAGAAAGAAAGAAAGAAGAGAGAAAGAAAGAAAAGGAAGGAAGGAAGGAAAAAGGAAGGAAGGAAGGAAGGAAGGAAGGGAGGAAGGGAGGAAGGGAGGAAGGGAGGAAGGAAGGAAGGAAGGAAGGAAGGAAGGAAGGAAGGAAGGAAGGGAGGAAGGGAGGAAGGGAGGAAGGGAGGAAGGAAGGAAAGATAGATTTGTGAGTTGGTCTTAAGCTACAGCCAATCTGGTGTGCTCTGCATGTCTTTCTGTATGGTCAGTAGCAAACTTTGCTGTAGGCTTCATCTTGTTTTACCTCCTTGGGAGCATGACCTGTAACCTCATGGCAGTGCTTTGGTTTAGCCTCCACCATTTTACAATGGTGGCCTGGGTAATCCTGGCTTAGGGAATGAGTTCTTTCTGGTTTGATATCTCCATGACCTTTGTCATTTGTTGATTCCTTTCCCCTCCACAAACTGCCTTGGATTTTCCTCTCTGAGCCTTTAGAAAAGTTTGAAAGCCAGAAATATTGGCCACTTGGCATGGCTAAAGTTGGGTAATGAGATTAAAAAGGATTTTATTAAGAGCACTCAGCTTAATTAAAAGTGGATATCCAAGTTATAGGTATATTTAAAAGGCCTTTGTTTTTCTCTTCTTGGATCTTGTTTTTGCTGGAAAGAGGTTTTTCTCAGTCAACTGAATTATTTTTCTCCATTTTGCCTTGCCACTCTTAATGCACACATGAGAGAGGAGAGACCTCTGATTTCCTTATGGAGCCCCAGGAATTAGACGCAGATGGATCCCTCTCAAAATCTATTTTTGTCTTCCAGCTATGCTTGTTTATGAGACCCTGGAAACTGCATGTTTTCCTAGTCTTGCTCTTAAAGGGCTCCACCCAGAGGCCAATAATCCAATTAGGAGATTGGCAAATGAAAAATATTATAGCTACTGAATCTTCTTCTGCCTGTCTGTATAGTTATATATGTGTTGTGTGTGTGACATCTATTAAAAAAAGAGCTCTAATTAATTGACTTAAGGAAGGATAAGCACTTGGATCAAATATTTTTTAAAGGGAAGATAAAAGCCGTGGCTCATCTTTTAGCTCATGTGACTTTAATTTATGGCTTTTCCATAAATTGAGCATTGAAATAAAAGCCCTATCTATCTAGCAAATTTTGCTATCTAGCAAAATTTGTAAATGATTATAAAAAAGTTTTGCTTCTTAAAAAATGTCTGAGTCATCATTTTGGAGAAATAAATAACTTACGGAAATCTGTAATTCTATTTCACAACATCAACTCTTTTAAACCTCTAACATATTTGACAGGCTTCCTAAAATCAAACTTCTGTTTCAAAAATTGTCTTTCCTGATCCCTGGCCTTTGGATGCTACAGAAGGCCCCTGGAGCACCCAGAAGAGAGGTAAACAGGATTACCTGTCATGGTTAGATACACGGGATTGCCAAAATGATCTTTAATCTTCTTCAGGTTATATTTTAGGGAATAATATTAATATATGTTCCAAAATTGTATGGGATTTCTAAAATTCTAATGTCTGAGTATGTGCCATCAATCACAGTTAAGGTTGTTAAGTCATTGTAAACTACAGAGATAACCAAGTGTATCTGTCAATCGTGTTTCTGACTGTAACTACCCTGGACATTTTGTTATTCATAGATGATTGTTGTCTTGTCTTGATCCTCTTCAAAGGATGGTTTATAATCAGCTGCAGAACTTTGCCAGGTGCTCTAAAATGCAGGTTTCTGATAACTTTGGAGATTGTGACATTAGAATAAAGGAAAAACGTACAGGACTCATGAAGAGCTGAACTGTTCACAAATATCAAGTAAAACAAGAGTTAACTGAAAGGATGGAACTAATAGAAAACTGAAGTAATCTTTTTTACTTTTGCTTGGAAAATTGCTGATCCTTGTTTTCAGAGTCAAGGAAACATTTTGGGCTATTTACAGCCTTTAATAACTGAGTAAGGTATACTCCTGTGAACAAAATTTGGAGCATATTTGTCTCTCTGCCTGGCTTCTCTGGGATTTGAAAACTAGTTGTAAGTATTCTTAACTTATGGCAATATAGCTGTTTGCAGCAGTGCAGTAAGAATCCATTTTCTTTTGCAACAATACACAATTGGAGAAACTGGTTGTTTTACCAAGGCTTTGACTAGAAGGGTATGCTTCCCTTTAAGGAGTCAAGCTCAATTTGCAGAGCCAGTAAAAGTCCCTTGGGAAAACTGGCCTCATACCTGGTCTACACAGTCCCTGTACAGGATTTCTAACCTGCAGTGAGTAAAGAATGTCACTTTCTAACTGGCACAGGAACCCCATGCTATTGGGACCTCAAGAAGATAGGAGTTTACCCAGCTCACAGGTATTTGAGGGTAAAAACCCATGCCGGGGCTCATTTTTAGAAAGTCCTATCTGAGATTCCTTGTGAAACAGAGTTCCATCAAAGCCAATCTAAAAGGCCCATGTAAAACTAATTATGCTTGCTGCTCTTTATGCAAATAATCAGGCCAAGTATGGCCGGGCGCAGTGGCTCAAGCCTGTAATCCCAGCACTTTGGGAGGCTGAGGCCGGTGGATCACTTAAGGCCAGGAGATCGAGACCATCCTGGCTAACACGGTGAAACCCCGTCTCTACTAAAAAATACAAAAAACTAGCCAGGCGAGGTGGTGGGTGCCTGTAGTCCCAGCTACTCGGAAGGCTGAGGCAGGAGAATGGCGTGAACCCGGGAGGCAGAGCTTGCAGTGAGCCGAGATCCAGCCACTGCACTCCAGCCTGGGCGACACAGCAAGACTCCGTCTCAAATAATAATAATAATAATAATAATAATAATAATAATCAGGCCAAGTATAAGACTAAAGTCTATTTTGCAAACAACTCAATCCCATCATGATTTAACAAAAATGAGGACTGGAGAGAGAGACATTATCTTTCAAAACTGATCATACATTTGTCATTAAATTCTAGACTCATTTGTTGTTTTTAAGTTTTTGCCTACATTTTAGACTAACCCTGCTTATTCCTGTGAACCAACCAGTGATCTCCAACTGTGGCTCAGAAGGAACAAAAGGGGCTGGACAATGTAAAAATCTGAATCAATAATTAATTCTAAGCAATTATCCTGCAAATCCTGCCAGGTGATGGGAATAAATATCCCATCACCTGGAGGTTTCCTTTTTGTGAAAGTAAGACCAAGGGAGCTAACCAAGGCCAAGCCCTATGCACCCAAATCTTAGCAATCTTAACTATATCCACCAGTTATCAGGGCATGTCACAGGACATCCTTTTCTCTCCCTTGTTGGAGGAGGACTCAATTCCACAGCTTCATCTTACCATTCGGCCTGTGACAAGGAGTCCATGAAACCTCCTCAAGACACATTCTTGTCCCAAACTAAATTCCAAGCTTCAGGTCAAAGCCCTAGGAAAGAAAATTGGATCTGAGGGACCCAGCGGCAGATGACAATGGAAGTGAAAAGGCACAGCACAGGTGAGTGATTCCTGCAGGTTAAGCCAAGCCTCCCGTTTCATGGATAGAGGTCATGCTAGTATCCATGGCATAAGCGAGTTCTAGGCAATTCGGAGGCTACTGATAGCAGGAGAAATAGGACGTACATGGGTGAGAGCAGATACTCCCCCCTCTAGGCCCCCCTGGTAACATGGGTGAAAGTTGATTTGACACCCATGGGTGGCACACTGTTGTGGTCACTGGGACCCAGGGATATGAGAAGGGAAGAAAGGTTGCCTCACTTTCTCTCCCTCACATGCCCCAGGTATTTGCTAAGAAGAGAAGGGAACCTGGGATGCCTCAACTCCTTGTTTCTAGATGGGTAGCCATCCATCTTCAACTGTACCCCTTTCAAATGCATCCTGACCCCCGGAACTCCTTTGAAAAATAAAAAAGCCTTCTTTTTTTCCTCTCTCCTCCTGTCCTGTCTTCATAGATAAGTAATTGTGTCTCTGTACAATAGGACACTCCCCTCAGATGCATCCTCCAAACTGGGAAAAGTTAATTTCCCAAACCTTAAACTGGTTGGCTTAGGATTGAACTCAGGGGAAGGAATCCCAGAAGCGCAACATGCTGGCAAAAGGGTCAAGGTTTTTTTTTTTTTACCCGTTGGGTTTTTGGCCTCCCTCTCCTTCTACAAACTGGCAAAAGGCCTCAGGATTTTTGAATTGTCCCTACCCGCCCATTATTTCATTTTGATACATGTTTTCTAATAACCTAGTTTGTCTCCTCTCGCCTTCAGGCCATCAAACTCCAATTGGTCATGCAACGGGAGCCTCAGACGATAGCCCCTTCTGCTGGGAACCCTTAAATAGGCCTCTGAGGGAGTTCTGACTGCCGTTTCCCCAAAACAGTGCCCGTCAATAGGAAGCAATTAAGACTTCGTCCAAGGCCAGGC
>NW_012107474.1:847822-914273 GCF_000951045.1 Mandrillus leucophaeus | reverse complement strand
AAAAAAAAAAAAAAGATTTCGTCCTTATTCTTATCTTTATTCTAATGCCAATTAGATGTACTTCTTTAGAGGGGGAATGACAGATGCAGAAGACAGATGAGGGAAGCTGTCCAGGGCTTTGTCTGCGCATGCCCACAACGGAGTGGGGGCCCGCCTGCGTGCTGGGAGGATGTGGTTGAGCCATGGGAAGTTAGAGCCTTATGCAGGGAGTGGAGCCTCATCTCTAGCTCACATGTGGTGGACTGGAATTCAGTCTGTGTGGTGGGAGCCTGTTGGCAGGACCTCTTTTTTTGCTGAGAGCTTTTTTTTAGTTAATTCTGCTTTCCTCACCTTTCAACATGTTCACGTGCCTAACTTTTTCCTGGTTGTGGGACAAGACGCCCAGGTTTTCGCTGAGCTGAGGAGGAGAAATCCTGTATCAATGACACATGGACTGCGTGAATACTACATGGAGTGTAGACATGTGAACAATGGAAAAATCCCACCTAAGCAGGAGATGCACTTTCCAAACCATTACCTACTTCACTTTTCAGTATTTTATTAAATATTGTAATTATGTTTGTGCTGTTAGCAGAAAAACCAAACTCTCTAAAATTAAATTTTAAAGAGATATTCTGAGCCAACATGGCTGATGATGGCCCACGGAAACACAGTCTCATGAGGCCTGAGAAAGTGTGCCTCTGATGTGTTGGGTTATGGGTTTTTTGTGTGTGTGTTTTTTGAGATGGAGTCTCTCTCTGTCGCCTAGGCTGGAGTGCAATCACATGATCTCAGCTCACTGCAACCTCTGCCTCCCAGGTTCCAGCAATTCTCCTGCCTCAGCCTCCCGAGTAGCTGGAATTACAGGCATGCACCACCACACCCAGCTAATTTTTGTATTTTTAGTAGAGATGGGGTTTCACCATGTTGGTCAGGCTGGTCTCGAACTCCTGACCTCAGGTGATCTGTTCACCTTGGCCTCCCAAACTGCTGGGATTACAGGCCTGAACCACCGTCCCTAGCCTATGGTTCGGTTTTATACGTTTCAGGGAGACAAGCGTTATAGGCAAAGACATAAATCAATACATGGAAGGTATACATTGGTTCAGCCCAAAAATGAATGTGAAAGGAAAATAAATCTTGGGGCCCCAAAGGTGAAAACCCAAGCTAAAGGGAAAATTCAAGCCGGGAACTGCTTAGGTTAAAGCTGCCTCCCATTCTATTCTGCCGAGACCAGCTTAGTCGGGGAGACCCTAACCCAGTGGTGCTAGAGGAATTAAAGACACACGCACATTAATATAGAGGTGTGAAGTGGGAAATCAAGGGTCTCACAGCCTTCAGAGCTAAGAACCTCGAACAGAGATGAGATTTACTCATGTATTTATTAACAGCAAGCCAGTGATTGGCATTGTTTCTATAGATTATAGATTAACTAAAAGTATTCCTTATGGGAAATAAAGGGATGGGCTGAAATAAAGGGATGAGTTGGGCTAGTTATCTGCAGCAGGAGCATGTCCTTAAGGCACAGATCGCTCATGCTATTGTTTGTGGTTTAAGAATGCCTTTAAGCGGTTTTCCGCCCTGGGTGGGCCAGGTGTTCCTTACCCTCATTCCGATAAACCCACAACCTTCTGGTGTGGGCGTCATGGCCATCACGAACATGTCACAGTGTTGCAGAGATTTTGTTTATTGCCAGTTTTAGGGCGAGTTTATGGCCAGAATTTGGGGGCCTATTCCCAACACTATTCAAAGTCATCCCTCTGCTCACGGAGAGAGACGCGTATCTGATTGCTTCCTTTGGAAAGGCTCACCAGAAACTCAAAAGAATGTAACCATTTGTCTACCTATAACCTGTAAGCCCCCTCCCCACCTTTGCTTCAAGTTGTCCTGCCTTTCTGGACCAAACCAATGTTCATCTTACACATATTGTTTGATGTCTCATGTCTCCCTGAAATGTTTAAAATCAAGCTGTGCTCCAACCACCTTGGACACATGTCAGGACCCCGAGGCTGTGTTACGCGCAGGTGTCCTTAACCTTGGCAAAATAAACTTTCTAAAATGACTGAGACCTGTCTCAGATATTTGGGGTCACAGGCAGAATATTGTGAATGGGGGGCTTAGAGGCTGTAGGTAGATTCAGAGATTATTTCATTTGCAATCGCTTAAAGGAATAAAGCTTTGTATAAAACTTTGGAGCAGGCAGAAAAGAATGTTTAACATCAGGAAGTCTTTGAACCAATACACTGGGTCAGTGTGACCTACGAGGTGTGTGGCTTCACCCTTGTCTGGCATGAGCTTAGGTCCTGTTTATACTTTTGTCAGTTTTGGGGGATTGTTTTGAGACAGGGTCTTGCTCTGTCACCCAGGCTGCGGTGCAGTGGCGCGATTATGGCTCGCTGCATCCTGGAACTCTTGGGCTCAAGGGCTTTTTGTGCCAGGAGAGGAATATGTTTTTCAGGTTTTTCTTGGATCCCCTTGGGCAAGAGGAGGTTCATTCGGTTGGTGGGGGGCTTCCAATATTCTTTTTAGTTTACAGGGCAGTTCTACACATTTTTGTATTAAGGGAAAATCCAGAGAAAAAAATAAAAAATAATAATTTAGCACTTAGATCCTTATGTTCATAGAATTTTTAAACTCTAATTTCAATTAACATATCTATTTTTTTGTTGCAGGGAAGTGTGATGAGCAACAAAAGACTTTCTGGAATAGAAACACCTCTTTTACGACGGTGAGGAAGCGAGGAAGTGGAAGCGAGGAAGTGTCTTTGGAAAACCAGATCCCGTTCCACGGTATTCTCCGGCCTTTGATCCTTTTACTCTCCCTGGCCCTTGCGGAAGTCTGGCTTAGCAGCGTCTGAGTCCACTGAGCCCTGTGCCGCCACCTCTGTTAGACCCCGCAGGACGTCAGCAGCTCTCAGGGGGCCCCAGCCCAGGCCTGAGTCAGCCTCTCAGAGGCCACCAGCTGTTCACCAGGCGGGCGCCAAGGCTGGGAAGCACTGCTCCAGGGCAGAGCCTCTCAAAGGCTTTCCCAGACCAGCCCCAGGGCTATCACCTGGGAATGCATTCGAAATGCAAATTCTCAGGCCCCGCCCAGCCCTTCAGAGTCAGCAGGCAGGGCTGGGGCCAGCCTTGTCTTAACAAGCCTCGGAGTGGCTCTGATTCTCTCTATGGACTGGGAACCAGTGCTGGGGCTTCAGGGAGAAACTCAGCCATGCTGAGACTAGCACCGTAAGGCATCTGGGAAGTGGGGGCAGTGGATGAGGAGGGGCAGTGGCAGGCAGGGGAATGAAGCCCAGGTTGACGAGAAAGAGTGAAATTTGAGTAACTGCAAGGAAAGGCCAAGAATCCCGCTGTCAGTTCACGGCCTTAGACGTGGCCCACAGGCAGTGAGGGGGAGACCTCTCAGGCTTCACATGGGGTCAGAGACCAGGACCCTGGAAGCAAAGGTTGGGAGCAAGGAAGCAGCGTGACCGCTCACACCCCACCTGGAGGCCTCAGTGGGCCCAGGGCGCCGGCACAGAGCGGGTGAACAGAAATCCTTTCGGGAGCTTCCGCTGCAAGCACTATGGTTGCCCAGGCAGGCCGGGGGAGCCCTGGACTCAGCTTCTTTCCAGACCTCGCAGTATTTCTGTGCCCTCACCCGGCTGTGAGCTGCAGGTTGAGAGAAAGGCCAGAACTGGGGCAAGGGAGCCCAAGGAGAAGGCCAGATCCCCTCATGGGGGTGGCCCTGAATTCCTTCGCCGGGCAGAGCGTCACTAGGGGTCTCCAGACAATGGACATGGGCTTTGATGAAGGGGCCCCAGAGAGCATGTCTGTTCACCAGCTCCGTGCCGACCGAGGCCTCCAGGTGGGGTGTGAGCAGTGGTGCTGTTTCCTTACTGCTAACCTTCGATTCCAGGGTCCTGGTCCCTGACACCCTCTGAAGCCTGCGAGGTCTCCACCTTCCTTCCTGTAGGCCACTTCCAAGGCTGTGAACTGACTGCGGAATTCTTGGCCTTTCCTTGCAGTTACTCAAATGTCACTCCTCCTGGGCTGGTCCAGGAGACCTCAGCTTGGGGCAGGACCTGTGGCCCCTCCAGCAGCATGCACTGTGCCCATCCGCCACTGGTGAGGAGCTTCCAGGAGAAACACAGCCACCTAAGGGCAGCACCCACACAGCTGGCTCCTCTGCACCGGTGCCAGCACCCTGCAGCGCCAGTCACCCACCCCATGAGCTGGCCTCCCTGCACCGATGCCAGCACCCCGCAGCGCCAGTCACCCACCCCATGCGCTGGCCTCCCTGCACTGATGCCAGCACCCCACAACGCCAGTCACCAACCCTATGTGGCTGGCCTCCCCGCACCGGTGCCAGCACCCCGCAACGCCAGTCACCCAACCTACGCGGCTGGCCTCCCCGTACTGGTGCCAGCACCCCGCCACACCAGTCACCCACCCTACGTGGCTGGCCTCCCTGTATTGGTGCCAGCACCCTGCAACGCCAGTCACCCACCCTATGTGGCTGGCCTCCCCGTACCGGTGCCAGCACCCCACCACGCCAGTCACCCACCCCACGTGGCTGGCCTCCCTGCACCGATACCAGCACCCCACAACACCAGTCACCCACCCCACGCGGCTGGCCTCCCCGTACTGGTGCCAGAACCCTGCAATGCCAGTCACCCACCCCATGCGCTGGCCTCCCCTTACTGGTGCCAGCACCCCACAACGCCAGTCACCCAGAGTCCACTTGCCCCGGGAATGAAACCATCCTCAGGCTGCGCGCTATGTCCTCGGCAGTGGTGTCTAGGGATGGGGCACACAGCCCAGTCTCTGCCCAGGGGTCGGAAGCCCTTGGACAAGTCCCGGCTACTCCCTGCCCTGGCAGGCTGAGCGGATGCCCGTGCGCTGAGCCAACCAACCAACAAACGTCCCTGCTGTGTGTGCTGTGTGTGTGCCGTGTGAGTGCCGGGGTGGCCGGCCTGCTTGCTATGGATGTGGGGCTCCCTGCAACCCCATGAGGCCTCGCAGCAGCCTGGCTGTGTCCCTGCCCCTCTGTGTGTTGGCAGAGGTCAACAACACCTGACCCCTCCATGCTGGCCCCCTGCCTCTCCATTCCCGCTTCCTCCCGTGAATGTGCTGTGCCCTAAAGTCATGCTTCCTCCACAGGCTGCGCTCCATCTGCCCAGGTGATGACAGTCACCCAGACACTGTTGCTTACAGAGCCGCACACACATCACTAGCTGGTTTCTTGTTCTAATAACCCTGGTATTTTTTAAAAGCAAATTTAATTCCTTGATCCACTGTGGTTGGGTGGAGTTTTGTAAAAGGTAGAATTAAATGCCAGGTGTGTGTCAGATAACTGAACCAAGCTCACAAGGCACAGGTCAGTGAGTGACAATTGTCAGAGGCAGGCAGAGACCGTGATGGGCTCAGCTCTTACACAGAACATTCCCCAAGGGAGCAAAGCCTGGCAGGAGGCCTCCCTTGGAATCCACCGGAAACTTCAGATGCCAGTTACAGGGGAGCATCAAAACGGAGAATGCCGCATTTATGCCCAGGCCCTCGCCCGCAGCGACCTAACCCCTTCCAGAGGCTCTGCTGGCTGGGGCTTGCACCTCTTCCCTGCGGCCGCTGGAGCTCCCGTGCCTGCTCCTGCACCCCGCAGGGTGAACCTTCAAAGGCCGGGTGCCGGGCTCCCCGTGCTGCCGAGAACGAAACCCGCCCTTGGCGGATGAATCCCCTCCACCAGCTCTGGGGTCACAGCGTGGCTAAAACACCAGGCCGGGCTCTGCAGAACGGTGTCTCAGGGGCACAGCCTCTTCACACCCACGGGGCCTCCCAGGAGGAGCACAGGCTTCTGGGCGTGCTCTGTCCCTGGGACCCTCAGCTCACAGGCCAGGAGGTGGGACCCCAGTGACTGTGGCAACGGCCGCACGCTCCCCACGTCCTGGGCAACTGCTATGGGAAGAGGTGATTCCCAAAAGGAAATGGGGGAGGGGGCGCCACCCAAATCAGGGAGAATGGGTGCTGTGGCTGAATACACAAGCGTGTCTCCGCAGCATCTCACAGGCCCCACATCCAGAACAGGGTCCCACATCCATTGCTCCAAACCTGTTCCCGGCCCCTCGGTCCTCCCCGTGGCTCCAGCCACCCCCTGCCCAGTGTCCCACTGGCAAGCCATAGTCCTCCCTTTCTCCCTCTGTCCCCTCCCAGCCATTGGCCCATCCTGTGGATTCCACTCCGAATCCATCTCAGATTAATCAGCACATCCTGTGGACTCCACTCCAAATCCATCTTGAGTGCACCTGCTGTCTCCCTCTCCATAGCGCCCCCTGGTGCCCCTGCCCCACTTCAGCCTCCGGCCTCCCAGCCACCTCCTCCCTCAACCTGACTCACCAGCGAGAGGGACCCTTTGAGGACCCAGGTCCCAGCGTGTGGCTCCTCAACCTCCTCCAGCCTCTCTTTGCAGGAGGGATAAGCTCCAAACCCCCAGGCTGCCCGATGGAGGCCAGGGCACCAGACCTCTCCCCAGCAGCTCCGCCCGGGAGGCCTCTGCAGGAGGCCCCGACCTGCTGGCTCCTGGTCCCCTCGCCCTCTGCTCAGCCCAGCCTTTGCCTGTGAAGCTCCCAGAGCGACCCTTTACAGCCACTGCCGATAGGAAGCGCCCTCCCATCCGCCCAGGGCTTTTTGGGTTTAGCCGCTCCTCACCGCCTCGAGCACTGGACGTTCCCTTCGTCCATTTTCACTTGTGTGTCGTCTGTCTCTCCAAATCCACGAGGCCCACAGCTGCCGAGTGTTTTCTCCACTGTTATCCCAGCACCAAGCACAATGCCGGGCACCTGATGGGTAGTAAATAAGTGTAGAGAGACAGAGAAGGAGAGAGGAAGAGACAGAGGAAGGAGGAAGAGAGGGAGGGAGAAACAGAGGAAGGAGGAAGAGAGGGAGGGAGAGAGGAAGGAAGGGAGGGAGGGACAAAGGGAAGGAGCGGGGAAGGAAACGGGAATTTTTAAACTTCTAACATTTAACAATTTGTTGACAACTTATTGCATAAAGATGTGATTTTGGCAACAGGAGCCAGGAAATGCTCAGCGCTTCTTCACCTGCTGAGCCTCTGCCATTGCACATGGCCTCGCTGCCCGGGGCTGACAAGCTGTCTGTGCACACAAGAGTGCATGTGTGTATGTCCATGAATGCGTGTGAGCGTGTGCATGTGCGCTGTGTGCACGTGTACGTGCATGTGAGTGTATGTGCATGTGTGTGAGTGTAGCTGTCTAACCAGCAAGAGCAATAGCCTCATTCAATTCCAAGGCTGTGTGAGTCACCTCCTGCCACAGGTAATTAAAACTGGGGAAAGGCCCATGGCTTTGAATAAGGCAGATAGAATCTAGCCAGATAAAGGAAATGATTGCATCTCCAGGTGGCTGAAGGGGAGGAAGCTGGACTCAGTCCGAGTGTGACTCCAGGTTTTCAAGTGTAAAACATGAGGAGATGTCAGTCGGGTGCCACTGCTAATGAGGCAGCCCGCAACTGGTCTCGACGTGCGTCTGTGCCTGTAAAAGATGAAAGTGCGGCACCCTGAGAGAAATCACACATCTTCGCCGTCCATGCTGCTCGGAGCCCCAGCTACCTGTTCTGCGCGTCTGTGGCTGGGCCGTGTGTTCGTAGTAGAATCCACTGTCAAAGCACCTACCCTCAGGGGCTCCTAGGGGAGGGCCGGTTCGGTCCAGCAGCATGGGAGAGATGGTGCTGATGAAGAGGACAACACAGGGCTGTTTGCAGGGCACCTGCCACCTGCCAGGCTGTGTCCACAAGCACGGCGGCTGCTCCCACATGGCAGAGCTCATGCCGCAGCTCCAGGACGGTCTGATGCCAGAGCCCCAGCTCTCCGCCAGCCCCAGGCCACTGTGCAAGGCCCTCAGTGAAGTGGGGGCTGTGGCTCTGGCTGCAGGATGCACGGGCTCAGGATCAGTTTCAGTCAATCCTTGATTTCTCATCATTGCAGCTTCTCAGAGGAGTCAGTTCACAACGAGCAGAACCGCTTCCTGGAGAATCCTCCACACGGGAGGGAACCATGGAAAGAGTGTCTACATACGGCTCTGCTATGAAACACTAAGCTCCGGACTTCGTGCAGCAGCCCATAAACCAGACAGGTGAAGAGAAGAGACCCACCTGAGTGTGCAGCAGCACCCAGGCCGTCTGTGCCCTCCTCATGCTGAAGATCTTTCCAGAGCTCAAGAAACATTTCTAAAATCTCGTGAATACCATCAAAGAGGTAACAAGCCAGTGAGCACTCCTGGGCCAAGACCCAAGAGAGGACAGAAAGCTAAGAGATGGGCCCAGGGTTTGGAACCGCTTTGCTCTGGAGGCATTTGACACCTGCAGGAGGCAGCTAAGCAGCTGAGCTGAGTTGCCCATGACCTGGAGAACAGGAACTGGGGTCTGCCCAACAAAAGTTGGTGCCCCAGGCCGGGCGCAGTGGTTCACGCCTGTAATCCCAGCACTTTGGGAGGCCGAGGTGGGCAGATCACGAGGTCAGGAGATCGAGACCATCCTGGCTAACATGGTGAAACCCCGTCTCTACTAAATATACAAAAAATTAGCCGGGCATGGTGGCGGGTTCCTGTAGTCCCAGCTACTCGGGAGGCTGAGGCCCGAGAATGGTGTGAACCCGGGAGGGGAGCTTGCAGTGAGCTGAGATTACGCCAGTGGACTCCAGCCTGGGCGACAGAGCGAGACTCCGTCTCAAAAAAAGAAGGTGGGTGCCCTGGGAAGCACCTCTGCCTCATGCTAGGACCCAGAAGGGTTGCACTCTAGGACCAGGGTGAGCGGAATACAAGTCAGCCCTTGCACAGCCTGCAGCCTGGCTTCTACGCATTCAGGCCAGGAAAACATCAAGCCCAGAAGTGATGTTAAGGCAATCTCCAAATAGTGATGCCAGGCACCTAGCAGAAGCAATTTTTAAAATCCTATCTGGAAGAAAATAACACTATCCCAGGCCTCAAACTATTTTTTATGAGTAAGTTTTCAGATAAAACGCCCAGAATATAAAGATGACCAAACATACAAGGATACACAACCACATGAACAAAAGCCAAAACAACAGAAAATAGACCCTCAAAGACTCCAGACTGGATACAGATGGAAACATCTGGGCAAGCTTGGAAATTCTGGCAGGAAACTAGAAATTACGAAAAGTGGAATCTGCATGTTTGAAACACGACAAACTGCCACAAACTTAGAGGTTTAAAATAA
This sequence comes from Mandrillus leucophaeus, assembly GCF_000951045.1. Taxonomy (NCBI): domain Eukaryota; kingdom Metazoa; phylum Chordata; class Mammalia; order Primates; family Cercopithecidae; genus Mandrillus; species Mandrillus leucophaeus. The sequence continues at coordinate 905,067 of NW_012107474.1, read as the reverse complement.
CACAATTTATTCTCATACAGTTCTGGAGGTCGGAAGATCAAAATGAGTCTCCCTGGACTATCCCAACATATTTTTAACTCCAATCCCAGAAGGAAAGGGGAGAGAAAATGGGGAGAAAGGAACATTTGAACAGATAGTAGCTGGCAGTTTTCCAAAACTGATAAAATGCATCAATCTGCAGATGTGAGAGACCAAGAGAAATCCAAGCTGGATAGATAGAAAGAAACACACAGCTAGTCACATCATCGTGAAACTACAGAAAACTAAAGTCAAAGCATTAAAGCAGCCGAAGAAAACTGCAGATTTCCTTCCGAGGAGCCACAGGAAGCCGCACAGTGGCCGGGGAAGCCGGGAGACAGTGAGGTGGCATTTCCGGTCCTCTCCCAACCTACAATCCCCCACCATGCAGATGCGACCTCCATTCTTTGTACAGCAGCTGGGTTGGTAAAATAGAAACTTCAGTATCCTGCCACCTGGGGGCACCACTCATTCTCCAAACATTTATAGGGGGACTGTTCTGTGTAATGGGTTAAATGTCCTCTGGGTGACAGAGCAAGGCTCTGTCTCAAAAAAAAAAAAAAAAAAATACCATCTTGACCCTCTTTGTAATAATTTGAGACCCTTTGAGACCACCCCCCAGTAAAAATTCAAATTACGTGTTAATTTGCAAAATTTATTTAAGGACTGGGCACAATGGCTCACGCCTGTCATCCCAGCACTTTGGGAGGCTGACGCAGGAGGACTGCTTCAGCCCAAGAGCTTGAGACCAGCCTGGGCAACACAGCAAGACCTCATCTCTACAAAAAATAGAAAAATTGGCCAGGTATGGTGGTGCATGCCTGTAGTCCCAGCTATTTGGGAGGCTGAGAAGGGAGGACTGCCTGAGCCTGGGAGATTGAGGCTGAGGTGAGTCATGATTATGCCACCACACTCCAGCCTGGACAACAGAGTGAGACCTTGTCTCACACACACACACACATACATACACAATTTAAGAATGAACAGAACTGGAGTGATGGAGAAGAGGGAGGGTACTCCTACTGAAGTTCAGGAATGTGGGAAGGTTCTAGAAGGCCAATGGCTACAGCACCAAAGCATGCTGGAGGAGCAGGGAGGTCTGGACACCAGGCATGACCCAGAGGGCCCCAGATCTGCTTTGCAGGGCCGCCAGACCCCACACCGAACCCTGTGGACAAACGTTTCTCCTGAGAGTCACCTGCCGCAGTTTGCCACAGTTATTACAGTTACCACGGGACTGAACGAAGGAGGACAAACGCAGAAATGAAAACTTAAAAGAAACTGTTTTAAAGAAGGGTTCCGAGGAAGAAGAAGAGGGTTCCTTGCTTCTAGTGAGCAAGGGCCGCCGCCCTGAGCTTCTACAGCCCTTCGTGTGCATTAGCTAGAAAGGGCAGGGAGGAGGGGGTAACAACTGGCCGGCTGCTCGATTAATCACAGGTTCACATTATTGCTCACAGGCTTCAGATGTGCCTCATCACAACAAACACTGGCTTGAGGCGTGACTGCCCTCAGCACTCCTTCCGGGCCAGACGCAGGCTGTCAGTTTGCCAACATTCTGCATTTATGAGAACAGTTTGCTGTTTACTCACACAGCCTCAGTGGTATACTGAGTTGATCGCGACCCTCGCGCTTTCAGCCTGCAACACTTGTCTAGCCTTAGCATGCGATGGGGCCTCTGCTTCCCTGCTCCCCTCAACAGCTGTCCAGCCATCTGAAGGACACAGCCAAGAATATGAACAATGACAGTGTCTGCAATGGTTTTCATGGTAGCAAAGACCTGACTGCCACAGAAGACTGATGGGGCCTCTGAGGTGGCTCTGAAGTGGGGGGACCACTCAGAAACCTGAATGCCAACCGGAGGGAATGGCTGTGAGTCTGGGCTCAGGAGACGTGCAAGGCTGAATGCCGCCTGTGCCCTGTAGCCGGTCACTGTTGTCCATCTGGGCCCCATCGAGGCCCCGGGGACACCACAGGCAGGCAGGATGAAAAGGCGCCCACCTGCTTCTGACCAGGCCCCCACCTCCCGCCGCCACCTCTGCCACTCCCAGCATCCTGGTACAGAGCACTGTGCCGGGTATTAAAATAGAACATGTGTCCAAAGACAGGGCACAAGACCAGGGCACCAAGAAGCAATTATCATCAGTGCTGATCCAGACTATGGATATATTTTAGTTCCAGCTTTTTGCTAACCTTCCTTTTCTGATTTTCCCAAAATGATCATAAATTGATTTTTCATTGAAAATTAAAAGGTTTTTTTCAGTGTTTTGTCTATTTAAGGAGAGGCCACTGCTACAGTCCAGGTGAGAGAGAACAACCTAGAATGCAGGTGGGGTAGTTTTGAGAATTACCAGGACACGAGGCCATGTGTTCAGGCAGGGCCTGACGGGGAAGACACGGGGACCCCGGGACCTGAAGGGGCAGCTGGGGGTGGTGACTGGAGCTCCAGCCACAATGACCGGACCACTCAGACGGTTTGGGACAGGGATGGTAGAGAGGGCGTGCACTGATGTTTTCGAGGAAACCATGAGGAGACTATGGAGGGAGGCGAGTGCTGGAAAGCAGATGCCCAGGTGGAATCCCACAGGGCCCAGGTGGAAGAGGCCACTGAGGAGGGGCTCCCAAGGGCAAGACTGCATAGTAGAGAGCTGGGGGTGAGGATGGCGGGTCACGAGAGGTGTGGAGGAGGAGACTGCACAGTAGAGAGCTGGGGGGTGGGGATGGAGGGTCACGAGGTGTGGAGGCAGAACCCCAAAGTCCCTGAACGCTGAAAACCAGCATAAGGCTGGGTGAAAAAGAACTCACTAGACTGGTTGGTAATGTGTGTGAGAAGCAAACTTACCTCAAGCCCTAAGGTTTGGGGACCATTTGCTTCTGCAGCATAAGCCAGGCCCACTCTGACTAACAGAAACACATCCCCATCCGGGACCCCACAAAACCATACGCAGGCCACAGGTTATTTGCCACATGAGTGGCCAGAGCAGCCCCATGTGGTCCACAAACCCCCAGGGCCAGTTCCTGAGGCCCAGATGGTCCTGCAGCCAGCAGGTACCACCTCCCTGGCCTGCGGGGGCTCCCCCCAGTGCCACCCACTCAGCCCTCAGGGGTTGGTGGAAGAGGCCAGTGTCCGAGGCAAAGCCCTCAGGCTGCACTCTCTGCCAGTATGGAGCTCCAGGCACAACGAGTGACACCCTCAGCCACCAAGGCCCACCTGGGGTGTGAGCCGGCACCCACCCGCGACCTCCTCTATCACCTGCAGGTGGATACACCAGCAGCAGCCTGATGTGGGGGCTGCAGGGACCCCAGCTCCCCCTGCAGGGACGCTCACCTGGTAGCCAAGGCGGGCAAATCAGATGATTCAAGTGGCTAATTTATTTATGACAAACAAGCTAAATGTAGGTTAATTACTTTGTAATCATTGTCTGGAGGGTACATGGTAATACCAGAGGCGGTCCACACACACTGAGTGCAGGCAAGTGCGCGCTGTCTCATGGGCCTGCCGCCAGTCACCCGGGGCAACACAGGCTGGAAGTACCTGCCCCGCGGCAGGTGCCCCAGGCGTGGGATGAGCCCAGGTGGAGGAACATCAGGCATCACCTGTCCGGGGCTTGCACGCTGCTGCACTGGGCATTCGTGGTGCACATGTGTGTGCATGCAGAGCCTGTCTGCCCTCAGGTCCTGCAGCCCCTCCTCCTCCCCTGGAGCTGTGTGCCTTTGTGGTCCCTCATAAATGTGGGGCCCATTGTGATACCTGGGGCGGCCCCTCCTCACTGTCACCAGCTGGCCCCTGGGCTTCCTCTGCAGCCTCCTCCTTCCTGGACTCCATCCTTTCCCACACAACAGCACAAGTGAACGTTCCCGAAGGTCAGTCTGGATCCCGGGCTGCAGGGCCCACCAGAGCCGTGCCACGCCTCCCTCACATCCCATCCCCAGGCCCAGTCCCACCAGGCCAGCTCAGGAGCCCCTGCCTCTCCCTAAGCTCCAAAGCTCCACCCTAATTCTAGAACGAGCTACTGCCCTGAGCCCTCCCCACCCTGACCTGGCTCCCTCTGCTGAGGCTCCGGCCTTCCCTGAGCCCACTGAGGTTGAAGCCCCGCCTTGGGGCCACCCCCTCCAATCAGCCGGCCACTTTGGTTGACAGTGGCTGGTAGGCTTCTCCAGCTCCCACAGCCATGGAAGCGAGGGACTGATCCACCCCTACAGAGGGCTCCGGTCGGGCACATAGCAAAGCCTGCTATACCCTCCTGCCGGCACTCTGTGATCCGCAACCCAGAAAGACCCTGGAGCTGAGCGGCCCCTGCTGCCCTGTGGTCCCTCTTCTCCCCTGTGGACACCAGGCCAGCGGTGTTGCCAGATGACCATGCCCCGCCCAGGGGGACTTGCCCTCATGGGAACTTGCCCTCATGGTAGCGGATGGTGTCTTTGCACAGAGCCCACTGACATCCCCCAGTGGCCAGCCCAGGGGGACTTGCCCTCATGGCAGTGGATGCTGTCCTTGCACAGAGCCCACTGACATCCCCCAATGGCCAGCTCAGGGCACCGACACTGATGGGCAGCGGCCTCTCCGAGATGGGGCTTCTGGCCTTTCCTGCTTGTTTGGATGGGCCTTAGCCAAGGTCTGTCGGAATCTCCAAACCCGGCCTCCAAACGCCAAGTATGGGCTCTGACGCCCGATGACCAAAGCCAAAATGAACATCATGTAAGCTCTAAACGCTCTTTAAAGGGTGGCGAGCAGGCGTCGAACAAAACTGAATTTATGTCTGCGTCCCCTCCCTGGAGGTGCGCAGCCCTCACTCTCTCCCTGCAGCAGACTTCAGGAGAAAACGCAGAAGATTTGGCTGCGCCCACTCCTGCCCCCAGAGTGCTAAGCGAGAACGGTCGGCCTGAGCAGTCGGGCAGAGTTGTGCCTGCAAAAGGCAGACCATAGATTTTTTTTTTTTTTTTTGAGACAGAGTCTTGCTCTGTCCCCCAAGCTGGAGTGCAGTGGCGTGATCTCGGCTCACTGCAAGCTCTGCCTCCCGGGTTCACGCCATTCTCCTGCTTCAGCCTCCCGAGTAGCTGGGACTACAGGCGCCCGCCACTGCACCCGAAAAATTTCTTCTATTTTTAGTAGAGACGGGGTTTCACCGTGGTCTCGATCTCCTGACCTTGTGATCCGCCCGCCTCGGCCTCCCAAAGTGCTGGGATTACAGGCGTGAGCCACCGCGCCCGGCCAGCAGACCACAGATTTTACCAACATTCCCATCACTACTTCATGATTTTCAAATTTAAAAAGTGACACATATTGGCTCTAACAAGGGAATCAATACAAAATAAAGGTGTGAATTCCCTCAGGGTTCTGCCACTGACTAGGATGGGGGCTAGTCCTGGACGAGCACGTCTGTCCTAAACAGTCAAACACTGGATGGAACGCACAGGCACCTGTCGACAGTCGCGGGTGGGTGAAGGCTGTGATCCGGGCGGAAGGGCACGCTGCAGGTGCCACAGCTCCCTTCCCAGGGCAATTTCTACCCAGGCACAGAGGCTAGACTCCAGGCAGAGCCTGGCAGGGCCAGTGAGCCTAGGAGCTGGAGACAGGAGCAGGAGTGCACAGAGGCAGGGCCTAAAATCCATGGGGCCCCAAGGCCTCAGCTGGGTGCTGCTATATTTGCCCAGAGGGAGCACATGGCAACTGACAGAAAAGCTGCCTTGGGCTGAGGGGGGAACAGACAAGAAGTGGAGGGTGCTGGGGACACGGAGCTCTGGCCGGGCCAGCATGGAAAGAGCCCCCAAGTCCCTCTGAGATCCCCTGGGCATCTAGCGGAGAAACTAGAAAGGCCACAACTGAGAAGTGAGGAGGACGCCCTCAAGTAAGGTTTACCTAGACCCTGGCCACGCCTAAAGGCGAGCCCTGGCAGGAGCCACAGGAAAGACAGAGGCTGAACGTGGAGACCCGCTCAGGTTCAGAGACTTGGGAGGCCCCTGTGACATTTCTCAGACCCCACCCAACAAAGCATAAAACCAAACTCAGACCAATTCAGGTGGACCCACCAGTTCTCAAGAGCCAAGGGGACCAAGAACAACAGTTCTCTTCTGGAGAGAGGGAGAGTCCAGGGCGTCTTCCATGAACGGTTACATTGTTTTTCTCTCCATGCTCATCACTGCCTTGTTCTGAGGTGACTCCAGCTGTTCTGAGCTGCATGGAGCAGGGGAGACCTTCTCAGAACATTCCAGATTCCAGCTGGAGATGGTGGGGAAGGGGCCCTGGAGCTCCTGGGAAGAGGGCTGGGCAGGGCCTCTCACTTAGGCATGGACCAAGGAAAGTTCTCGGCTCCCCAAAGCTGCACACACAGAGAAAAGGCCCACGCCACACAGAAAAGCTCCCAAGAGCTCTGCCGCCACCACCAGAGAGTTTGGAAACAACATTCAAAATACTCACATAAAATCACTCAACATACAGTGAATTTAAAAATTACAATTCCCAAGAAAAAGATAATCAACAGATGCCAACCCCAAGACCCGGCCGAGGCTGGAACCTTCAGACAAGGCTCTGAGGCAGCTCCGGTAGCATCCTCCGGAGGCGAAGGTGGCCACACCTGGGCTGCGTGAGAAGACAGGCGTTCTCAACAGAGAAATGGAGGGCAGGAAACAAACCTACCCAAAGACTGTAGAACTGAAAAATAAAACATACGAAATACAAATTTTACCCCATGGGCGCATAGCAGAATGGAGATGGCGGAAGAGTCAGTGACCCTGAAGATGGATGAATAGAAATGGCGCATTCTTGAAGGGGTGGCCTACCCCTCCACACCTGTGGGCGTTTCTCGTTAGGTGGAACTAGAGACTTCAGAAATGAGACACAGAGACAAATTACAGAGAAAGAAAAAGTGGGCCCAGGGGACTGGCGCTCAGCATACAGAGGACCCACGCCGGCACCGGTCTCTGAGTTCCCTTAGTATTTATTGATAATTATCTTTACCATCTTAAAGATAAGGGAGTGGCAGGACAATAGGATCATTGTAGGGAGAAAATCAGTAGTAAGACATATGGATAAAGATCTCTGTGACATGAATAAGTTCAAAGGAAAATGTTGTGCCTTGATACGCATATGCAAACATCTCCATAAACCTTTTAGCAGCATTGCGCCAGCAAGTCCCACCTTTTGCCATAAGGCGGTTTTCTCCTATCTCAGTAAACAGAGCATATAATCGGGTTTTACACCGAGATGTTCCATTGCCCAGGGACGGGCAGGAGACTGATGCTTTTCTCTATCTTAACTGCCAACATCTGCCAAAAGGCCTTCTTTCCTCTTGTACTGGTCCTCCTCAGCACAGACCCTTCACGGGTGTCGGGCTGGGGGACGATCAGGTCCTTCTCTTCCCACGAGGCCCTATTTCAGACTATCACATGGGGAGAAACCTTGGACAATACCTAGCTTTCCTAGGCAGAGGTCCCTGCGACCTTTGGCCATGTACGTGTCCCTGGGTACTTGAGATTAAGAGAATGGTGATGACCTTTAACCAGCAAGCTGCCTTCAGGCACTTGTTTAACAAAGCACATCCTGTACAGCCCAAAATCCATTAAACCTTGAGTCACCACAGCACATGTCTCTTGCAAGGACAAGGATGGGGGTAGGGTCACAGATTAACAGCATCTCAAATACAGAACAAAATGGAGTCTCTTATGTCTACTTCTTTCTATACAGACACAGTAACAGGCTGATCTCTCTTTCTTTTCCCCACACATTCTGAAGAACAGAGAGCAAAGGGTGTGAGTGTGTCGTGTGAGTGGCTGTGTGTCCGGGCATGTGTGGGCGTGGCACTGTGTGGGTGCGCAGGTGTGGGGGTCTGGCACGTGATGGTGGTGCAGGGGCGTGGCCAGGTAGCTCCCTGGTCCACTCCCCACTTCACTGCCCTCCAGCACCTGGTGTTCAGCGTGTCAAGGGCTCTACCCTCCTCTGCTTCCCTGTCACTACCTACATCGTTGTCCACGGCAAACCCTGGCCCTGGGTTCCCAAACAGGAGCAGCCCAATGGAAGGTTAGGCTGACTCGGTCCAACTGAGTTCTGGGGTTGGGTCCTTGTTGGGGGGCCCACTGGCCAGCACCCCAGCCTCTGCCCGCTGGAGGCCAAGAGCACACCGCCCCTCACTGTGACAACCAGAAAGGTCTGCAGATGGAACCCAGTGTGCCCAGGAGGCCAGGCAGCCCCTGGTTAGGAACCCCTGTGGCAAACACAGAAGGGGACTGGGTTGGAGATCACACTCAACTGGAGGTTACATTTTCGTGTTTCTTGCTAGAAGCAGCCGGAATGGACAGGTGTTGGCAAGCCGATTTCAGGACCTCTGGCCAGGAAGCCGGGGCCTACAGCTCTCCATCCAGCTCCCAGTGTGCTGAGAGTTGACCTTGACCATGCCACAACTGCCAACTTTAACCAGGAAGGGCTGCCACAGCTAGGCCTGCTAGGTACCCTTGCTAGGTAGCTACTCAGTCTCGTCAGAGCCACCAGACACAGACTCTCATGACCTCACGTCATCAACGAGGGTCACATGGCTGGTGGCGGCAGGTTGAGGAGCCAACCTGTCTTCCATCCAGGGACGCGGCTCTCAGGCCCAGATGGCTCCACCCAGCCCTGAGGTCTTTGCAAGTAGGCCCAGGATTGGCCAGCTAAGGGCACGTGTTTGTCTTGCCCATGTCCCCATCAGTTCCAGGGGTCAGGTTCTTGCCACATCCACCTCTCAGCAGCCCCTATAGGAGGAGAGATGGGTGTGCACCAATGCTGGCTGCCAGCAGGGCTGCTCTGGGGCTGGGATGAGTAGCCTTCCCAGGTGCCCACTCTGGGCTGCTCTGGCCCTCTCTCTCTCATGTACACCCCTGGAGCAGGCCAAATGCTTTGCTGAAACTGCTCCAAAGACGCCCCCACAGGCACACACACTCTCATACATGTGTACACAAACACACACGCTCGGTGACATGGAACCCGAGGTCTGGGTGGGATCGGCCCCCCTGGGACATTTGGGATTGTGCTGTGGCCCCGTCCTCTGCTTTAGGAGCTCCTTCAGGTGGGAACCGGTCCAGGAGGAGAGACCCATGAGAATCCCCAAGTCTCTTCTGCCCTTAAGCTGTAAATGTTTCATGTGGTTCCAACTCATTCAGTATATTATCCAGGATTTCAAAGACCCATTAGCAAAGGACAACCTTCCACGTCTCGTTTCCATCTGAATTGGTTCCAACGTGAGATGGTCCTCTGCCAGAAAGCCCCACACAGGCACGCAATCTGAGTACTCGTCTGGTTTCCCGCTGCTCCTCCACCAACCCTGAGCAAACAGGAGTGCCGTGCACAGAGGCTGGGGCCATGGCAGGTGTCCAACGTGCTCCCTGCCCAGCAGGGATGTGCCTGCCATGGGACGTCCAAGAGGCAGGCACCCAGCACACCTGGGGTACCCAGCACACCCGGCACACTCAGGGCACCCAGGACACTCAGCACACGACACCCACCACAACCAGTACACCCGGCGCACCCAGCACACCCGGGCACCCAGCACACCCGGGGCACCCAGCACACCCGGGCATCCAGCACACTTGGGCACCCAGCACACCCGGGACAGCCAGCACACCCAGGCACCCAGCACACCCGGGCACCCCACACACCTGGGCATCCAGCACACTTGGGCACCCAGCACACCCGGGGTACCCAGCACACCCGGGACACCCAGCACACCCGGGGCACTCACCACAACCAGCACACCCGGCGCACCCAGCACACCCGGCGCACCCAGCACACCTGGGCATCCAGCACACCCGGGCATCCAGCACACCCGGGCATCCAGCACAACCGGCACACTTGGGGCATACCCGGGACACCCAGCATACCCAGGTATCCAGCACAACCAGGCATCCAGCAGAATTGGCACACCTGGCACACCCGGGGCACCCATACACCCAGGCACCCAGCACACCCAGCACACGCCGCCCCAGGCCCATGGAACTTGTGCTCTGATCTGAAAGTTCTCTTCAGACTCAGACTGGAATGTTGAGGGTCTGAGATGGTGGCCGCCTGGTAGGGACCTAGCCCTGCAGCGGAAGGGTGAGCAGCTGGCCCCAGGCCTCTCAGTGGGTGACCTCTGAAGGGACGCCACCCAGGGTAGGGCTCCATCCACCCCACGCTGGAGGAGCTCTCCTTTGGACAGGCCTGGGCGGGAAGGCATCCAGGAGCCATGTTGCTGACTGCTGCCAAGTCTCAGGTGGCCCCGTGGCTGTGCTCTGGAGGTGGCCCCACGTCACCCTTGTGAGGATGCCCCCTTCCCTCCTGGCACACATGTGCCCACGGCCACCTGAAGAACTGACCGGGCAAGGGGCACAGCTGAGGACAAGATGTCCTGACCACAGCTCAGACGTGCGCTGGGCTGGGAGGGACAGAGACAGGAGATCCTGCCCCAAGAGGTGGGCAGGGGCAGCCTCGTGGACACGCCCACCACAGAGAGAGCTGCTGTCTCCGGAGCTACTCCCTGTTCTCTGAGCTTTGCACACATGGTCTTTAATCCTCACCACCACTCAGGGCTGGGGCGTGACTACCATCAAATCCATTCCCAGACCAGAAAACAAAGACCTAGACAGGTTCCCTAGCTCGCCCAGGTCATACAGCTGCTGGGGTCTGAGGCAGGCCAAGCCCCAGCAGGCTGGCCGGAGCCACCTTCAACTGCCAGACCCACAGCTCACCTACAGCCACTGACCAGGCAGCAGTGGGACTGCCCCATGTCAGCCTCTGCCCATACATAGGGCAGGACCACAGAACATACCCTGCCCACCACACCACACCAACTCTGCCCATGCCCACTTGGCAAACCCCAGACAACAGTCCTGGCAATGTCATGAGCAGCTTTCAGGTCTGTGGCCCCCAGCCCAGCCCTACTCACAGTCACACGACAGGGTGCCACTGCAAAGCCTAAACCAGGGATAGAGCCCTGCATCATCTCCCGACCACAGAGATGGAGCTGAACGCTCTGTGCTTTACACACCTGAAAAACCAGTTCCTATCACTTTGCCATCCTAGCCTCTCATGAAATTGTACTCAAAAAAGAAAGCGATGGCAAAAGAAAGCTACAGTGTGCATTTTTGTTATCCCTACGACAAGCAACTTAGAGCAACAGCGCTGCCGGCTACCACGCTGGCCGATCGTCACCCCAGGCCCCCGGGGGGTTCTCATAAGGATGTAGGGCAGTGAGTCACCTGACCAGGGCACCACTCAGCTGGGGGCACGGCCGCAGGCGGCTGCAGGGCCACACTTGTGGGAGGCGGACAACATGCGTGGCCACCGCAAGGGGAGGAAAATCTGGAGTCTGGAGCAGAAGGAAAGTGGGTGGGGCGTCCAGAGCACTTCCCTGCTGAGCTGGTGGACAGAGGAACTTACAGGCACGTAAGGGAGGGTGCTGAGGGCCTGGTGTCTCCTGGCCCCAAGTGGAAGGTGAGGCTCTGCCAAGTACAGCACGTGGGCTAATGAGCCTGATGGTGGGGGGACCTACAGGGCCAGACCAGGGTGCGAGAAGGGGCGTGAGGTGGCTGTGTTGCAAAGGCCAGCAGCTGAAGTGGGGGCAGGTGGAGCAGTGGAGGCTGCCCAGCAGGCCTCTGGGTCTAGGTGGACACTGCATAGGAGGGTGCAGTGGGCCTCATGCCAGCAAAGCAGACAGGGCTGCTGGCAGCCAGTGCAGAGCCCACCGCACCCCATGGAGGCAGAGGGGCCGCAGTCCTGGAGGGTGGGGGACTCTGCAGATGCAGTGCTGCATCAGGGCATGGCGAGGACCATTTCTTGGCTAGGGCTTTGGCAAGTGACCTCGCCTCCCCCACCTCAACTCCTCAGAACATGTCCTCGGACATCTCATGGCCGGGTTCATAGGGAAGCCTTCAGAGGGGAAGACACCTGGACGTGTGAGGACTTGGCAACTTCCGGTGTCAGAGCTCGGGTCCTGGAGATCAGGTGTCAGGTTCCACCATAGCCAGCAGCGCTCACAGTCCAGGCATGGGAACAGGGGCACAGGAGGGGCACAAAGGTGGAGAGCCCCGTCTCCCTGATGCTCCTACAGAATCCCCAAACCAGTGCACCCACCCAGTGGAGGGCAGGGCCAGGACACTCACCAGGGTGAGGCCAAGGGCAGGGGTTATGGCTGTTCACCAGGGGATGACGAAGGGCATGGGCCAGCTGCCTCGGGGGCACCAGACAGTTGGCACTGCACAGTGGGTGGGTTCGCTGGGTGTTGAGGCCTGGAAGGTGTGCTCGGGATGGGGAGGGGGTGCAGGCTATGGCTGGCTGAGTGGAGCCGGGGTTTGGGGGAGGAAGCTAGTGTCTCCTGTCTCTGCAGGGGGGTTCACATTGCTTTGTCCCCTCAACAAAGTCAGGCTCTGGTGACAACGGGGCACAACCTGGACAGATCTGAGGAGCTGAACACCTCCAGCTTCCACAGGGCTCAGCCAAGACCTGGGCGCAACAGCATTCCCTCCCAGATGGGGCCACCATCCCCCATCAGCATGACAAGACCTCCTCCCAGGATGCCCCCCACAGCCCAGGGGGCTGGCCTTGTCCACAGCCCCTCTCCAACCCCTCCTCACACCCCAACCAGCCCCACGGTCCCCTTCAGGGCAGGGTTTCCAGAATCCACCTGTCCTTGGTGTGTTCACTGCCCCTTGGCAGCCCCAAATCTTTGGACCTGTTCCCTGTTCCCTCCTTGTGTCCAGGTGGCATCCCCAGGGCCCTCGCCTCCAGCACAAACTCCAACCTGCAGAAACTTTGTCAGCTCAGGAGACCACGGTGCAGGGCACGCCCAGGGGAGGGAAGCTAGGCTGCCCTGGGATGCCTTTCTGTGCAGCTGGAGCAGTTCCATATCCAGTGAAGAAACTGATACTGCACTCCTCTCTGAAAAATTAGCAACCTCATCTACACAGAGACCGGACTGGAGAAGCCCCAGCAGGTGCAGCAATCCCAGAAGTAAGTCAGAGCTATGGACGCCACCTTTGCTGTGGCCCAAGCAGTGAAATGGGGCCGCTAACCCCCAGGACGGGTGAGAAGCCCAACACCCAGAAAATGAGACCCTAGAGCTTCCCCGGCCACTGCAGCAGCCCCCCCACCCCAGCAGCCCTCCCCACCCCAGCAGCTCCCCCCATCCCAGGAGGCAGATGGGCGCACGGGAAAATCAAGGACAGCACTCAGCCAGACAGGCAAACCAGAGCCAGCAGACGAAACCCAGAAACACAGAGCAAATGAAATGGTAAAAATCACCATCAACGCCCAAGGCTATCTGTGCAGAAAGGGTCCACAGAGTGGGCGGGGACGGCCGTCCTGAGGCCCGCTGGCCGGGCTGGCCCTTGGCTGGCGTGTGGGAACTGGGATTTCCAAGGGGCTCCCCCCGCCCCACCTCACTGGGCCTGTGCTGTTTGTACAAGGTGGTTTAGGCAGAACACCCACATCCCCGCTGAGAGCCTGGAATTCTGGCGCAGCCCAGGCAGAAGCTGCTCACGTGACCCGTCCCGGGTACATCACCAGGCAGGGCGTCCCAGCTGCTTGCAGGGGGGGTGAGGCGCATCCTGCGTGACCCCTGCCCCAGGAGAGGCCTCCAAAGCTGACTGAGCCTGGTGCCCCTGGGCTTGGCCCCAGGAACCTTTCCCTTGGCTGATTTTGCTCGTTGTCCTCTCTGTGGAAGATCACAGCCGTGAGTACCACGACCTGCGTGGCCTGTGTCCTCCTAGAGAATCCCTGCCCTGGGTGGTCTTAGGGACCCCAACTCAGTATCACATTAGAGTTCTTAGTCATTAAAAAGTATGGTTAGTGAGAACACCGGACAGAGGGCAGAACAGACATGCCTGGGGGCCTGTGCTGAGGCACTCACCCAGTGCTCCCCACCAGGAGCAGCCTGGGAACCGGCCCTGGGAACCGGCCCAGGGAACGAGGCGCCAGCACCTGGGGGAGCCTGGGGACCCTGCCTCACAGGGTTACAAAGAAAAGCTGACTGCAAACTACCAGAACAGAAACAGCAAATCACTGACACAGGAATCTGCCTCTTTATTGACATGCTAAGTAACAAGATGCAGAGGCAGGTCTGATCGCGACCGACAGAGGACCACAGAGGAGTGATGACAGGGAGCTGTGCTTCGACGCAACTGCAGCAGGGAAGGGCGCTGGGAACAGCCTGCTGGCTTCTAGTGGTCAAATGTGCCACTAACATGATGGCATCTGCTGAAAAAGCTACAAAATGTCATTTACAGGTTAGTGAACACATCCGTCTCACAGACCCCAACTAACCTGAGAACTCCAGAGAAAGACCACAGAATGACGGAAGGGAGATCAGAAACAGAGAAGAAAATGTGCCAGAGCTAACCCAAATCTGCAGAAAAGGCCCCACCGTGAGGTATCCCAGCTGGGATGATCTGGTGTGCTCCTGGGGGCAGTGGCCACAGGCTCCTCTGTGGCCAGGTGACAACACGACAAAGGGACACACACTGCAGGGCGGGGAAAACACAGAACTTTATTTCAACAGAGTGATTAGGTTCCACCACACAACAGGGACACCATGGGATTTTTTCATTTAATAAATACAAATGAATAAAAATACTTTGTCAAGAGACTGCCTCTCCTCCCTCTCCCCATTTCACAGAAGCCTCCAGGCCAATTGTGTGCCCCTCAGGGGCCCGCACCCACAGCCCCCGTCTACTTACACAAACGACTCTCCTTTACAGAGAGGGCTCCCTCTCATTTGCCTGGAAATACTACTTAGGTACAATACCGCTCCTTTCCCCCATCTCCTTGCAAATACAAGTTCTTGCCCTGCGTTCCAAATTTTAAATGAGTCCCTTAAGAAAAGGAAAGAATCTGCTGTCCACAAAAGCCCAACGTGAAGCTACTTCAACCAGAAACTCACCCATGACACTCTGTGTGGGTTCAGTCACACAGACCACGATCCATTATGGAAGGGAGGGAGAAAGTGATCACATCAAATCTACTGTATGCCTCATAGACCATCCCTTATTTCAAAAATAGAAATTCCTATTTAAATGTCGCCTGTGTGCAACAGGCCTGATATTTGCTTCTGCATGTGGCAGATCTGTTATTGCTTACACTGTGGCCTCCTGGCCTGTGCTGCTCAGCGGGCCCTGTGAGAGAACATGGGAACCACATCAAAATCCTAAGTCACAAAACAAGGGCTCTGTCCCCAACCTGGACCCGGGGGCCCACATGCCCACCTCCACAGCCCAGTCAAGTGTGGGGATAAGGCACTCCTCTGTGCTCTGGGCTAAAATATGGTAGAGTCCCGTCTGACTTTTGAGTTGCAAAGAATGATTTTGTGCTAATAAATTCCCAGTGCATCCAAAATGTACAAAAACCCTAGAATTTCCAGTTTATAGATGGGAAAAAAAAAATTTCTGTAGATCCAGAAAAAAACTTCCATTGAAACTTTAAAGACCTCACTTGCACCTGCTCTAGTAATGCACTAGTTACTAATACACAACTGTAAATCTTTGATGAGTATGATCGGGAAAAAACTGTCTGTCCTTGTGATCAGCAATAAATTTCTTTTTTTTTTTTTTTTTGAGACTGAGTCTCACTCTTTTGGCCAGACTGGAGTGCAGTGGCGCGACCTCGGCTCACTGCTACCTCTGCCTCCCGGGTTAAGCAATTCTCCTGCCTCAGCCTCCTGAGTAGCTGAGACTATAGGCGCACGCCACTACGCCCAGCTAATTTTTTGTAATTTTAGTAGACATGGGGTTTCACCGTGTCAGCCAGGATGGTCTCAATCTCCTGACCTCATGATCCACCTGCCTTGGCCTCCCAAAGTGCTGGGATTTCAGGCACGAACCACCGCGCCCAGCCAATCAACGATAAATTTCTTTTCTATCTACCCCATTTCTTATTAATTCACACTTAACGCATTTCCTGGAAGTATTTCTAAGTGTGATGGTTTGTAATACATAACAAATGAAAAAGATGTAATTAGATTATAAGAAAAGCATCTGCCTGTAGAATGTGAAGGAAGAAAGGAAGTAATGGACTCTTCATGGAGCCCACAGGGAACCAGAAGGGACCCAGAAAGGGTGCCGGGCTCTTCCCCTGTGCTGTAGCTCCAGGGCCCCATTTCTTCAGAAGGAGCGTTCTGGGTATTCCATCGTCCCCTGGAAGTCTGGCAGGTGCGACCCCCTCAACACTCCAGGGAGGGAGGGAATCCACAGGGAGCCATGAACTGCTGGTTTCAGCGGGGAGAGGTAGTGCTGACAGCTCTGATAATCTACCTGAAGCCCTTTGTGAGGAATACTGTAAAACTGCAGTAAGCTGTCAATATTCGACATTGAGTCATCACTTCAGAAGAGAAGCCTGTTTGAAGTTGGAAAGGTTTAAAAAAAAAAAAAAAGATACTGTGGTTCTTGCAAGTCTGCTTGTTTGGTGCCAGCACAGAGTAGCACTGTCATTAAGTGCTCGGAGAACGCTGAGCTGGTTGGCGGTGCGTGCGCCTGTGCGAGGCGAGGCCTCAGAGTCCCAGAGACTTCTGGACGATCTGCTTGGCAATCTTATAGAACTGCTCCCGGTCATCGCGCCACATTTTGGACGCATCCACGTTAGCTCCACTTTCGTCATTGGGCTCTGAAAGAAAAGGGAACGCCCTCCATGTAAAAGGGAGTCCTACATGTAAGCAGCCTGGCAAGGCCTCCCATTTACTTAAAACACTGGAGGAGGCTTTCAAGAGCTGTGTTTCAGAAACAAACAAGAACCCGAGAACTGCACGGGGTCGGCCCCACCTCTAGAGGGCTGGCCACGCGGGTCTCAAAGAGCCACTCATGACTCCTGTGTTCTGAGTGTCTGAAGACGCCAGGACAAGCTGCCATCTGTCTTGCTGTGAGCACGTGACAACCACCTAAGCACAGGCCCACACGGCCTCCCACAGCAGCCTCCTGGGCCACTGCACTTCCGGCACCCGGACAAGCTACATGGGACCCACCTGCTGCTTATTTCACCTTTCTCAAGACACCCTGCAGTGTGGTTTCTCTCTCACAGAGCACCCTCTCAGCAAAACTGCCCCTCACAGCTCCCACCAAGACAATCCCAAGCAAATGTGCAGCCTAAGGTAGACACCTGACCCCAGGACACTTGACCCACCCACTAGCCAGGGGCTCTGGCAGTCACTCCAGCACTGCAGTCAGAAGGCACGGAGGGCACAGCCAGGGCCTGCCGGAAGGCAGAAAGGAGAGAGACCACCAGAAACGGATGACATGTGCTGAAGCAGCAGCTGTGCAGTGTGGCGGCAGTACTGCTCAGATTGCACACGGGGACCGGTTCAGAGCAGAGCTGATGAGGATAAAACCCACAGCTGACACGTGAAGACAGCCTGAGCCACTGCCTCCCTTCCCACCTCCAATCTCCTGGCCTGGCTCCCTCCACTCAGCACATGAAGGGAGTTCCGCCTCAGCCCTCTCAGGATACACACTCGCGTCACAGGCCCTGACCTCGCATCCCTCTGGACCCCACTCCACGGCACCCAAGCGCTCTGCAGAGAACAGCTGAGTGGTCTCACTCTGCCATCCACCAACCCCCTGGCCCTCTGCTGGGTCTGCTCTTTCCTTTCGGACTCCCACCTTCCTTTCCCACACCCTTCCTCCTGCCTGCCCTGCTGTCACCCTCCGTCCTCCTCCATCACCTACTGCCTCATCCAGAAATGACCCCACATCTTCACTCCCATGTCTGACCCCCTTTTGTGGATGGAGGCCCCTTGTCCTACACACCTCAAACAGTTCCCCAAATCCTGCTGTCTCCGAGACCCAGAGCAGCACCTCTGGCACACAAAGAACCAGGAGTCCCAGAGCCCGTACCTTTAAGGTCTCCCAAAACCACCCCTTCCTCTTAGCCCTGGGACCACTCAGCCCTTCTCTTTTCTCTCCAGGCTACTGCAACACCACGAAGTCTCTGTTTATCTTCCATCACACTATTAGTAACTGCTACAAGGATGGCCCTTCGAACGCACAGCTCACAGGACGTCACACCCCCACTCCAATCCCCAGGGTCTGCTGGGGCTCCTCTCCTTGCAGCCTTGGCTCCAGCCAAAATGAGCTGGCAGTGCCCCCATTAAGTCAGCCGCCTCCTGCCTCTGGGCCTCAGCCCAGGCTGCTTCCTTTGCCCCAAAAGTCGTTCCCTCCCTCCTACCTCATCAACACCTACACGTCCTAAACATACTCCAGACAGCTCCACCAGGAAGTGGCCCGAGAGTCCCTGCATGTATCTGATCTCAGGATGCATCCCACTGGCCTCTAACTGCTAGTAGGCTTGGACAGTTCCCTAGAACCATGGGAACACAGAGGTGGGGTCTTTGTCACACAAAGCTTTACACCCCCAGTCCAGTGGGTGGCATGTAGTCGGTCCTCAATAAACACCTACTGAGGGAAAAAGAGGTTCAAGGACCAGAGACCAGTTAATTATGGCCGACAATACAATATACAACACCAGGCTGCACTAGAAGGCATGCTTACAACTGGACAAGTATATGGAGATAACACTAAACGGCAATAGCATGTGTAAACTAACTGCAAATGAGTAAAAGTTCATTATAAAGACAAGATGACCCAAGGCAGGAGAACACCTGCAGCCCGGGTCTCCACAGCAGCTCCTGCCAGGCGGCTCGGGCCTTACCTGCCAGCATGCTCACCACCGACAGAAGGATCTTCTCCACGCTCTGCACGGGACTCCACCGCTCTGCACTGCTCTCGTAGCCCATGGGGTCGTCGCCTGGCGCGTGGAGGATGGAAATGCAGACTCTCCCATCAGGGTAGACTGCAAGGGTCAGAGGCAGTCAGGTGAGCCCAGGAATGGTGCCCAAGGCGTCACCACGCTGGGGCAGGCTCCACAGATAATGAGAACAAGGATTACAGACACAGCAACCAAGCTGTTTGCACAGCTGGGGCATAGCCTGGGGCCCTGAGTGTCACGCTTCATGTCTGCAGGAATCCTGGTGAGGCCAGCTCACTCACTGACAGGCTCCAGGCTGACCTGGCCAGTTCTAATCAGCTGTAATAATCTAATCCACTTTCATATAAACTTTTTTCAAGCACTACACACAAAAAGAGTAAATGAAAGGTTATCTGGCAAATATTTTATCAAAATATCTAATGTGATTAGGATTATTTACAATACTTTTCAGAGCTAGTTTCTTAGGTATTTCTAATTCTACCATTAAATCCCTGACCTGGTCTGTGTAAAATATATGTTCACATGGCTACGATAAAGGCAACTGGAATTATTTAAATATCTACAAAAAGAAAGACACCAAGATTTCTCTTGGTAGCTTACTCTAATAATAAGTAAATTATCATCAGTACTACCTGGAATGGAGATCAATGTGTCTAAATCAAATCCCTTTCCACCAAATATCATCATTAAAAAGATACGCAAGGTCTGATGAAGACAAATACATTTTTAATTCACAGCATGTAATCAGTCCTCTTTTACATATAATTGGGAGGAATTCTCAGATGGCTCCATATATACTCAGACATCCAGCAATCCATCTAGATAGACTCAACTGTAAAATTATAAAGCCATTAAAGTTATAATAGAAATAGCAATTTTTGAATACTTTTATTTAACTCACCTAAATTCATGAGTTCTGAATTTCATGAAAATTTGCGAATGTTAATGGTGATCATTTACCTTCAAACAGTCTTGTCTTTCATACCTGGTCCTACGTGTTTCCTTCCACTCATCCATTGTTTCAGTGGTAAATCCTCTCTACTATCCAGGAACCGAACCACAACTTCTCATTCAAGGACAGTGGAAGAAACTAGATGCACACTTGCCCTGCACATCAGGCTGTCCACCTAAGATCCACATCCACAAAATTTGGAAGTTTCCCACTTCTGCATCGCCTTCTCCAGGTGGGGGTCCCATAGGTGACACTGTGCACCCCCAGAAGCACCAAAAGCACCTGTGTCCCTGCCACAGCCCTTCCTTCACCAAGTCCCAGCAGTGCCACATCCTAAAACTCTCGTGGATCCACCCACATCTCTTCATCTTTAGTGCCCACATTTGGTTCCCAAGCTGCTGGTGTCTCTACCCCAGACCGCTACAGCCGAGGGCCTGCCTGGCTTCCTCCTATCTGTCCTTCGCACTGTACCCAGAGCGAGCCGTCAGATATCACTCTGGTCATGCTACTCCCTTGGAACCTTTCAATGGAGTTCTGCCACTCCCAGGAGAAAACATCAAAACCTTCAGTAATGACCAAAAGGCCTGAGGTAGTTCGGCCCCTTCCTTCCTCTTCCCTCACTTCCTGCTCTGGGCCTTTGCACATGTGAAGGACCCCTCCTCCCCGAATCACTCAGGTAACTCCTGCTTCACTCCCTACAGATGGTCCATCCAACCACCACCTCTGCAAGGTGCTGCCTGGACCTTCCTCATGTGACTTTGCATTTGTTTGTAATTCTCCCATCAATGTCCATCCCTGTCCTTGGACTATATGCTGCTGAAGGTCTGTTATTTGCTCACGACTGTATCCCAGCAACTTGTAGTAAATGTGTTGGATTTTTTTAAAGTACTTATTGACTGTCTAATTTTTATGATATTGATAGACCTACAGTTCTCAAAGATAATTTTTAAAAATCAAAATAATCCAATTACAGTAAGGCAAAAATTTAAAACTGTATTATCTGAGCATTAAAAATAATTACTAGAACGGCCGGGCGCGGTGGCTCAAGCCTGTAATCCCAGCACTTTGGGAGGCCGAGACGGGCGGATCACGAGGTCAGGAGATCGAGACCATCCTGGCTAACACGGTGAAACCCCGTCTCTACTAAAAAATACAAAAAACTAGCCGGGTGCGGTGGCGGGCGCCTGTAGTCCCAGCTACTTGGGAGGCTGAGGCAGGAGAATGGCGTGAACCCGGGAGGCGGAGCTTGCAGTGAGCCGAGATCCGGCCATTGCACTCCAGCCTGGGCGGCAGAGCGAGACTCCGTCTCAAAAAAAAAAAAAAAAAAAAAAAAATTACTAGAACACTAAAAATAATAATCAGACCACCTGCAGTACATAGTCACATAATGTAATCAGTTTATTGGTCATATTTGTCACTAATGCCACATCACAGGTATTGTTCTGAATAATATATTTATCCTCAATACAATTTTAGTATCTTAATTACCTACAGTCCTCTTCACAGTTGCATTTTACAGCTAACCAACTTGAAACTGACTACTTCAATTACTCTTACCTATCAATTTTATTTTTTAACTTTTTACTATGGAGAATTCCAAAAACACACTTGAGTAGACAGCGTATGATGAACCTCCATGTTACCATTTAACTCAGGCTCATGGCCAGTCTCCCTGAAAGAAAGGCAGGCTTCTGAGCATCTCCTGTGCACACAAGACTGAAGTAGCTCTGAGACAAGAAAAGAAGTACCAAATGGTCTTTCTCAGACGGCCACCCACTACCTATGCGTACCAATATCTGCAGTAAATGAGAAGTCCTTAATGAGGGTTAGGACAGCAAGTCTAACAGCAGAGGGCATTTCCATGAAGGAAGTGGCGGGGGCGTCGGGGGGCAGTCCTGAAAACCCCTATGGCAAAGAGGAGTTCGAGTGGGGCTCTGCCTAGACAGGCGTAGACAAGGGGAAAGTATACCAAATGGATTCCATTTTAACCCCAGAGAGAAGTCAGAGGCTCAGAAAATTCTATAAATTCTCTCATGCTCTTTGATATGTATACAATAAGAAATTCGTTTCAAATAAGTATTTCATTTTTGCAAAATAGGATACTTTATTTGCTTTTCTTCTCTATAGCTATTAAGATCGTGATTATCAGCGGCAATAATAATCATCTATAAGAAACATTATTCTAAATAACATCATTGAAGATATAACATATTTCCTTATTAATTCTCTTATGTATAATCCCCAAATGTAAAAGGAAGAAATAAAAACTACAGTTGTTCAGGAATTCCAATTCCTACTACTGGACACATTTTCAAATAGCTACAGTACAATTCACTTAAATGACCTTATTTTTTTCTTCCTTGTAAAAGTAATGTATATTAATTTTAGGGCAAAAAAAGATTTATAAAAAGGAAAAAATAATTTCAATCTGAAAAAAGAATCACTTCACATTTTTGTGCTTACTTTTCCAATTATATATACATTTACATGTAAATTTATTTTTCAAGAGGAAATTACAACAGTCCTACTGCTTTTCCCAGTCAATATAACACAAGTATTATTTTGTTTCATTGATTCTTATTTTAGATCATTTTAAAAATCTACATCACATTCTAACATATACGATATGGTTTGGCTGTGTCCCCACCCAAATCTCATCTTGAATTGTAGCTCCCATAATTCCCATGTCATGGGAGCGACCCAGAGGGAGGTGCTAAATCATGGAGGCACACCTTTCCCGTGCTGTTCTCGTGATAGTGCATAAGTCTCACGAGATCTGATGGTTTTATAAAAGCAGTTTCCCTGCACACACTCTCTTGCCTGCCACCACTAAGATGTGCCTTTGCTTCTCCTTTGCCTTCTGCCATGATTGTGAGGTCTCCCCAGCCATGTGTAATTCTGAGTCCATTAAATCTCTTTCCTTTATAAATTACCCAGTCTTGAATATGTCTTTATTAACAGCGTGAGAACAGACTAATACAACATATAACTTAATTTATTCTTGTGTTAAAAACCCAGGTTAAGTCAAAATTTTCACCATTAAAAATAACACTATGACAAAGATTAGCATAACCCCTTCTGAGCACACACCCACACGTAAAACTTCCTCCCCAGTGAAGTAGGGTGGCTGGTCAAATGGCATCCAGTTTTCTTTTATCTACATTAAACTGACCTTCAAAATTGAAATCATATGTTTAATACCACCATGCTTACCTGGCTGAATTTCAAAACCTAAGAAGTGTTTTCTAAAGATCTACATCATAGACACATAGAATATACCACATTTCAAGTGGTTGATAAGATTATCTCTGCACCTATCCTGGTACCACAAAAACTACTTCCAAAAGCACTTACTGTTGGGATGAAACATCTCACAGGTAAATCTCATCTTTGGGGGACTTAACGGGTAATCAAGTGGGAAACTCAGGATGGCAGGAAAAACGCCAAACTCAAAGCAGGTGTCTTCTGGGCCCCTAGAAGATATCAAATATGTAGACTGAACTTCAAAGTACATTTTTCAACATCGACCACAACTGAGAAATGGGTTAAGAACATTTTTACCACTTTAAAAATGCACATGAGGCCGGGCACGGTGGCTCACGCCTGTAATTCCAGCACTTTGGGAGGCCGAGGCGGGCAGATCATCTGAGGTCAGGAGTTCGAGACCAGCCTGGCCAACATGGTGAAACCCGTCTCTACTAAAAATATAAAAATTAGCTGGGTGTGGTGGCGAATGCCTGTAATCCCAGCTACTAGGGAGGCTGAGGCAGGAGAATCGTCTGAGCCCGGGAGGTGGTGAGCCAAGACTGCACCACTGCACTCAAGCCTGGGTGACAGAGCGAGACTCTGTCTCAAAAAATAAACAAAAATAAAAATAAATAATAATAATAAAAATGCACATGAAAAGATTATCTAAATGACAATGAATTGGTACTTTTTTCCTCAATTGAAAGCAATGTCTCATTCTCCTATTTCAATCTGGTCTAAATCTTAAGTACAAGTACAAAGACTGAGTTACAGGCAATTTTCACATTTATAAAGGTTAAGAGTTGAGCAGCAAAACCTCTTGATAATTAGGGGATCAGAGAAAATAACTCATGTCAATGCTCTAAGATCTGGGAGCTTTTTCTGCAGATGTGGTACAATCACATTTTAGGATAAGGGTATGAATTAAGGCAAAGGATATAGCAAGATTCCATTGTATTTCAACAGATGAGGGGCTAAGAGTTGTATTTTAAAGGTGATTTTTAATTTGTAAACGTGCCCAAGAAGGCATCTTTGCAACCTTCAAGAAGCAGATGAAGAGCACATGTGATCACTGCTGCATGCTAGGTGAAAGGCTAGGCACACAGGTACCACCACTCCAGGCCGCAACTACAGGACCACATGTCATGCCTCATCCCACTGATGCAACACTAGAACAACTCCCCGTCATGGGCACAGACACAGGCATATGAGTCTCCCTGGACCTACACTTTCCTCACAAGTAAATGGAAGAAATAGATGAAACCATTTCAGAAATCCTGCTTAACCTTTAAAATCCAACAAGTATAAATTAACACTATCTTAACCAACAGTTCAAGGCATGATGGCCACAGGAGAGGAAAGTGATAGCCACCATGCCTGTATCTTTACGCCAGGGATGAACTCCTCCTCTCCAGCAAACCACATTAATAAAACACACATTCAAGGAGTTCTAAAAGATCTTGCACCATTTTTCTTTGATAAAAAAGCAGGACTGCTGAATGACAGTGACAGACACTGAAACAGTGGAAATTGCATTGTGTGTGACTCATCAGATCAATAAACAAGTCAGTAAATCCGTTTTACTTCTATGAACTGAAAGAACAAGTCCCTTCATAAACAGCTCTGCTCCTCTAACAATAACGGCTAAGGCAGAAAGAACAGCTGCGCGGGGGCCAAGGCCTGGATGAGCAGAGGACAGTCCACACAAGACCTACTGCCTTCAGAAAGAATCCAGGATATGGCACAGGAAAAAAATAATTTTTAAAAAATACATTTTAAATCTTTAGTTAAAAAATAGATTTATTAAAAGTAAAAATTTGTTTCAAAAATCTTAAAATTATCTTGGTTCAGTGAAATTAATAACAACAGATTTGGAAATATTTATCTCTACAATTAAAAGAAAAAGACAAAAATCAAAAAGAAACTGAACAAAGAGCTTTAGCTTTCACCTGGAGGCGGCACTCAGGGCTGTCGGCAGCAACAGCAGATGCCGAACGGCTCATGGCCCTGACGGGGCTGATCGAACGGCTCATGGCCCTGACGGGGCTGATCTGCGGGCAACAGTCAGAAGAGAACAAGGCAGTGATTGCTTCGTGGAGACAAGATTTTTCAATCTAAAAGACAAATTTTGATTCTGAAAACTGTCTTTGCTACCTTTTGGGAAGAGAGTGAATATGGCCACTTTGTTTTGGGGAGCGGGTTACTGAGTGACAGTCCCCAGAGCCTCAGCATGACCAGCACAGGGAACACCACCGAGGGAGGCACGCGCACAAGGTCCTGCTACTGGTACAACAGCTACGCTGGAGAGGGCAGTGCCTGGATGAGTACCCCCGGCCCTGCTCTGGCCCCCAGCACCCAGTAGCTTGGGGATGCCTCAAGCCTGGGTTACTCTGCTCCCCCTGCAATGGCCTGAACAAACACGTTCCTGAAGCCCCACCTTCTCAACACAGGGTGGGCACACACCATGTATCAGAGTGACGCGTGGCCACCCCGAGCCTCCTGTCCAGTACAAGAGCTCAGCGCAAACGATAACCTCCACCCATTCACTCTCCACATGCACTCTGATGAAACAGCACCAAGGATTGTGGTTTTCATTTTACTGTCAAGCAAGGCTGGAAAATTCAAGGATGAAATGACTTAGTCAAGGTCCTAGATCAACTTAGTATTAGAGTTAAGAGAACGCAGTTCAAACTGTGAAATCAGAAATCAGGTACATAAAGATACTATCTTTAAAAGTAACACTGTTCATATGTCAGGAACGCTTGCCAGCACTCAATATTTCTGGCACCTCTGAGTCTAGAATAAGAAAAAATGTCTGGGTAGTGTTTTTGGAATGAGCCAAATGGTATTTGCTCAATACTTTGATAACAGATCTTTGTTTCTCACAATAGGGCTTTCTTTCAAAAAAAATTTTTTTAATCTACCAGGTCGTTCCTAGCCTCAGAAGCATGACCAAACATTTCCTGAAGAGCGCCCACATCTTAAATATCAAAGTTATTTGCAAATGCTCCGGTTTACTGCTGGTTTGAAACTGGGGTTTCTTTCTCTTTTCTAGAATGCCTGGCGCCCAGACAGGAGGGCAGGTGGGCAGTGGTGTGCAGCAGCATGCCTGACCCTATGGAACATGCCTTCTAGGCAACTCCTGAGCCAGGAGTGGGAGACGCCACAGTGCTGTTTTTGGACAACTTTTATTGCCATACTCCCAGACAACCTCACTTCTCTTTCACCAAAGATGGCCTCACCTGGGAATCTTCAAAAGAAACAACAAGAACAAGGAGGATGCAAATATATTAATCAATGGGGAAATTAATCAATGGGGAAAGAACTGTCTTTTCAAAAATGGTGCTGAGACAACTGGATAACCACATACAAAAGAATGAAACAGACTCCCACCTAACTCACATGAAACTAACTCAAAATAGATCAAAGGCCTAAAGGTAAAAGTGATAAAACACAAAACTTCTACAAGAAAACATAAGAGAAAATCTTTGTAACCTTGGGTTATATACAACACCAAAAGCATGCTCCATGTAAGAAAAAAATGCAAAATCGCACTTCATCAAAATTAACAACTTTTTAGTTTCAAAAGACTCATATTAAGAAAACAAAATGGAGAGTTGCAGATTGGAAGAAAATATTTTAAAATCCTATGTCTAATGAAGGACTTGTATCAAAATATATTTTAAAAACTCTTATGTCCCACCAACAAGAAAACAACCCAATATAAAAATGGGGAAAAGTTCTGAAGTTCACCAAAGAAGATACATGAATGGCCAATAAGCCCATTAAGAGATGCTCAACATCATTAGTCGTCAAGGAAATCCAAGTCAAATCTGTACGGAGACCGCACTTTACACCCACCAGAACAGCTATTATCAGACAACAGTGTTTGTGTGGAAATGGAGAAACTAGAACACTCATACACTGCTAGTGGGAATGCAAAATGGTGAGCTACTCTAGAAGATAGTCTGATAGCTTCTTAAAACATTAAATGCAAATTTACTCCATACCCCAGCAATTCCAGACCTCTATATCTAGTCTAGAGAAATGAACCCCATGTCCACACAGACAGTATGACATGACAAGTATTTACAGCAGCATTTGCTCAAAAGAGCCAAGAAGTAGGAAGCCCAAATGTCCATCAACTGGGGAATGGAAAAGGAAGGAGCTGCTGATATGCAGTATAACGTGGATGAATCGCAAACATGTTCTGCCAAGTAAAAGAAGCCAGGCACAGATGATTAGACAGTGAATTCCACGTATAGGAAAAGTCACAAAAGGCAAATCTATACTCAGAGGAAAGAGTAGGGATTGCCTGTGGGTTGGAATGGGAACTGACTGCAATTAGGCTTAAGGATCTTTTTGGAAATATTCTAAAACTGGATTGTGGTGATGACTGCAAAACTCTAGAAATTTACTAAAACCACTGACTTCTATACTTAATGCAGGTAAAACGTACAGTATGTAAATTATCTCAATAAAGCTGTTCAGGCTGGGTGCCTTGGCTCCTGCCTGTAATCCCAGCACTTTGGGAGGCTAAGGCAGAAGGATCGCTTGAAGACAGGAGTTCGAGACCAGCCTGGAAAAGAGAGCAAGACCAAAGCATTTTAAAAACCAGTTGGGCGTGGTGGTGTGCGCCTGTGGTCCCAGCTACTTGGGAGGCTGAGGTGGGAGGACTGTTTGAGCCTGGGAATTGGAGGCTGCAGTGAGTTGTGATTAGGCCACTGCACTTCAGCGTGGGTGACAGAGCTAGACCATGTCTCCATAAGAAAGGGAGAGGTGGGGAGGGAAAAAGAAGGGGAGAAAGGAAGAGAGAAAGGAAGGGAGAGAGGAGACAAGAGGAAGGAAGGATGGACAGACGGTTCCAGACCTATTATTCTAGAATCTGCCTTTATCATCTATATTGTGTACATCTTTCCATGCCAGGATGAAAATTCCACCTGAACTGTTTTAGAGCTACATGGCATTACTCTATATAGATGCTCCATAAATTATGTGGAAGAGTGATGTTTCCTTTTTTATTAATGCAATGAATGTGGCAATAACTTATTCATATAGGGAACTTTGTAACACTTTTGTTGAAGAAACTGCTATGGTGAGATTACATACAATACAAATTATAAACACCTATTTTATTATCTCGGGTCTATTTTAGCAAGGCATAATAAATACTGCCAAGAGATGCTCTGTGACAGTCTTCAGTCAACAAGAAATCTGGACATAAAGGGAGGCTGCTGTGCCCCCGACACTTGCCCCCAGTGTGAGAAGGGCTCTGGGTAGAAGTGGCAGCCTGGGAACCCTCAAGCTGGCTGCCGTGAGCCAGTTGGAGAACCTGGGAGCATCCATCCACCAGCTGGGCCCCAAACACACCATTCAGTAAAGGAAGGTCCTTATTTCACCACAGCCTCTAGAACCACTGGTCTGGGGAGGTGACAGCAGTCAGGCACGAACCATCAGGAAGGTCACTATGCCAGCTGATCTGGGAATGCTGGGGCAGGACACAGCAGACAGCAACGGCCAAGGGACTCCACGGCTTGTCTGGCCACTGGGGTTGAACAGCTGTCTAGGGCTCCTTCCATCCTACAGAAGTGCATCAGTGAAAGAGGGCACCCACCCTCTCTGCAGCTGCACCCCCGTCACCATGGCTTAGTGGCAATGGGGTCACAGGCCACGGACCCTAGAGCTGGGCAAGACCTGTAACCATCTATCTAGAAGATGCTGATGAACCTCTCTGTTTTGATCCAAATAAGTGAAAGACAGGCAAAGTGACTGGGCCAAGAGCAGCAGGCCATGCTAGCAACCACAGCCACGGTGGCCACATCCCCTGGTGTGCCGCCGTCCCAGCCACACTTGATTTGACTGCAGGCTCAGACCCCACCATGAGCTCAGCAGGGTCAGCAGAGTTATTTCCGGTGTTTAAAGACGCAGCCTGAGGACTCTCATTATTTAGTCCTCTCATTCACTAATCTGTTCTATTCTCTATCCTAATCCCTCAACCCTGATCTTCCAAGGTAAAGATTTCAGTGCATCTTGGACATGTCTGTATCCTCAGACAAGGGCCCTAATATATAAAAGGCACTTAGTATTTGTTGCTTAGATACCTAAAATGACGTTTTCTTCACTGGCCCTTAAGGCAAGCACAACAGCAAAAACCAACAGCCACGAGACTTCCGTGAGGCAATCCCAGGTTTCAGAAATACTAGGGTAGAAAGGCAGCCCTGGAAGCCATCAAAGAATAAAGAGAAAAAGAAGAAACCTATCACCAAGGAGTAAAGACTCAGCCAGATGTCTGCCAAAACAGCAGGGTGAGACAAACCGATGGGAGGACAGTTAATTCCCTAATAGGCGTTTTAAGTGCACTTGTAAACGGCCTCTTGTTTGTGAAGGGTCTGGAACAGGACCAAAACCCACAAACTCACCAGGATCTTCAAGCAGGGGAATTCCACACTAATGCAAAAAGCCTTGTTCAAACACAAAAGTGCTCTACCTAAAGATAGTTCTAATTACTTTTTAAGACAGGTTTTCAAAATATTGGTTTAATTTTATACTGTTTATTTAAAATTGGTAATAGTTACCCTAATAGATTTTTAACAATGAACATTTTTTTAAAACCACACTGGAAGGCTCAACTGTTCCTTTAATGAGCTTCCAAATAGGCGTACTGAGGAGCCAACATCCCCCAAATACTGCAGACCCGACAGGCGTCTTCAACCTCTACACAAAGACAGGCCTCCCGCTACTCTGTGCCCCTGCAGCAGGCAGGCTGCCCTGCTGGCGTGAGTGCAGGTGCGCCTGCGTTAACACATGAAACAAGCAGGTTACACATCAGTTCATGTATATGACCTCCTGCTTCTACAGAAATAAAAAGAGCTGCCCTGATACAAGTACACAGCCCCACAGCTCACTAATGAGGACAGTGCAGACTGGGGGACTCGCCATTCACCTCATAACTGCCTTGGGGGCCACATTACACACAAACACAGATTCCAGAAACCTTCAGACACAGAAAAAACACATGCCCATAGGCCCAAGCAATTAGGATGTTACAAATGACCAGGAAATGGCAGGCCTGCCATACCATCTGAATAATGTTTGATGATTTTTTAAAAACATTTTGTTTACCCAAAAAACTAATTTTCATATCAATTTAACCTCCACAGACAATACTTAGCTGTGATTTGTTTCTCAGACTAACCTATAGAGCATTAAGAATTAATGTGATCCAAGCAACTGGCAAATTCCAAAAGCATAAGGAAGTTTAAGGTCACATCAAGCCAGAGCTCACACTTGTTTCACAGCCCTCACTTTCTGGTCCTTGCCCTCTAGAGCACTTCTCAATGCAACAATCTCTAATCCGAGGCCTTTCTGCAAATTAAAAGACCTCACTAATGAGAAAACAAAGACTGGGCTTGGCGCTGTGGCTCAAACCTGTTATCCCAGCACTGTGGGAGGCCAAGGCAGGGGGATCACCTGAGGTCAGGAGTTCGAGACCAGCTTGGCCAACATGGGGAATCCCTGTCTCTACTAAAAATACAAAAATTAGCCAGCCATGGTGGTGGGTACCTGTAATCCCAGCTACTAGGGAGGCTGAGGCAGGATAATCGTTTTAACCCAGGGGGCAGAGGTTGCAGTGAGCTGAGGTCACGTCACTGCACTCCAGCCTGGGCACCAAGAGTGAAATTCCATCTCAAAAAAAAAAAAAAGAAAAAGAAAAGAAAGAAAACAGAGACTGATTACAAATTTCAGCTTCCTAAATTTTACTTAACTTCACTTTGCTGAAAATATACTAAGAATGGCCAAAAATTGCACATCTAAGGTAGAAAGAAGAAAAAGCAAAGTGAGTCAGGGCCATAGAACACTCTAAAATCAGGGGTTCATGTGTTTCTCTTTCCAAGCAACGTCACCCTAAGTTAAATGCCATGAATCCCAGAACCATGCTGCTCACTTACTTGGGTCAGACAGAATACAAAGCCAACAAACCCAGACGAGGCAACAGAAAAAAGGAGAAGCAGCACAGGAAGATACAAACTGGGAGGAAAGGAGAAGAAAAAGAAGTCCTGGCCCAAAGGCAGGGCAGGCAAGGCTGCACTAACATGCCTGTTGTGATCAGACACACCTTCGAGGACCCTTTTCTCATCAAAATTTCAGACCTGTAGGGACCACTTCTGGAAGCCAAAGCCACCTACACCACTTGAGGTTAATTTAACCACGATCATACAACATTCCAAAATTACCACCTTAAAATTCTCAAATATATAATACATATATTACATGCTTATAACTAAACCTTTGATTGGCTCTAAGGAAACACTCATTTCTTTTGGATCAACGCTCAGGTTCTTCTCTGCTTTCAGACCAGCAGCCTAGAGAAGAGCTGGGCATTACTGGAGAACTCAGTCTTTTTTCCAGGTGACGCTTTTGGGCACAGTCACACTGCTGATGTGATTCTTACATCTGACTTCCAGCAAAGACCTAAAAACTAGTACACATAAGATTAACTTACATGATCAATGCCTCCCATTCAAAAAAATTCTCTTCATTCATGGGGCCTGTAGGGTGAGAAAAAATTTCACAACATTTTAACTTTGAAGGAACTTTGGCAATTAAAAGTAAATTATAAGGAAGTTAACTTTGGTACTTTACCTGCTACAATTCCTTCTGGAGGATTCAGTGTTAATTCTATAAAATTAATAAGTAAAACCATTACCAAACAGAATAAATGTTACATTGTCATTTTAACAAAACACCTTTACAAAATATATAAGCCTATAAACCACAGAATATGCATATTAACAAGTGAAAATTCTGTTTGCCCAAAGTGAATACCTAGTACAATAACGGTTCTGATAAAGACCAAACAGTCTTTTTTTTTTTTTTTTTTTTTTGAGACAAAGTCTCACTTACTCTGTCGCCAGGCTGAAGTGCAGTGGCGTGATCTCGGCTCACTGCAAGCTCCGCCTCCTGGGTTCACACCATTCTCCTGCCTCAGCCTCCTGAGTAGCTGGGACTACAGGCACCCGCCACCACACCCAGTTAATTTTTTGTATTTTTAGTAAAGACGGGGTTTCACCATGTTAGCCAGGATGGTCTAGATCTCCTGACTCGGTCTCCCAAAGTGCTGGGATTACAGGCGTGAGCCAGCGCACCGGCCCAAACAGTTCTTTATACCAACAAAATACAGACTTTCATTTTTCTTTTTATGTTTACTAATGCAAAAGCAAACATAAGAGGTACAGAGTCTTTCCAAACTGTTTCCGCTGGTTACTTTGTTGTTTAGTTTTGAGACAGGGTCTCACTCTGGTTGCCCAGGCTGGAGTGCAGTGGGCAGAGTACCGGGGAAATTAATAAAACAGTAAGCAAACATACAGAAAAAAAAAAAAATCAATGAAACCAAAAAGTGGTTCTCTGAAGAGACAGAAAATTAATAAATCCTTGCCAAATAAATATTAGGTATAAGGACTGAAAAAGAAATAAAACTCATTATTCACAGATGCTATGTCCATATACACAGGAAAGCCCCAAAAAGTCTAAAGACAATTAGTAAAAGTGAGTTTGGCACAGTTGCTGAATATGAGGTATATACGTGTGTGTGTGTGTGTGTGTATATATGTCTAAAAGCTATATAAAAATGCAAACAAGAATAGCCAAGACACTATCTTTAAAAAGAAGAAACAGAAAGCTTCGTCTATGAGTTACCAAGCCTTCCTTACAGAGCTATGGAAATTCAGGCAATGTAGCACTGGCTCGAAGTTAAATTGAACCATGGGGCAGAAGAGAGAGCCCAGAAGCATACCTGTGCCAACACAGACCCTGACTCGAGGGAACACAGAGCTACGGCCCAGGGGCAAAGGGCAGTCTTTTCCATGAATGATGCTCATCTCTAAGACAAAAAAAAAATCAAACTTTCCCCATCTCACACCACATATAAAAATCAAAATAGGTAAGAAGAAAAAAGGAGGCAGAGTTGAACAGAGCCACTGCCAGAGTCAACATGGATAGTGCTGTGGTCCAAACGCTTTTGTCTCCCCAAAATTCCTATGCTGAATCCTAATGTATGTGGTATTGGGAGGTGGGGCCTTTGGGAGGAGATTAGGTCAGGAGGGCAGAACTCTCATGAATGGAGTTAGTGCCTTTATAAGAAGAAATAAGAGAGATTTGCCTCTTGGCCATGTAAGGGCGCAAGGATAAGACAGTCATCTGCAAACCAGGAAGACAGCCCTTACCAGACTTGCCAGCCTCCAGAATTGGGAGCAATAAATGTTTGTCATTTAAGCTCCCTGGTCTTTGGTTTTTTTTTTACAGCAGCCTGAACTGACTAAAACAGATGACAAATAAGCATATGAGAAAATGCTCAACATTGTGAATCATAAGAGTAATGCAAATTAAAACCACAATAAAATACAGCTCAATAGCTTCAGCATTATCCATACCTTTATTCACAACAGAATGACCAAAATTAAAGACTTTAACTGCTGGCAAGTTTAGCAAGTAGATCTCTCGTGTATCACTGATGGGAATGTAAAATGGTCTGGTTACCCTTTGGGAAAGAAGTTTGACCATTTCTACTAAAATTAACTATATATTGACCCTAAGACCCAGCAATTCTACTGGGTCTTATGTTGCCATAGACTTGTGTGTGAATGTTCGTAATAGCCCCAAACTGGAAACAACCCAAAAGTCCATTGATATGGTTTGGCTTTGTGTCCCCACCCAAATCTCATCTTGAATTGTAATCTCAAGGTGAGGGAGGAACCTGGTGGGAGTTGACTGGATCATGGGGGCAATTTCCTCCATGCTGTTCTCATGATCTCTAGTGGTTTTATAAGTGTTCGAAAGTACCTCCTTCACTCTTCTCTCTCTCTTGCCACCTTGTGAAGAAAGTGCTTGCTTCCCCTTCGGCTTCTGTCATGACTCTAAGTTTCCTGAGGACTCCCTAGCCACGTGGAACTGAGAATCAATTAAACCTCTTTCCTTTATAAATTACCCAGTCTCAGGGAAGTTCTTACAGCAGTGTGAAAACAGACGAATACAGTAAATTGGTACCAGGGTGCTGCTATAAAGACAACCTGAAAATGTGGAAGCAACTTCGGAACTGGGTAGCAGGCAGAGGCTGGAACAGTTTGGAGGGCTTAGAAGAAGGAAGATGTGGGAAAGTCTGAAACTTCCTAGAGACTTGCTGAATACTTTTGACCAAAATGCTAATAGTGACATGGACAACGAAGCCCAGGCTGAGGTGGTCTGAAAAAGAGATGAGGAACTTCTTGGGAACTGGAGCAAAAGTCACTCTTCCTATGTTTTAACAAAGAGAATGGTGAGATTTTGCCCCTGCCCTAGAGATCTGTGGAACTCTGAACTTGAGATGATCTGAAATTGGAACTTGTGTTTAAAAGGAAAGCAGGGCCGGGCGCGGTGGCTCAAGCCTGCAATCCCAGCACTTTGGGAGGCCGAGACGGGCGGATCACGAGGTCAGGAGATCGAGACCATCCTGGCTAACATGGTGAAACCCCGTCTCTACTAAAAATACAAAAAACTAGCCAGGCGTGGTGGCAGCGCCTGTAGTCCCAGCTACTCGGGAGGCTGAGGCAGGAGAATGGCGTGAACCCGGGAGGCGGAGCTTGCAGTGAGCTGAGATCCAGCCACTGCACTCCAGCCTGGGCGACACAGCAAGACTCCATCTCAAAAAAAGAAATAAAATAAAAAATAAAATAAAATAAAAGGAAAGCAGGGAGTAAAAGTTTGAAAACTTTGCAGCATGACGATGCAATAAAAAAGAAACACCCAATTTCTGGAGAGAAATTCAAGGCAGCTGCAGAAATGCACATAAGAAGGAGCCAAATATTAATCGCCAAGACAATTGGGAAAATGTCTCCAGAGCATGTCAGAGATCTTGGCAGCAGCCCCTCCCATCACATGCAGGGAGGCCTAGGAGGGAAAAATGGTTTTGTGGGCCAGGCCCAGGCCCGCCGCTACTCTGTGCAGCCTTGGTACTTGGTGCCCTGTGTCCCAGCTTTTCCAGCTCCAGCCATGGCTAAAAGGGGCCAAGGTACAGCTCAGGCTATTGCTTCATAGGGTGCAAACCCCAAGCCTTGGCAGCTTCCACGTGGTGTTGGGCCTGTGGGTGCAAAGAATTCAATAACTGACGTTTGAGAACCTTCACCTACATTTCAGAGGATGTATGGAAACGCCTGGATGTCCAGAACAGAAATCTGCTGCAGGGGCAGGGCCCTCATGGAGAACCTCTGCTAGGGCATTGAGGAAGGGAAATGTGGGGTTGGAACTCCCAGAGTCCCCACTGGGGCACTGTCTAGTGAAGCTGTGAGAAGAGGACAACCATCCTCCAGACCCAGAACAGCAGATCCACCAAGAGCTTTGCACTGTGCACCTGGAAAAGCCGAAGACACTCAATGCCCACCATGAAAGTAGCCAAAGGGGGTGGGTGCGGGAGGGCTGTCCCCTACAAAGCCACAGGGGCGGAGCTGCCCAAGGTCACGAAAGCCACTCCTCCTTGCATCAGTGTGCCCTGGATGTGAGACATGGGGTCACAAAGGAGATCATTTTGAGCTTTAAGATTTAATGACTGCCCAACTGGATTTCGGACTTGCATGGGGGTCTGCAGTCCTTTGTTTTGGCCAATTTCTTCCATTGGAAATGGGAGTATTTATCCAATGCCTGTATTTCCATTGTATCTTGAAAGTAACTAACTTGCTTTTGATTTTACAGGCTACTAGATGGAAAGGACTTACCTTGTTGCAGATGAGACTTTGGACTTGGACTTTTGAGTTAATGATGAAATGAGTTAAGACTTGGGGGCCTTGCTGGGAAGGCAAGATTTGTTTTGAAATGGAATGGAATGGTTTTGAAACGAACATGAGATTTGGGAGGGATCGGGGGAGAAATGATATGGTTTGGCTTTGTGTCCCTACCCAAATCTCACCTTGAATTATAATCCCCAAAGTGTTGAGGCAGGAACCTAGTAGGAGGTGACTGGACCGTGGGGGCAGTTTCCCTCATGCTGTTCTCGTGATAGCGAGTTCTCAGTAGAACTGATGGTTCTGTAAGTGTATGGCAAGTTCTTCCTTGGTTTGCTCTTCTCTTCTCCTGCTCTTCTCTCTCCTATCCCCTTGAGAAGAGGTCTGTTCCCCCTTCTGCCATAATTATAAATTTCCTGAGGCCCCCCAGTTATGCAGAACTGTGAGTCAACTAAATCTCTTTCCTTTATAATTGCCCAGTCTCAGGTAGTATCTTTATAGCAGTATAAGAATGGGCTAATATATCCATCAACCGTATAACGAACCCACATCCTGCCATGAACAGGGCCTACACAAGGAAAAATTATTTCACTCAAAATGCCACTAACATCTGCTGAGAAGCCCTGATCCAGGGAACAGAGGTCCTGAAGAGACCCAAGCGCTGTCACAAGGGTATGCCGACACCCAGCAGTGAGAGGAGACAGAGTGGTAAGGAGGGGCCAGCAAGGCAGGTCAAAGGCAAGTGCTGGCCCCAAGGGCCAAGTGCATTAAACATTTTAGGGGCGGGTGGGAATTGAATGTGAATGAGGTCAAGTACCAAGCAGACTAAGACTTTGGATTTCACAAGACACACCCTGATGGTCTCCCTTTGTGCCTCTTTGTGTGGAATAGATCAGGAGAAATAACAACAGAACCCAATTTGCCAGGCTTCCTACACCAAGTCATCTAAAATCTAGTCCCATTCTTGTGTCTCAAGCCAAACCGCCTAATTATAAGAAAAAAATAACAGATTAAGGCAGACAGACTGTAAACTGCTAAGCAGGTGGGGTGCGGGAGAAACACAATGTCAGTAGAGGCCTGGCAGCAGAATACACAAAAGTTTTACAAATCACTTTTGTGGAACTATGAAGAAGAGCTCGTACCAAAGAGAGTTGGCTTTATTCTTCATCTGGAGTTCCCCTTTGGCACTCCCCTGTGTGACACCCTCCCTTAGGGAGGGGAAAGGGTGGTCTAAAAACTGCAGCTCCAGACCTGCTCCTGGCAATGCAGGCTCTGCACAGAGACCTGCCCAGGTGTGCGCTGACCTTCCCGCCAGCTTTGTTATTCAACAGTGGCCTCTACTGGTCAATAAAGAATTGCAGCAATAAAGAATTGCAGAGTTCAGAGGCTGGAGGGAATGGTTCTGGACACTTGATTTTTTCCGTTTTGTTTTTTTTTTTGCTTCCAAAGCATATACACGCATACACAAAATAATACACAGCTTTGTGTTAACTGATAAGAAACAAGTTTAAAAAAAGATATGAATCTTAGTATCAGGGCAATTTTCAGAGGCCATTCCTTGCCACTTAAAATAGTGGCTTAACAAATAGCTACCACACCGTGAAATATAAATTTAACCTTTGACCCAGCAATTTCATTTCTAGGAATCCATCCCACAGATAACATTGGTGAAAATAAAAGATGTATACACAGGCCATTCATTTCAGGACTATTTGTAAAAACAAAAAGAAATTAAAAAGGACTCGAGTGTCTATCAACAGAGGACCAGTCAAATTATGATACATATACCAGTGGAATACTTTGCAGGTATAAATACCTCTGCATGCAAATACAGAACAAACTCCAGGGCATATTACATGAAAAAAACAAGGCGGAGAAAAATGTGTGACTAGGGCCTTTAATGAGGTAATTAAAATTAATGTGGTCATTAGGGTGGACCTTAATCCAATCTGACTAATGTCCTTATAAGAAGAGATGAGGACACAGGCATAGAGGACAGGGCCTCAGAAGAAACCAGCCCTGCCCTATTCCTTATCTTGGACTTCCAGCCTCCAGGACTATGAGGAAATACATTTCTGTTGTTTAAGCCATGCCCACTTTGTGGTAGAGCAGCCCTAGCAAGCATAGTGCTGAAACAACTGCACTGCCATTTACAAATAATTTACAAATAAACTTTGGCCTTTATCTCACACCATATGGAAAACTTTATTATATGGATCCCAGACCTAAATATAAGAGCTGAAACTATAAAACATCTAGAAAAAATCATAGGAGAAAATCCTACTGCCACTTGATGTTTAGCAGCTATTTCTTAAATATAACACAATAGCAAGAAATATTTTAAAAGTCAATAACTGAATTTCATTGAAATAATAAAAACCCTCCTTTTTTTTTTTGAGACGGAGTCTCGCTCTGTCACCCAGGCTGGAGTGCAGTGGCGTGATCTCGGTTCACTGCAAGCTCCGTCTCCTGGGTTCACGCCTTTCTCCTGCCTCAGCCTCCTGAGTAGCTGGGACTACAGGTGCCTCCCACCACGCTAGGCTAATTTTTTGTATTTTTAGTAGAGACGGGGTTTCACTGTGTCAGCCACGATGGTCTTGAACTCCTGACCTCGTGATCCGCCCACCTCAGCCTCCCAAAGTGCTGGGATTACAGGCGTGAGCTACTGCGCCCAGCCAAAGAACTCATAAAACTTAAGAAAATCAATACAATTTTAAAAGGAGCAAAGACTCAAGTCGCTTCATCAAAAAAGACACATGGATGACAAACACATGAAATGATGCTCAACATCATGAGTCTTATGGAAATGCAAATCAAAACCTCAGTAAGGGCTAGGGGCGGTGGTTCACGCCCGTAACCCCAGCACTGGGAGGCCAAGGTGAACTCCTGAGGTCAGGAGTTAGAGATCAGCCTAGCCAACACAGTGAAACCCTGTTTCTATTAAAAACACAAAAATTAGCCAGGTGTGGTGGCACGCGCCTGTAGCCCCAGCTACTTGGGAGGCTGAGGCAGGAGAATTACTTGAAGTCAGGAGGCAGATGTTGCAGTGAGCCGAGATCATGCCACTGCACTCCAGCCTGGATGACAGAGCGAGACAGTCTAAAAAAAAAAAAAAATAAAACCCCAGTAAGACTGCTATACACCCAATAGAACGGCTAAAATTTTTAAAACTGGATGAGCACAGTGGCTCACAGTTGTAATCCCAACACTTTGGGAGGTTAAGACGGGCAGACTGCTTGGGCCCACAAGTTCAAGACAAGCCTGGGCAACATGGTGAAACCCTATCTCTACCAAAAATACAAAAATTAGCTAAGCGAGGTGGCATGTAACTGTAATCCCAGCTTCTTGGGAGGCTGAGGTGGCAGGATTGCTTGAGCCTGGGAGGCAGAGGCTGCAGTGAGCCATGACTGCACCACTGCACTCTAGCCTGAGTGACAGAGAACCTGTCTCAAAAACAAAACAAAAAAAAACACAACACATCTGGTCACGCCAAGTGTCAGCGAGGAGGTGGGGCAACGGGATCGCTTAATACAGATGCTAGTGAAATGTGAACCGGAGGAAAACAGTTTGGCCATTTCTTTAAAAATTAAACATACACTTATCATTATAACTCTGGTTATTTACACAGGTGAAATAAAAGCATATATCCACAGAAAGACATGTACACAAATGTTCATAGCAGGTTTATTTCTAATAGCCTAGACCTGGAAACAATCCAAATGTCCATCAACAGGTAAATATATAAACAAACTGTAGTCTATCCATGCAATGGACTACTACTCTGCAATAAAAAAAGAACAAAATACTGACACAGGCAACACCACAGATGAATCTCAATATAATAATGTTGAATGAAATAAGTCTGATAAAAAGAAAGTACAAAACAACCTACATGGTAAGTGAAAGTAGAGGGGTCACCACCCGAGAACTGGGGCAGAAGGGAGGAAGGGAGAGATGAATTAAAAAGGGGGCAGGAGGAAACTTTTGGGGATAATAGACACATTCATCACCTTGACTGTGGTGACGGTTTCATGGGAATACACACATATCACAACTCACCAAATTGTATGCTTCAATATGTCAGTTTACTATACGTCAATAGTACCTCAAAGCTTTTTTTTTTAAGGTGGCTGGGGAAAAAATGACAGCATAAAGGCTAAAAAGATGAAGCACAAACAGGGATAAAATAATTATAGCATACATAACCAACACAAGATTAGGGGTACAAAAAGGGATGGGACTATATAAACAACTCCTACAAGTCAATAAGAAAAAGACAATTCATCTAAAATTGGTTTAAAAAACAATGAACAGACATTTCACAAAGGAAAAAACATGAATGGCCTATCTACACGAAAGGATGCTCCACTTCATTCAGAATCACAGATGTACAAATTAAAACCTCAAGATACCACATCATACTCATCAGATCGCTAAAAACGAAATACAGTACACCATCAAGGTGTTAGCAACCATGATCAGCGCTGGGAATGATCAGCTGCTGCTGAAAGAAATACATACTGGACAACCACACTGAAAAACAGTTTGGCATTACCAAGGAAAGCTGATTATGAGTGTTCTGTGACCCTGTGTTACGACCCAAATGTGTTCACCAATACACATATTCAAAAACATTCACAGCAGCATTATTTGTAAAAATAAAAAATTGGAAATAACTCAAATGTCCTACGACTGAATGGATGAATTGTGGCTTATTCACAAAATGAAACACTACTCAACAGTGAACATAAACTAAGGCCACAGTTATACACAACTTAATGCCGTTTCAGTAGAGGATAGGCTGCATATACAAAGAGGGTCCCCTAAGATTCTAATGGAGCTGAGAGATTCTGATCACTAATGATGTGTGTTACATTTTGCCTGCAGTATTCAGTACAGTCACAGGCTGCACAGGTTTGTAGCCTAGGAGCAACAGGCTCTACCATATAGCCTAGGTGTGTAGTAGGCAGTACCATCTGGGTTTGTGTAAGTACACTCTAGGATGTTTATACAATGATGAAATCATCTAACAACACGTTTCTCACTACCCTGGCATTAAGTGACACGATCGTAAATGCTTCAACATACATGAATTTCAAAAACAAGGCTGAGCAAAAGATTTGATTCACAGAACATATATTGCATAATTCCATTTCTACTAAGTCCAAAAACAGGTAAAAGTAAACAATATGTTAAGTGGTATATATAAAGAAAAGAAAGACTTATACAAAATTCAGAACGGCAGTTAAGTTTTGGTGGTGGTAGGAAGGAGCACAAAGACTTCCAAGTTGCTGCCACTGTTCCATTGCAACTGGTGCCATGGACACAGACATTCATTTTATCATTTAATCTGAACATACACCTTTTCTATACTTCCACATATACAATATTCTTCACAACAAAAGTTTTAAAACTGGGCAAGACCCTGTCTCTACAAAAATAAAGTTTTTAAAAACTAAAAAGGGGACATCATGGGGAAACACGACAGTAACAGGAAGGGACAGACTGGGTCTGGTGGTTCAGGGAGGGCAGAAGTGATGAAACCAGCCAGGGAAGGAAAGTGTCACTGCACTCAGCCCAGGAGAGGAGCATATCAAGCCCGGAAGTTAGGGGACAGCAATTAGGCCAGGAGGGCTGGAAGAGAGGGAGCCAGGGGAGAGCACAGGGCACTGTGAGGACTCTGGTTCTACTGCGACAAGGGTCCTGAGCACGGCAGCGTGATCACTCTCTGCCACACTGAGGGCAGAAGAAAATGTGTCAAGAGCAGGAGGTAGAGGACCCAGCTGGATTCTAGGAAAGAATCTAGGCTAGAGGTGAGAGGCGCTTGGACCAGCAGGGAGCAGTGAGCGAAGGTTGAGATGAAGTCTGAAGAAAGGATACCAGATTACACATGGCTATAAAAGAAAGTGAGGTGTTAAGGAAATTCTAAGGATTTTAGCCCAACAACTGGAAGAACAAGGCTGCTGTGAGTGCAGGGGGGAAGGCTGTATGAACAATGACAGTGGAAAACGCAGGAACTCAGTTTTAGAGCTCAGTTTCATACACGTAAGTTTTGGGTTCTAATCCTATCTAATAGTAATTAAATCTTATCTAATAGGAATTAGATACTGTACTGGGTTAGTGTCCCCTGAAAATTCAGGTACACCCAGGCTCTGTGACTGTAACCTTATTTGGACCAGATTGGGTCTTTAAAGATGTAATTGAGTTAAAATGAGGTCATATCAATTAGGTGGGCCCTAAACCGAATTACTGGTGTTCTTGTAAGAGAGAATACGGGCACCAGTGCACACAGGGAGAAGATGGCCATGTGAAGATGGAGGCAGAGGATGGAATTACACTACCTCAAGCAAGAGAACACCAATAAACGCCAAGGAAGACCACCAACCACCATTAGCTGGAAGAGGCAAGTAAGGGTTCTCCCCTCGAGCCCTCAAGAGGAGGAATGACCCCATCAACACCTTTCAGATGTCTGGCCTCCAGAACTATGAAAGAATAAATTTCTGTTGTGCTAAGCCCTCTATGGGTAGCACTTTGTATGGCAGCCCACTTCTACCTAGGTCTATCTCTGACACTCCTAGGAAAGGCTGGATGATGAATAAAAACAGGACATCAAGACAAGACAGCAGTTTAGAACAATTGAGTTCTTTCCTGGCTCTCCTTTTCCCCTGTTTGTGAACCTAGGCAAAATCATCTTGTCTGTTGCTCAATTCCACAAAATCTGTAAAATTAGGGGGCCTGAACAGAATCACAGGCAAGGTCCCACCACCTCTAAATTTCTGCAGTTCTATGACTATTCCCAAATACAATAAAGTGGGCCCGAACATCTATCCAAATCTATCTAAACCCCTTCTATGTAGAGATTGATTCTGTCAAGTCCACCTTTATACTGGAATGTGCTACCTTAAAATACGTTATGAGGACAAACTAGATGTTAAGATACACACAAAAAAACACTAAATGATACACAAAAAATAAACATTAAATTTTATCACATTATTAAGATACGGGAAAAACAAAGTCCCCTCAATAACATACTGTATTCATCTTCTGTCACTGCTGTAACACAAACTACCACAAATTTAGTGATTTAAAACAATACTCATTGATGATCTCAGAGTTTCCAAGTGTCAGAAGTCTGGACACAGCATGGGCCAGCTAGTTCTCTGCTCAGAGTCTCACCAGGGCTGCCACTCCAAGTTCATTGAGGTTGCTGACAGAATTCAGTTCCACAGGGCTGTTGTCCTGGGGTCATTCTCAGCTTCTTGAGGCCGCCCACCTTCCTCAGCTCAGGGCTCCTTTCATCTTCACAGCCAGCCACAAAAGGTAGAGATCCTGTCATATGTCGAATCTCTCTGACCGCCCCCATCCTGCCTTCATTGCCTGCTTTTGAGCCTTATGTTATTGGATTCTCCAGGGTAATCCAGAATAAACTCCCTCTCTTTAAATCAGCTGATTAGTAACCTTACTTACAACTCCAAAGGCCCTCCACCACAGTACTAGAAAGTGCTTGAATAACTAGGGCATGTGAATCTTAGGGAGGTATGTTTAGAGTTCTACCTTCCACACATGGTCCAAACTTTCATGTTAACATGTAAAAACACACAATACACTTCTGTGACAAACCTTTGGA
The DNA here is from genome assembly GCF_000951045.1 of Mandrillus leucophaeus. NCBI lineage: Eukaryota > Metazoa > Chordata > Mammalia > Primates > Cercopithecidae > Mandrillus > Mandrillus leucophaeus. Next base: position 861,784 of record NW_012107474.1, on the reverse strand, counting down.
AATTAACCATTATTTAGGTTTTATTACTGCAAACTAATTGACAATTGAAATAACAGATGAAGCTTTTGTCAGGAGAGTAAAAGGGAGAACATATCTTTGCTAATGAAAATATCCTTAGAAAATACAAGTTCAACAATGCAAAGACTGGCCTGAAGCAGCAGCCTGAACTTAATTTCCTATGCAGGGGTTTAATGATTTTCTTCTCAATAAAAATGAGAAAATGGCTGCTCACAGTCTAGCCTCACCCTAGAAACAGGACTAAAATAAAACTAAAACAGAGACACAAACACAAACCAGGACACCAAGAAATGGTAGGTGTTTACGCATTTGACCCACCAGCCAGGTTTCCCATGAGGACACAGAAGTAACAGTTCCCCATATCCAATCCTCTGTTCTAGTATGAACATTGTCAGAATCAAAATGGAGTCACTTTCGTCAAACCCTGACAACACGGAGGTCAAGATGAAGACAGAAAAATCAGCCAGGTGTAGTGGCACGTGCCTGTAGTCTCAGCTACTCAGGAGGATTAAGTGAGAGGATAGCTTGAGCCTAGGATGTCAAGGCTTGCAATGAGCTGTGGTTGTGCCACTGCACTCCAGCCTGGGCGACAGAGCAAGACCCTGTCTCAAAAAAAAAATTATTTGCCAAAATATGCTTAATTTTTATTGCTAAAAAATGCTAACAATCATTTGAGCCTTCAGCAGGTCATAATCTTTTTGCCGGTGCAGTCTTGCCGGGATATTGATGGCTGCTGACTGATCAGGGTGGTAGTTGCTGAAGGCAGGAGTGGCTGTGGTAGTTTCTGAAAATAAGACAATTAAGTTTGCCACAGGGACTGACTCTTTCACCAAAGATTGCTCTGTAGTCTGTGATGTTGTCTGACAGCATTTTACCCAGACTGGAACTTCACTCAATATTGGAGTCAATACCCTCAAACTCTGCCGCTGCTTTATCAACTAAGTTTATGGAATAGTCTCAATCTTTTGTTGTCATTTCAACAATGTTCACAGCATTTTCACCAGGAGTAGATCCCATCTCAAGAATCACTTCTTTGCTCATCTATAAGACTCAACTCCCCATCTGTTCAAGCTTGATCATGAGATTGTAGCAACTGAATGACATCTTCATGCTCCACCTCTAACTGCAGTTCCCTTGCTATTTCCACCGTATCTGCAGTTGCCTCCTCCCCTTAAAGTCATCCATGAGCATTGAAATCAACTTTTTCAAACGCCTGTTGTTGATACGGTGACCTCCCATGAATCACAGATGTTTTTAATGCCATCTAGGATAATAAATCCTTTCCAGAAGGCTTTTGATTTTCTTTGCCCAGATCCATCAAAGAAATCACCTTTCATGGCAGCTATGGCCTTATGAAATGTATTTCTTAAATAAAAGTGAAAATTGTTCCTGGATCCATGGGCTGCAGAATGGGTGTTGTGTTAGCAAGCATAAAAACATTTATCTCCTTATACATCTCCATCAGAGCTCTTGAGTGACCAGGTGCACTGTCAGCAATAATATTTTGAAAATAATCTTTTTTTTCCTGAGCAGTAGGTCTCAACAGTGGGCTTATATTCAGTAAACCATGTTGTACTTAGATGTGCTGTCATTCAGGCTGTTGTACCATCTCTAGAGCTCAGAGTAGATTTAGCATAATTTTTAAGGGCCCTAAGATTTTCTGAATGATAAATGAGCACTGGCTTCAACTCAAAGTCAACTTAAAGTGACCGACATTAGCCCCTAACAAGAGTCAGCCTGTCCTTTGAAGCCAGTCACTGACTTCTCTCCAGCTGTTTAAGTTGTATATGGCATCTCCTCCTCCCAATACTGCATAAGGCTATTTTACGTACCTTGTAAATCTATTGCTTAATTTAGGAGTCACTTTCATCTTGATCTTAGCTAGATCTTCTGGAGAACTTGCTGCTTCATCTGGTGCTTTTATGTTATGGAGACAGGTTATTTACTTCAATCTCATGAACCAACCTCTACTAGCTTCCAATTTTTCTTCTGCGGCTTCCTCACTGCTCTCAGCCTTCATAAAACTGAAGAGTTAGGGCCTTGCTCTGGATTAGGCTTTGGCTTAAGGGAATGTTATGAGTGGTTTGATCTTCTATCCAAACCACTAAAACTTTCTTCACATAAGCAGTAAGGCTTTTTCACTTTATTATTCATTGTGTTCAACAGAGCAACACTTTTAATTTCCTTCAAGAACTTTTCCTTTGCATTCACAACTTGGCTAACTGGTGCAAGAGACCCAGCTTTCAGCCTGTCTTGACTTTCAACATTCTTTTCTCACTAAACTTAATCATTTCTAGTTTTTGATTTGAAGTGGGTGGAGTGCAACTCTTCACTTGAACACTTCAGCCCACTGTACGGTTATTACTGGCCTATTCAATATTGTTTTGTCTCAGGGAAGAGAGAGGCCGGGAGAGAGATGGGGAAACAGCCAGTCAGTGAAGCACACACAACATTTATTAGGACGACCATCTTTTATGGGCATGGTTCGTGATGCCCCAAAATAATTACAACAGTAACATCAAAGATTACTGATCATAGATCACCGTAATAGATTAAAATGTGACACAGAGACACGAAGTGAGCAAAAATGGTGCCAACAGACTTGGTCCCATGCAGGGTTGCTTGTAAAAAACTTGTAAACTTGTAAAACATGCAATATCTGCGAAGTGAAACTCAATAAAGCAAAGTGCGCGGGAAAGTAAGTGTGCCTCTACGTTCTGCTTTAGCAGACACTAGGTGGCGAGCGTTATTTGAACTTTTACAGCAGGCCGCGTATCTGCTCCTGCACATTCATGGATTCGACCAACCAGGAATACAAAATACTTGAAAAAAATAACGATTTAAAAATAAAAGTAAAAAAAATCAGTATAACTATTTGCGCTGCACTTACACTGCATTAGGTACTATAAGTAAACCTTGAGATGATTTAAAAGTTATGAGAGGCTATGCATACATTAAATGCAAATACCACGCCACTTTATAGGAGGGACTTGAGCATCCGTATCTGCAGGTGGGCCTGGAACCGATCCCCTCCAGATACCAAGGGATGAATGACCATACGTGAGTGAACCTGTATTTGCAATGTTTTGGTCTGCTTAAGTCAAACATCAACTCTCACTGTGCAGTGTCACCAATACAGCTATACGAAATCAAGCTACATGTATATTCACCACTTATTTCTGTTTTATCACATTCATTAGTTCAGCCTATTTTTAACCTTCTTCCAAAATTACCCTCAATCTAATTACAAAAGCAGCGGCTAACTTTATTAAGAGTTTACACATCAGGTATTTTGCTAAGCACTTCACCTGCAGTACCAACTTTAACCTTTTAAGATAAAGAAACTGCAGAGACTGCGAGAGAGGAACAAGGTCAAAGAGCTAAGGAGCTGAGAGGCCGGGTCTGACCTCAGGCCCTGCTCTTAGCCGGCTACTATCTTGTCTCCGCCGGCGAGTCAGGTTTCTGGCGCTTTCAACACAATGGCATTCCAAGACTTCTGGCAGCAGTTCTTCCGAGCGGGAATTCGGTGTAAAACGATGGAACGCCGAGTGCTCCTAGGTTCTCATTTCTCCCTTCGCTCTCCTCAGACATTAGAAATATCTAATGTACCGGGTAGGAAAGCACTCATGAGGTTTTCCCAACACTACCTAGGAGGAGTGACAGGTGGCACTGTTCAAAAGCCCTTTTCCTTCACTGGAGGGAAAGCCAAAATCTGACCTTTCACCAAAGCTCCACCAACGAGTCTTTCCCCTTTTAACGCACACACTTTTCCCCCCAATTCCTCAGCAGCAATTCAGGCCTCTCACTGCACGTTCTCAAGGCTGCCAAGAAAACAATTAATAGAAAAGAGAAAAAAAAAGCCCGCAAAGACTCAACTGTGTGTGCTCTCAACTAACACGGCGCCGGCGCTGCCTTTACTGACGCTGGGAAGGCTTCTCCTCACTTCACGCGTGAGGGCGGGCAGCGGGCGCAGAGAGCGGCGCTCCGCGGGACCCACAGCGGGGTTCACGATGGAGGCCCCGGGCCCGGTTCCCCCGCCAGGCTCCCTGCCCCATCCCCACCGGACGACGCGGACCCGGGAGCAGGAACGCGGGACGCTGCTGACCGCCCAGATCACCGAACTCACGTTTGTACTCGGCCATCAGTCTCTTCAGCGCCGTCCCCGCCATGGCCCCGCAACAGCTGCGCTGAGCGACCTCACCTCAGCCGCGCGCGTCCCTCCTGCCCCGACACCGGGGGCTGCTTCCGGGTCACCGTCACGGGCCTAGGAACTCTTCCGGGGCGTGGTGCGCAGCGCGCGTGCGCAATCGCGGAAGCGCGCTGTCTGGGTGGTGGGAGTTCAACGGACGGCAGCGGGTTCTCTCGGCTCTTGCCCCGTCCTTAGTCGCTCTGCGTGGTTGGTTCCGGTCCCGGCACTTACAGAGGCCTCAGGATCCTGGTTTTGTAGAGACTTCCTGAACGGTGGCGCCTGTTCTAGTGTGTGCGCTGCCTGTTCCGTGCCAGCCGCGCGCTGCCGAAGGGCGGGAGGACGGGGTTTGTAGCGGGGAGGATGGAGGTTGGGGAGGGAGGGCGGAGACGAGATGGGAGGTCGCGGGGCGGTCGGAGGCTGGGAACAAGGCGCCTGAGGCGCGGGTCCGCACTGAACGTTCCAACCGCCCCCGGCCGGCCGGGTTTCAGGTGTGAAAAGGTGGGAAGGTTGGCTGTCCTGGCGCTTTTTCTCCACGTGTTGTGCGGCTCCGCTGGAGTTCGGGTCCAGCACCTTCTACTCCGAGGGAGACAGCCGCCAGCTCCGCTGGGCAGCCTCGACCCCAGGGCACCCCCGGGAGGGAGGGCGCGGCTCGGGTCCCTGCCCGACCCCCTGGGGTGCTGAGAGAATCCCCAGCGCCCCGCGTGGGCTCCTGGCCTCTCCACAGTTGAGGATCCTGTAAGGAGCTAGCCCTTTTCCCGTAATGGCTGTACTGAGTGGGAGTGCTTTCCCGATTGACCCGCTGTGAATAGGTGAGCGATTTGAACCCACATCCTTACTTCACAGTGAGTGCTTCGTGGCTGTCCAGTGCAAGGATGTATATACACACACACCTTTGCAAAAAACGTTTGCATCTCTTGCCTGGCTGTTCGTTGCAATAACCTCTTCATTTGTCTTTTCCCTTCCAGCATTGCAGATGATCCCTGTAAAAGAAGTCTGATCACATTCACACGCTGCTCCGCCCATTTCACTCAGTAAAGCTGAAGTCCTGCAGTGCTTTGCTCTGCCTTGGGCCACCCCGCCGTCCTCCCAGACCCTCCGGACATCCCTCTCACTCCACTCCAGCTGCCCTGGCTTCGTTCAGAGTCCCTGACTTTTCCCACCCCGGAAACACTTTCTTCTGGCGGCTCTGGTCCAAGACTCTTCCCACTCTCTTTCAGTCTTTGCTCAAATGTTGCCTCTTCAGTGTGGCCTAGACCATCACCACCCTGCCTTCACCGCATACCTTTTTCTCTGCAACTCCTACGCAACACACCGTACTATAGAACTTACTAGCATGCTATAAATGTATTACCCTTATCTGTTGCTTCTAACCAAAACCGTGTTCCATGAGAGCCAAGGTTCTCTGCCTACTTCTGTCTTGTTTCTGGGGCAGCCTCTGTACCTGGACACCATATACTCTTAATACGGATTTGTCAAATCAAATGAAATTTAACAATGCAAACTTCACAAGTATGCATATTGTAGGAAAATTCCCTAAAATTCAGAATTTCAGTCTACCTCTATCTTTTCAAATGACCACAGTGCTTTATAAAAATGACATTGTTTTTTGAGACTGTTTCAGAGAGTAATTTGTGCAAATGCAATGTGCAAAAAGTCACAATGGAGGTGTTTCCTCCCCCATTCAAGAGCTGCTCTCTCTAATCAGACAGCACCCCACACCCCAAGGCGTTTCTGTCCAGTGCTACTAAAGGAAAGCAGCTCCCCTTTTCCAGTTATGGGAAATATGGGCAATAAAGCATTACTGTCAATGCCGTGATGCTCACTATAACATCATATGCTGGATATTTTCATAATTTTGTCAATCTTTTCCAGACATCTTACTGTAGAACACTGTATGTTCTCCAATTACTATTTTTCAGAAATGTGGTTTACAGCTTCTATCAGGATTAGCTTCGGCTTCAAGTGACAAAAGTCCAAAATATGAGTTGCTGAAATAAGATGGCAGTCTCTCCCCTCGACGGGGCTGTTACACCACCTTATCTTCAGAGAACCAGGCTCTCTGCAACATTTCTTTTCATGGTCATCGTTCAGTTCCTTGTGTGAAATTCAAGTTTAGCTGGGCATCCTGTATTTTAATCGGCTAACTCGTGCAACTCTCAACTCACTTGATCTAAGTGGCACTGGAGTCCCAGGGGTTCTGAGCAGCCAGTGTGTAATACTGCATGGCAGCACACCCTGGAGAGGCCAACTGTACAGAATAAAATTAATGCCTTCTATCTTTAGCAACTGAAGTTCTGAAATATAAAAAGGACCTCACAGCTTAACCCATGTCACACGGTGGGGCTTTCCCGTGAACATCACGCGTTTCCAGCTGGGCACTCCTGCAGCATGGCTAAGATGACAAGTTTCCTGGGAGTAGGGGTTCCTTTCGGTGCAAAAACTGGAGAAGTTCCACTTGGAACGCCAGGCATAGATACCAGGATAAATAGGGCCTCTCTCCTCCAGGAGCATCAATTTAACCCAAAGATTCAGTTTCTCATAATTAATGTTCTTGAAAATAGTAATCCCAACAAATCTATTTTTCCAAATGCACAATTCGCATAAATCTCAGAGAAAAGACAACCTCAAGAACATGCCTTTGTTGGGCGCCGTGGCTCACGCCTGTAATCCCAACTACTTGAGAGGCTGAGGCAGGAGGATCACTTGAGGCCAGGAGTCTGAGATCAGCTTGGGCAACTGATTTATAGTTTGGATTTGTGTCCATGCCCAAACCTTACGGTTGAATTGTAATCCCCAGTGTTGGAGGAGGGGCCTGGCAGGAGGTGATTGGGTCATGGGGGCAGATTCTCCCCTTGCTGTTGTCACGGTGAGTTCTCACAAGATCTGCTTGTTTAAAAGTGTGTGGCATCTCCCTCTGCTCTCCCTCCTGCTCCAACCATGTAAGACGTGCCTCCTTCCTCTTCTGCCATGAGTTTCCTGAGGCCTCCCTAGCCACGCTTCCTGTACAGCCTACAGAACTATGAGTCAATTAAACCTCTTTTCTTTATAAATTACCGCAGTCTCAGGCAGTTCTTCATAGTAATGTGACGATGCACTAATACAGCAATATAGTGAGACCCCCGTCTCTAAAAATTTTTTAAAACATCCTGCTCGTTCTTCTGCTGTGAGGTGTTGTGGATGGAAGTTCAAGCAGCATTGTCCTAATACATCCACATATGCTCTTGGCCATTATTCTCATCTAACCTATGTTGCCTGAGACACATCCCTTTCCTCGTGGATTTTGGCAGCCCCTTCGCCTCAGGCTGCCTAGGGAATCTGGCGGATGTCCCCGTCTCTGTATTGTGCCTTAATCCGTGCACTCTTCCTGGTGCAAGTGAATCACGTATTCCATCTCCACAGATGCCCATCTTCCTTCACCTTGGGTTCACTCAACTGATGGGCTAAAACAGCTCATTTTCAACCTGGGTTTTGTTACACCATTGCATACTGGGAAATTCTTAAAGCCAAATCAATGTCAGTTCCATTTCAAAGCAGACAGGTAAGTTGTCCATGGCAGAAGGAAAGCCGACTTAATTCAAACACCAGAAAACGAGAGATGTCCTAGACTAACACCCAAGCTCATCTGCCTCTAAAATCCACCCTTTCTTTACATACGAAACCCACGAGAGGAAGGGTAATCTGTCACAGTGATGCTGGCTCAGACAGCTGTCAGCCAGGAGGTCTCTGAGGAGAGGATACATCCCTCAGCAGGAAAAAAGCTGGACTAGCATTGTTGATGTGCCAGGGGAGGGGAAATGAGCCGCTAGGTGAATGCTTGAATGCTAACCTTCCAGCCGCTAGCTTTTCAATCAAAGTTTCTCCGTGCAGTGGCCACGCGGAATCGTCAATTCAAACACTGAACTGTACCGGTACGCCCCAACCTTCAAATGCAGTGTTTAGTAGAAGCCAAGAGACAGAATACCAAACTATATTTACTGTTTACAGTAGTAAAGGACAACAAATAATGTACAAATTGGTGAATAAACACAACAGAGCCAATAAACATCCCACCCGAGCCCATACAGCAAACAGGAAATGAGAACATTTCAGCAAGATTTCAAGCAAGCAAGAGATGATGGGTGGTGGTTCAGGTGACTATAAAAAGGCAGAGAATGGCCACCAAGCAGCAATGGAGCCTCAGGGAACGACAGTAGGCAGAACTATGAAAATGTTTAATTGGTATAGATCCCAAAATATTTCACAGAACTGAAATCACCAGACTAATGCATAAATTCAATACATATTTGGAAAGTTGGAAAGCAGCACGGCACAAACCCACGAGAAGAACATGAAGTCATCATTCCATGGGTTCATTTGTAACCACACTTGGAAGTAGCTCTTTTACACGACAACGTAACTGCAAATTCAGCAATACTTAATCTTACTTTTTTATGTATAGACCATAATTATTCATCAGAAGCAAATACTGGAAGAAATCTGAGGCCACAACACCATTACCAAATGAGAAATGTGGGAATTTCTTCAATATTAAGAGGAAGAGAAAAGCCAATTTTGGTTGTGCCAGTCCTTGCCTGTGTACCGACGCCAGGTACTGAGCAGGGAGTGGGGTGGGAGGGATGGCAGGGGGTGGGTCCTGGGCCTCAGACCCCGAGATTACATGCTTGAGGGCCAGAGAGCACGTGGGGTCAAATTACCAAAGGACCCAGTTATTTTTTAACCTTTGAAGAAGCATTCCAGTATTTTCCCTTCAACTTTTCCATATACTGACAAAGCATACATTTGCAATATTTAGCATTTTAATCACCTGTGCCTATAACAGCAAGTGACAGTCTATCCTCCCTACCCACCTTGCCCCCATTACCTGTCCAAGAGCCGCACCCCCACTGCGGGAAACACCAATTCTCTGTGTGACTGGAGTGAGCGGGGGAGAGGCAGCAACTCAGGAGTCAGGTCCCTGGCCAGACTAAAAGCGAACATTCAGGCTATAATTCTGGGGTTAAAAAATGTTTTAGGTGGGGGGAAAAACACAAATGAATACACAAAAAAAACCAAAATACCTTGCAACTCATTTTACCTGAACAAAGATAACAATTCTGATTGGCCCAATTTAAGTTACAGATTCATCCCTGCAGATATAGTTTCGAGTTGCACTTGAAGTACATCAGAGAGAGGAAAATCATTGTGGTGAATGTCCTCGAGTTTCCGCAGACGCCTTTGTGGTCGGCATGGTCACGTGCTCACCATTCAACAGCAATGCAAGGACGGACGGCCCGGGCTGGGGACGGGCCCTCTAGAAACCATGCCCTGCCAGGCTGCTCTCCGGCGCACCTCCTGTCTGCTGCTGGAACACGTCAATGGTGTCCTCGTCCTCCATCTCCAGCTGTCAGGGTTGTCACAGCAGGCACACCGAGAGAGAGGGGAGCTTGTTAGTTTTCATCAGAGAGCAGGAAGATCCTCCCTGGCATGAGTGTTCCCTGACACTAGCGACATCACCTGCTCCCACCTTGGCTCCTGTCCGTCCCCTCACTGCAGCTCAGCACGCATGGAAGAGGCATTGCTATGTGCTCACCACAGCCCTTACGGTTCAGCAAGCTTCCCCTAACAAAACTCACAAAAGCAGATTCACAGCTTAAATGTTAACTGAGAGAAAAACTGAGTCTAGAAGATAAACTGAAATGTATAAAATTCTTAGTGAAAAATTATACAAAATCAGAGTCTACTTAAGAACATCTGATTAGCAGCACTGAGTCCTAGGACCTGCGGGAGCCATGCGCTTTATACCAAGTGCCAGGGACCATGCCATGAAAGCCAAAGCCCCCAGCTCACAGAAGGGCCCATCAAGTGAGGGTCCACGGCTGGCTTCTCCCGCCCCTCCCCGTTCAAAGCCCAGGCAAGGTGGTGAAACACCCCCGCTCACTTCTCTCCTCCCGACACAGTGGGTGCAAAACACCCACCCTGATCATCTTCCATCCTCTGAGCAAGAGGAAGCTTCTGCCAGTTCCTACAGAGACTCAGCAAGGCTGGAAGCAGTCATGCTCGCAAATGGAAAGAAGTCCCATCAGGGTTGTCGGCCACCTTCACCCTGCCACCGACACTACGGGCCGGAGGGAGAGCCCCCAGGCAGGGCTCCCTCTGCCTCTTGGTCCCTCTGTCCACAGCCTGCCCCCTGACTCCCAGTCAAGTCCTGGAGACTCCACAAGGCCCTCCCTGCTCAGCTGCTCTCAGCAGCCTCTCCCTGGTGAACACTCCCAGAGCTGCCACTTCTTAGCGGTGTGTAGATTTCGTAAAGTAGCTAGAAATGGATACTTATTGCAAAGATGTTTTCAATATTTATTAAATACTGAATATTAAATGTTTAAAATACTAAATGTTTTGCAAAAGTATTTCCACATAAAACATTCCAGTGGATTCTCACAACTTTGAAAGGGAGAAAAAGCTCCATTTACAGACAGACAAAACTGAGCCTCCACAGGATGAAGTGACTCTTGGTCACAGGGCCATCAGCTGACAAATGATAAGAGCTGCAATTTGAACCAAGTTTTTTAAAAAAAGTCTGTTTTGGGCAGGTGCAGTGGCTCACGCCTGTAATCCCAGCACTTTGGGAGGCTGAGGTGGGCGAGATCAGGAGATCAAGACCATCCTGGCTAACATGGTAAAACCCCGTCTCTATTAAAAGTACAAAAAAATTAGCCGGGCGCGGTGGCAGGCGCCTGTAGACCCAGCTACTCCGGAGGCTGAGGCAGGAGAATGGCGGGAACCCGGGAGGCGGAGCCTGCACTGCACTCCAGCCTGGGCGACAGAGCGAGACTCCATCTCAAAAAAAAAAAAAAAAAATCTGTTTCCAAGTCCAAAGCTCTTTCCACGACAATATGATGCCCTGCGACGTGATATATGAAATCTCATTCATTTCGGCATGTGACAGGTACGTGAGAGAAACAACCTGTAAAGACGGATGATCAGGTGTGATGGCACATTCTGCCCCCACGTCACTTGTGCAAGTTACTTAAAAGGCACAAGAATCCAGACGGCCCCTGAGCTGCACACGGGCTACAACTGCAAGTGTCCAGAGGATGGGCAGGAAGGGGCCACTGAGTGGTCCTCACACCCCCGCTTCCCTTACAGTGAGGATGGCCCAGCACTCACTCCATCTCCAAACAGCAAGAATGATGTCTGCAAAGCAGTTTTCTCATTTGAAAATTTAAATCTAAAATTTGAAAAATAAATAATCTAATAATCAATATCATTAAGGAAAAAAAGGAAGGCATTCTGTATGAGCTCCCATCTACGATTCTCAAATAAGCATATCCCAAATGGCAATTACCCAACGCAAATCGGAAGTCGCCCTGGAACCACGCAAAGCCAGCTCCATACCTGTGCTGGAGTGTCGGTTTCATTAATTGGCTGCCCGTCAAACCTGAATCTAATCTGTCTCATTGACAAACCCTGAAAAGGAAAGGCAGTCGCCATTAAACATGTCCAGATACAGCTTAATTCAAAAATCAAATATTTTAATCCAAGTATCAGCATTCTGATATGCAGATTTATGATCCAGTTCAGTATTAAAAACTCACCAGTGGGCCTATTATCTCTTTCACGCAGTGCCTGACACCACTGCTTTCAGAACCCACTTTTCTACCATCTTCTCTCTGATGGGCTAAAACAGCTCATTTTCAACTCGAGTTTTGTTACACCACTGTATACTGGGAACTTCTTAAAGCCAACTCAGTGTCAGTTCAGTTTCAAAGCAGATAGCTAAGTTGTCCATGGCAGAAGGAAAGCAGACACAACATTCAAACACGAGAAAACAAGAGATGTCCTAGACTAACACCCAAACTCATCTGCCTCTAAAATCCACTTTCTTTACATACGAAACCCAGGTGAGGAAGGGTAACCTGCCACAGTGATGCTGGCTCAGACAGCTGTCAGCCAGGAGGTCTCTGAAGAGAGGATGCATCCCTCAGCAGGAAAAAAGCTGGACTAGCATTGGTGACATGCCAGGGGAGGGCAAGTGAGCCGCCGGGTGAATACTAATCTTCCAGCGGCTAGCTTTTCAATCAAAGTTTCTCAGTGCAGTGGCTGTGTGGAATGGTCAATTCAAACACTGAATCTTCTCTGTCCTGGTGCCCTGACCTGTCCTGGGTCATCCCTCCCATTTCCTTCCAGAAGCCGAGTAGAAATTCTACAATGCTGGCACCACCACCTTCCCCCTTTACAAAGTTCTCAGCAAGGAACAGGTTGTGTGCCAATGAGGGACAGATAAGAAGGCTGCGTGAGGCCAGGGAGCAGTCACCACCATGACTTTGGCCTTGTGGAGGGCAGCTGGAAAGAGAGCACGCAGCCTTTCTGTGTCCTGAGGGAATGGAGAAACGTGGTCGGGGCAGAAACATTTCCTCAACAAGCAGTTCTGATTCAACTGAAACAGGACAGACGGCGTTAAAACGTGCATCTCTGCTCCCTCCTGAAACCCCACTGAAATGACGTAAATGAGAAAGGCACAAACAGCAAGGACAAAGAAAATGGCGGCAGGGATGGGCAGAGATGTCAATGCTGGGCTGCGCCAGAGGCTACTGAGGCGTGGACACTGGTGGTCTGATGGCCACTGGATTAGGATCCTGGGGCGGAGGGACTGGGCACACCCCAGCCTGATGGACACTGGATTAGGATTCACTGATTCTGTTCACTGATTCTGAAGAGCTGCCTGGAAGTTCACATGCAGACTTCCAGCAGGACCCCCACAACCCTGTGCCTCCCACGGCAGCACACAGGAGGTCTGCTTTCTGAAGAGGTGGGTGCAGAGCTCCAGGCGTAGGACGAAAACAGGCCCATGGAAACGCGTGCCCCCAGCGCTGCGTGCCAAGTCCCCTCTCCCCTCCAGATGTGCCCCCAGAAGGCTGGCCGGAGACTGGAGGACTCAACTCTCCAACTTAGCATCTGGGTGCCTCCAGAACCTGCAATCCAGACAGGTCACCCCAGGGATACACAGCCCTGGCAGCACAGCCATCCATGTACATGGCTTCTCACCAGCTTCTCAGCGCTCCATGCTTGCAGAGAAGTCAGCCTGCATGACAGCAGTCAGGGTAAGGCTCACTGTGCAGCAGCCCGGAGAGGAGAGGAGGGGAGGAGCACAGAGGAGAACGGACAGGAAGGAGGCAGGAGAACGCTCCCAACACAGGCCCACACATGCACACACCCCCACACATACACACACATGCACAAAGATATGGACATACACACCACACACACCTACACTCACAATTCAAGTTCTATGGGAAGTAAAAAATAATACTACCTTCAGAAAACAATCAATTGCTACTGAGGAGGGGTATGGTGGCTCACACCTGTAATCCCACACTTTGGGAGACACAAGCAGGAGGATCGCTTGAGCCCAGGAATTCGAGACCAACCTGGACCACACAGGGAGACCCCATCAACACAAAATAAAAAAATTAGCCAGGTGTGGTGGCGTGTACCTGTAGTCCCACCTACTCGGGAGGCTGAGGTGGGTGGATCACTTGAGCCCCAGGGGTCAAGGCTGCAGTGAACCATGATCACACCACTGTGCTGCAGCTTGGGGGACAGAGTCAGACCCTGTCTCAAAAAAAATAAACAAACTGCTACTGAGAAAAAAAGAACACTCAAAGAACAGAAAGAGAAAAGAACTTTTGGAAATTAAAAATCATGACAGAGATGAGAATGTCCACAGAAAGTGGAAAGATAAAGTTGAAATGACCTCCCAGAAAGGAGACCAACAGCAA
>NW_012107474.1:840964-847772 GCF_000951045.1 Mandrillus leucophaeus | reverse complement strand
TGCCAGGGGAGGGCAAGTGAGCCGCCGGGTGAATACTAATCTTCCAGCGGCTAGCTTTTCAATCAAAGTTTCTCAGTGCAGTGGCTGTGTGGAATGGTCAATTCAAACACTGAATCTTCTCTGTCCTGGTGCCCTGACCTGTCCTGGGTCATCCCTCCCATTTCCTTCCAGAAGCCGAGTAGAAATTCTACAATGCTGGCACCACCACCTTCCCCCTTTACAAAGTTCTCAGCAAGGAACAGGTTGTGTGCCAATGAGGGACAGATAAGAAGGCTGCGTGAGGCCAGGGAGCAGTCACCACCATGACTTTGGCCTTGTGGAGGGCAGCTGGAAAGAGAGCACGCAGCCTTTCTGTGTCCTGAGGGAATGGAGAAACGTGGTCGGGGCAGAAACATTTCCTCAACAAGCAGTTCTGATTCAACTGAAACAGGACAGACGGCGTTAAAACGTGCATCTCTGCTCCCTCCTGAAACCCCACTGAAATGACGTAAATGAGAAAGGCACAAACAGCAAGGACAAAGAAAATGGCGGCAGGGATGGGCAGAGATGTCAATGCTGGGCTGCGCCAGAGGCTACTGAGGCGTGGACACTGGTGGTCTGATGGCCACTGGATTAGGATCCTGGGGCGGAGGGACTGGGCACACCCCAGCCTGATGGACACTGGATTAGGATTCACTGATTCTGTTCACTGATTCTGAAGAGCTGCCTGGAAGTTCACATGCAGACTTCCAGCAGGACCCCCACAACCCTGTGCCTCCCACGGCAGCACACAGGAGGTCTGCTTTCTGAAGAGGTGGGTGCAGAGCTCCAGGCGTAGGACGAAAACAGGCCCATGGAAACGCGTGCCCCCAGCGCTGCGTGCCAAGTCCCCTCTCCCCTCCAGATGTGCCCCCAGAAGGCTGGCCGGAGACTGGAGGACTCAACTCTCCAACTTAGCATCTGGGTGCCTCCAGAACCTGCAATCCAGACAGGTCACCCCAGGGATACACAGCCCTGGCAGCACAGCCATCCATGTACATGGCTTCTCACCAGCTTCTCAGCGCTCCATGCTTGCAGAGAAGTCAGCCTGCATGACAGCAGTCAGGGTAAGGCTCACTGTGCAGCAGCCCGGAGAGGAGAGGAGGGGAGGAGCACAGAGGAGAACGGACAGGAAGGAGGCAGGAGAACGCTCCCAACACAGGCCCACACATGCACACACCCCCACACATACACACACATGCACAAAGATATGGACATACACACCACACACACCTACACTCACAATTCAAGTTCTATGGGAAGTAAAAAATAATACTACCTTCAGAAAACAATCAATTGCTACTGAGGAGGGGTATGGTGGCTCACACCTGTAATCCCACACTTTGGGAGACACAAGCAGGAGGATCGCTTGAGCCCAGGAATTCGAGACCAACCTGGACCACACAGGGAGACCCCATCAACACAAAATAAAAAAATTAGCCAGGTGTGGTGGCGTGTACCTGTAGTCCCACCTACTCGGGAGGCTGAGGTGGGTGGATCACTTGAGCCCCAGGGGTCAAGGCTGCAGTGAACCATGATCACACCACTGTGCTGCAGCTTGGGGGACAGAGTCAGACCCTGTCTCAAAAAAAATAAACAAACTGCTACTGAGAAAAAAAGAACACTCAAAGAACAGAAAGAGAAAAGAACTTTTGGAAATTAAAAATCATGACAGAGATGAGAATGTCCACAGAAAGTGGAAAGATAAAGTTGAAATGACCTCCCAGAAAGGAGACCAACAGCAATAATAAAGTCCAAAGCAAAATGGGAGAAAAATTATCAAATGTAAACTAGGACAATTAGCAGCAGGAGGAACAGGAACTCCAAAAAGAGGGACCAGAGTGTGGAGAAGGACACAAATTATCAAAGAACTAACATATGGCATATTTCTTGAATAAAAATAAATGTCCAGACCCATAAAGTACCCAGCAGCATGAGTGATAAAATCACACACCTCTGGAATGCCAGAATATGGTCCCAGATACTTCCAGAGAAAAACCAAGTTACAAACAAAGCACAGAGAATCAGAATCCACTGAACTTCTCCCTTTTTTTTTTTTTTCCTTTGAGACAGGGTCTTGCTCTGTCACCCAGGCTGCAGCAGTGATACGACCTCAGCTCCCTGCAGCCTCCACCTCCTAGGCTCAAACAATCCTCCCACCTCAGCCTCCTGAGTAGCTGGGACTACAGGCTTGCACTACCACACCTGGCTAATTTTTTTAATGTTTCATAGAGACAGGGTCTCTCTGTGTTGCCCAGGCTGGTCTTGAACTCCTGACCTCAGATGATCCTCCCACATCAGCCTCCCAAAGTGCTGGGATTACAGGCATAAACTACCATGCCTGGTAAACTTTTCACTTTCAACATTGGGAGCTATTCTCATGGCTGATCTCTGAAAGAAAAAAAAAAAAAGTTTCAACCAAGAATACTGCGTGCAGCCACATACTGAAATGTGAAGGTTTATAAAAGCAAAAGTCACATTCAGCCATGCAGTGTCTCAAAGACGCTACCCTTCTGTGCCTGTTCTGAGAAGACCCTGGAGGATGTGCTCCACCACAAAACACAAAAGGGAGGAAGACTAATCCAGGAAACACCAAGAAAGAACCTCTAGGATTTGAACAGGAGGCCCTGGACCACGGCTGAGCAGCCAGCCTCACAAGCAGCAGTGCAGGTGGGGCAGGAAGGGAGCCCCAGAAGAGCAGGGGGAAGGGCAGAGCCTCCACCACATGTACACGGCCCCACACGCCTGCCATCCCGCAGTGCAGAGGAGAATGTGACCACCAGCCCAGGCAGCACAAACTCCGACAAGGGCCAGGGTCCAGCACCAGGCAGAGGCTGGATCATGGGGCCTGCATGGCACCAGGCCACTCACTCTGCTGGGAAGACCGGAGCCTGCGTGTCTGGAAGCTCAGTCTCACCTTTCGCAGGTGAAAATAAGATCTGCCATCAGCAAACACGAAGAAAGGAAGTCAGAGGGTCTGCTTGTCAATAAAGAGTGCAAGGTGGTCACCAGTGACTGCGCCTATGAGCAGGGTATCCAAAGTGGGAGGGAAAGAGGAGGAAATCTAACTGGAAATCCACAGGCAAAAGAGTAAAATAAAAGGGCAACGAGTTGCTGTATTTTCAGAGCAGCTGAAGAAAAGCAGCCTCTAGGTCCCACTCAGGCAAGCAGGGCTCCCTGGGGAAGGGCACCTGGCTGCAGGGCCGGGCCCCCGACACGCCAGACAGCAGCTGGCGGGCAAAGCCCATAGCAGTGGCCTAGAGAGGGACCCCCTGGCCCAGGGTGAGTCCTCCACAGCATTACCAAGAACAACAGACACACACACACACACCAAGTCACACACAGCAGCCGGAAGGCATCCACCCAGCTGGGCACTGCCAGTGAGGCAGCTCACTATCCTGAAACTGAGGAAGCAGGGGAACGAATCACGAGCTTTCTTGCCCTTCCTAACAAAATGGAAAACCACACTGCAGATGAGCGCAGTGTTTCTGCAGGGCCACGCCAGCTCACACGTGAGGATGGGGTGACAGCAGCATGGGGCACACGCCACCGGCAGCCCCAGAATGGCCAGATCTGAGCAGGGCCCCCCGGAGCCTTCAGCGTCACAGACTTCACAGATGTTAGTACCCCATGGAGAACACAGCACCCTGGGCAGCCGCCTTATCAGGAAGAAAAACCCACCACATTTCTCTGAGCCTCTAGGTCCCTCCACCTCATAAAAGGCCACGGGGGACACAGTCAGCAAGCCCAGCCTAGGCCAGGTTTACAGCACAAGCCCCCGCCTGCCCATCCATGAAGAGGGCACCTCGAGTGGCTACATCTGGATCCAGCCCTGACACTCGTGCTCTGGGGATGTCTGGCGCACACAGGACCAGCGCACACACAGGGAAGCCCCGTGGGGGAGCGAGGCGCCGCACCTGCCTCTCGCAGTAGGCCTTCATCAGCTTGCTCAGTGGCGTGTGCCTCTTGATCTTGAACTGCACCACGGAGCCGTCCTGCCCGGCCACCTTCAGGTTGATGTGGTCGTTCTCTGTCTTCACGCCCTCCTGCAGAAGACACCGGAGACTGGCCTCAAAACTGTATCTCCAAATAACCGCGACTTGAAAGGGCAAGTCTTTAGGTAATTGTTGGCTTTCTAAAGTCATTAAAACCAACCTAATTCTTAAAATTCTCCAGCAATTCAGAGTCACTCGTGATGGTTTTATTTGTACACAGAATTTATTTTTAACTTCCACTTGTTAAGCATCCATGTGTAAAACAATGCAAGTCTACGGTCCTCTGACATTGTTAATTCAAAGCAAAAACCCTGTTTAGTAAGTCTAGGGAAAAATCAGAGAAAATCCATCTTTATTTTAAAGTTATTCTTGTAGGCTGGGCACGGTGGCTCACACCTGTTATCCCAGCACTTTGGGAAGCTGACATGGAAGGATGGCTTGAGCCCAGGAGTTTGAGACCAGCCTGGGCAACATAGCAAGACCCCATCTCTTTTTTAAAAAAACTCTTATGAAATCAGTAAAAACACATATCCAAAACTCACACAGCTATATAGCATTAATGAAAGAAACCAAAATCAGAAGAAAACATTTGTGACTTAGAGAAACCCTGTGGGACATTCAAGTGGTGACTTCTGGAATCCAACTGAGGACGGCCACTTCCCACAGCAGGCAGCCAGCCTCCTTCTCGCTGCCCTGACATCAGCAAATGTGAGGGAAGCCACTTCCGAGTACTTTCTAGTTTCAAACTGTCCCATCTGAGTGGCAGTAGGTGGGACTTTTTATTTTTTAATTCATGCCATGCCTGAAGCTACTCAACAATGACACAACTGGGGTGTCTTGTTGCCTAAAAATGCATTTGGAGTTGTGGCCGGCCTGCACTGCTGGGATAAAGTCGTTTGTGAGTGAAGCAATGAGGCAGGGCCCTCCGGCTCACTCTGAAAGTCAAGTCTGGAGCATGCTGGTACCCTTTCCCCCCATGCTGAGCTGCTGCCTGCAGGGAGCACTGTACGTTACATGCCTTTTCTCTCCACTTCTCCTTACCTTCCCTGGCTGGGAGAGGGACACTGTCCCAGCGATGCCTAAATACAGGGAGTGGGATGTAGAAGGCTCGCGTGAGGGTGAACGCGGGGACTGCCCCATGCTTGGTTCCTGGAGACCCTGGGGAGGTGGGTGCTCTGTCAAGGCAGCTAGAGTGGCCGGCAAGGGGCCCTGACAGTGAGGGGCTCCAGCTGCGAACCTGAAGGTGCGTGTCCTGGGCCGGCACTCACTCCCCAACTCCAGTCTTGGGTCAGACACCCTTGCCCACTCCCGGGACGCCGGTGGCTTGGCAGCAGCCTGAGTGGTGAGCTGGCACACCCCCAACCCCCCATCCCGAATGTGGCCTCCAGCGCAGGGAAAACTGGCCTAGGAAGGAAGAGCATGCAAACAGTTCCAGGCGGGATGGAAGTGGGGACCCCTGCATGAGCCCCCTTCACTTCCCCAAGCATGAGGATGCACTGGCTTCTTTAGGGAAGGAAGATATGAGTGTGTTCAAAGGCACAGATGCAGGGCCCACACATGTCCCCACAGGGTAATGGCTGCAGCCCCGGGAGAGGCTGGGGCAGGGCAGGGCCGGCCACAGTGCCTCTGCTCCAGACAGCCAGCAGCAATGTCGGTCTGTCCCAGAACCCTGGTAAATTCCTAACAGGCAAGTGAACTCGTGAGTTAAAAAATGAAGCCCTAAAAACATGGGCCTCAGTTTGCTAGTCAATCCGCCGCCTCAGCTATCCAGGGAAGTCAGAACATTATCCTGCCTGACCCAAAAGCTCTTCTTTCCAGCACCACTGGGCCCCAGAGTCTACTTCTTCGCCTTCCTCAGAGCCCCAGAGGGTAGAGCTGCTCCCACATGGGCTCAGAGGGGACCCACTAGGAGCAGGGCCTGTGAGGTGGCAGCCACTCAATCATTCTGGAATTCAACAAGTGTTTTCAACGGAATTGGAGCCTGAGGTTGACCACATGGCAGAGCTAAGTGTAAACACTGCTGAGAAAATGAGTATCATACATATTTTATTACATGTACTCTTCATTAAGAGGAAGCCACCTACGAAAACATAAAGGACATTTATATTTGGCCTAGTTTTAACAAGTATTTAAATATTCAAACAACCCCTGAGTGGGAGAACTTTGACTTCACTGGAGTCAAAATGTAAAAAGCAAAGGTCACTCCAAATGCCATCTGGATAGGGGAGGTTTCCTTGGAGTCTGACCACAGCAAGCAGAGTGCAGACTTCCAGAGGCTGCAACCATGGTTCCGGACGGTTCCATCCCAGTTTCCGCCAGTGTCTGGCACTGAGCCTCCACCCTCATCTGTAAAGGGAGGGTGGTCACCTCCAGGACCAGGCCAGTATCAGAGACAGCATCCTTACAGAGCCTTCAGCTCTAGTCATCTTCCACTAGGATGTAACATAGAGGCCACCAAGAGTGCACACCAAGGGCTTCCGAAAGGTTCTCTTTTTATGAACACTGGAGACCGCGACTACGGACCCTCCCAAGAAGGAGTGGCCAGTGCACCTGAATGAAGGGTGCATACCCCAGGACTGAGACTGGAAGGATGCACACCCCAGTGTGGCAATGGCGGAAACTAAAGCACACCCAAGGCTGGATAAGGAGGAGTGGGTGCGCATGGCAGGGGAGGCGCAATGGGGAGAGGTGGGCGCACACAGGGGACATGATGGGGAGGGGTGGGCACACACCATAAGGGGCGTGACGGGGAGGGGTGGGCACACACCATAGGGGGTGTGATGGGGAGGGTTGGG
>NW_012107474.1:832758-838834 GCF_000951045.1 Mandrillus leucophaeus | reverse complement strand
GGGCCGGCCGGACGGCCTCCTGGGACTTGCGGGCGCCATTCCTGGGATGCCCGGGCAGCCTCGGCCTCCCTGTCTGTGATCCCAGGGCCTCGGATGGA
The DNA here is from genome assembly GCF_000951045.1 of Mandrillus leucophaeus. Taxonomy (NCBI): domain Eukaryota; kingdom Metazoa; phylum Chordata; class Mammalia; order Primates; family Cercopithecidae; genus Mandrillus; species Mandrillus leucophaeus. The sequence continues at coordinate 838,736 of NW_012107474.1, read as the reverse complement.
ACAGACATGAGGGCGGACACCCCTGCGTCCCTCAGGAGTGCCAGGGTGGTGCCAGCCAGGGCGTGGCGGGGGTCTCACCTGAAGGTGAGCCGGGCAGAAGGTGGGGGAGGCTGCACCTAACAGGCTGAGCTGGGAAATGGCAGGGTTTGGATTTGAACCTAAGGGTCTGAGCCGTTTCTCTCCTGCCTGGGTAAGGCCCAGCCAACTGAGCAACGTCGCAAAGCCATGGAGACAAGTCTTCATGGACCATAACTTCATAAACCGTCTTCGACTCAAAAATTCATTCTTGGCTAGAGCCCCCACTTAGGAGCAGGAAGGCTGCTGAAGTCTCTCAGGGTCAGAGAGTCAGCCCCGGCCCCAGGCAGGTCATATGGTGTGGTCCCTTCCTTCTGGAACCTGGAGCCCGGGGCCTCAGCAGAAGATGTGGAGGTGGGTGGCCAGCTCCGACTGTCCTGGGAGGGAGCTCGGCAACCAGCCCCTTCCTCGGGGACGCGGGGCCTCAGAGCCCTCAGATTGGTGGCGGGAAGTGCCCTAGGGCAGGCAGAGTTCAGAGAGTTATCAACTCCAAGACACCGTTAATCATAAAACAACAGCACCGTTGGTTGCACAGGCACACTAAACTCCTGCAGGCTGTGGATGAGGGCAGCCCGCTTCAGTGTTGTAGAAGTGAGAAACACGCAGCTTAGAAATCATGAGACACAGAACCCAAATGTGTTACCACTAGAAATTAAGCCAGGTGCTGTATCACGAAGCGATGCATGACTACAGTCATGGATAACGGAAAAAGATGCTCAGATGACATTAGGTTTTACAAAGCCAGGCTATAAGACAATGGTGGTCTCAATTCAATTCATGCTGTATCTGTCTCCCACACTCTGACCTGCCCCGAATCCTTCATGTGACAGCAAAGATGCAAAAAGGCTCTGTTGCAGCTCTGGGGACACAAAGGACACCGCTGGTGGACCAAGTGCCAAGAGGTTTCTGAAGGACATAGCCAAAGAGGACCCAATGGACGGAGGAACCAGAGCTCAAGAAAAACCAGGGCCTACCAGAGGAACCAGAGCCCCTCCGGAGGGTCACCACACCTGGCAATGGTCCCAACAAGAAGACTCATGAGAAGGCAGGGAACTGGCAAATGAGTAACAGGATTGCTGACATGAAAGCTTGACCCACATGCTGACTAGGAGAGGGGTCCTGGCTGAGGATGCAAAGAACTGCGAGACAAAGTCACAGGACTCTCCCATGACGGAGAAGTTAAGAGAGGAAAGGTCAGGGCTGGGCTCGGTGGCTCACGCCTGTAATCCCAGCACTTTGGGAGGCTGAGGCTGGCAGATCACAAGGTCAGGAGTTCGAGACCAGCCTGGTCAACATGGTGAAACCCTTCTCTACTAAAAATACAAAAATTAGCCGGGTGTGGTTGTGCGTGCCTATAATTCCAGCTCCTTGGGAGGCTGAGGCTGGAGAATCAGCTTGAACTCAGGAGGCAGAAGCTGCAGTGAGCCAAGGTCGTACCACTGCACTCCAGCCTGGGTGACAGGGCAAGACCCTATCTCAAAGAAAAAATAAAAATAAGAAATTTATCTGAACTAAAGAAATATTTGACTCCATAAATGGAAAGGGCCCCTGAGTATCAAATGACTGAGTGAGATAAGACAGACACAGATGCGTGGCATGTGAGGAGAAATCCCTGAGGCGTTCAGAGACATTGCTGCTTACAGTTAGGGAGGACTGGTTGCCTCAGACAAACCCAACAAAAATAGCCCAAAAATCAGTATAAAATATTTTTTAAATCTGTTTAAGGCTATCAGCTACCAAAAGTCTTTCTGTGAGGGGCAAAGACCTTCCTCCACCTCAAAAAAAAGGGAAGTGTTTTTTTCCTTTGAGGCACTTGGTGATTAGTATCCTGTACTAGCCTAGACTTCCATAAAAAAATACAGACTTGGGGCCAGATGCGGTGGCTCACTCCTGTCATCCCAGCACTTTGAGAGGCTGAGCCAGGCAGATCACCTGAGGTTGGGAGTTCGAGACCAGCCTGAACAACGTGGAGAAACCCCATCTCTACTAAAATTACAAAATCAGCCAGGCGTGGTGGTGCATGCCTGTAATCCCAGCTACTCGGGAGGCTGAGGCAGGAGAATCGCTTGAACTTGGGAGGTGGAGGTTGTGGTGAACTGAGATCACACCATTGCACTCCAGCCTGGGCAACAAGAGTGAAACTCCATCTCAAAAAAATAATATACAAAAATTAGCTGGACGTGGTGGTGCATGCCTGTAATCCCAGCTACTCGGGAGGCTGAGGCAGGAGAATCGCTTGAACTTGGAAGGTGGAGGTTGTGGTGAACTGAGATCACACCATTGCACTCCAGCCTGGGCAACAAGAGTGAAACTCCATCTCAAAAAAATAATATTAATAATAATACAGACTGGGCAGCTTAAACCATGGATAGTTATTTCCCAGCTTCCAGACAGTTTTAGAGACTGGAAGCCCAAAATCAGTGAGCCATCAGGGTTGGTGTTGTGAAGCCTCTCCTCCCAGCTTGTATGCCACCAACTTGGCATGTTCTCACAATGGCCTTTCCACTGTGTGTGCAGAGAGGGAGAGATCTCTGGTGTATCTTCTTCCTTTCACAAGGACACCAGTCCTCTGGGATTAGGGCCCCACTCTTATCACCTCAGTTAACCTTAATCACCTCTTTAAAGGTCCTGTCTCCAAATGAAATCACATTGGAGGTCAGGGCTTCAACATGTGAATGCTGGGGGGACACAATTCAGTCTCACATATGCAGTGGAAAGAAGTTGACACACTGAGCAGAGCTTTTGCATCTCCTAGGGTTGGGGAGACAATAACTGCTGACAGCCCACAAGATAGGGAGACTCTGATGAGTGACCCAGACCTTCAGCTGAGAGCACTGAGGGCTGCAATAGGGGAGGAAGGCTGAGGGGTGAGTAGATCCTCCCTCTCAAAGTCTGAAACCAAGCTTCCAAAGGGCTCAATCCCAGACCAAGCTGATCTGCCGTCTTTCCCACAGCCAGCCTGAAGCAAAAGGAAATATGCAGAGGAAAATAGCATCATCCAGGGCCTCAAATTAACTAAAATATTTCCATATACAATATCCAGATTTAAAGTTTACAAAGAAAAGCAGGAGACAAATAATCCAGAACCTATATATATATATACATATATAAAAATATAGTAGGAATAATCCCATGGGATTATTATGTTAACAGGATATTGACATTATCATACATACACTTTAAGGTAATGTGATTAACATGTTCAAGAAAATAGATTATGAGATGGAAATGTTCAGCAGAGAAGTGGGGTGTATAAAAAAGAATTTAATGGAAATTTTAAAATAAAAAATACAATAGCTGAAGTTATAAATTCAATGGATGGGTTTGAAACAGATTAGACACAGTGAAAGAGATGATTAATGAACTGAAAGACAAGTCAGAAGAAAATATTCAGGCTGGATGCAGTGTAATCCCAGCATTTTGGGAGGCCGAGGTGGGTGGATGACCTGAGGTCAGGAGTTCAAGACCAGCCTGGCCAATATGGTGAAACCCCATCTCTACTAAAAATACAAAAAACTAGCTGGACGTGGTGGCAGGCACCTGTAATTGCTTGAACCCAGGAGACGCAAGTTGCAGTGAGCTGAGATCACGCCATTGCACTCCAGCATGGGCAACAGAGCAAGACTCTGTCTCAAAAAAAAAAAAAAAAAAAGATCAAAGGTACAAAACACAGATTACAAATATACTATCAACCTCAATCAGAATAGATTAAAAAAACAAGTGGTTACATACTAAACCTGCTGAAAACCAGAGACAAAGAGAATAGAAGCTCGACATATAAAGGAGAAACTAAAGGACTTACACCTGACTTTGCAACAGAACCATGGAAGCCCAGTGACAATGGAATTAACATCTTCAAAGTGCTGAAAGAAAACAGCTATCTACATAGAATTTTATACTGAATGAAAACATCATATAAAGGCAGAAGTGAAATAAAGATATTTCAGAAAAAGCAAATCATAGAGAAATGTGAAAGTCAGATAAAAACTTGGGACCCCAATTCACTCTGCCAAAAGGAAAAAAAATAAGCTGAAAACTGAGTCATGCAAGAAGCTGCCTTTCCTTTGGTTCCTAAGGAGATAGCTAGAGATAAAAGGTTAAACATCTCCACAAGTAGCTGCTCTAAGTTCACCTGATCTTATGGAAAGTGCCAATTTGCTGGGGGTAAGATGAATACACAATTGACTCCTCCTCCCCACCGGCTCCTTTTCTCTGGCACCAAGTACATTCAGTCATGTGACTATACCCTTCCTGTTTCCCCTCTAGCCCACTTTTCCTCTTTAAATACTGAAGCCCTCAGAGTCATCTTTGGAGAAAGGCACAGACCACAGACTGTTTCTGTGATTCCATGCTTTTTTCTCCCAGGAATTGTTCTTAACCTTAGCAAAATAAACTTCTAAATTGATTGAGACTTGTCTCAGACACTTTTTGGTTTGCAGAATTAACTGCCAGAAAGCATACACTAAAATAAATACTAAAAGGATTTATTCAGCAGAGGGAAAGTGGTCCCAGATGGAAGTATGAAGTACAGGAAGGAATGAAGAACAATTTAAAAAGGCTGCACATCTGGATAAATCTAAATGGACACTGACTGCATAGAACAACAATAATAATGTCTTCTGGAGTTCCAAATAGATGTGGAATTAGAATAAGTGATAATGATAGCACAAGGCGGGAGGAATTAAAGTGTTCTAGGGTTCTTGCTGTGTCTAAAAAGCGGTAAAGGGGAGGACAGACAAGTTTAAGATATTTTCAGAAATGCAAATACTTACTGCGTTTTCCATCCACGGATCCTCATTGAAGGAATCATGGATTTACTGCAGCAAAATGCAAATGGAACTGATGATAGAGACATTCAAGCAGGATCATTGTGTGCTGTTGAGTGGACTGTGCACTGCACAACTCCAGAAACATCTGGAACCTAACTCCAGGAACATCACTGTTTTTAAACTACAGTGTGATTGATGAGTTCTCTCAGAGTTTCCTGGCTGGAAAAAAAAAGTGAGCAAAGAAACCAGCAAAAGTCATTTTTAATACTAAATACTTTGTGCTGCATACTGTAAAAAAAAAAAAAAAATACAGTATCTGGGATTAAAATCCCAGCAGATTGTAACACAACAGATGCAAGGGGTAGATGGAGGAGAGGGAGACAGGAAGAAGGGAAGTACAAGCATACTACAGTTCTTGTCTGGTTCAAGGTAAAAACATAGATAAAGATATTAATATTTGTTGATAGAATAATGGGAGTTTAAACACATATAAAAATGCTCAAGTTATGTATGCACTTTTCTGTATGTACGTTTCATTTCAATGAAAAAGTGGTTTATAAAGAAAAAGTTTACCACCTGGCCAACATGGTAAAACCTTGTCTCTACTAAAAATACAAAAATTCGCCAGGCATGGTGGCGGGCGTCTGTAATCCCGGCTACTCAGGAGGGTGAGGCAGGAGAATCGCTTGAACCCAGGAGGTGGAGGTTTCAGTAAGCCTAGATTGTGCCACTGCACTCCAGCCTGGGCCACCAGAGCAAGACTTTGTCTCAACAACAACAACAACAACAACAACAACAAAATTAGGATAACCTGAAGAAAATTAGAAGTAGCTTTCAAACTACTGGGAGAAAGGCAATACAGCAAAAATCAACCAATGTAACAAATTCATTAAAAGCAATATAAACAATAAAATTAATAATGGAAGATAATACATAGCATTCCCCTATACCTTTATGCATTCCCCTATACCTTTATGCGTATTAATGATAGGAGGTAGCTACTATTATTGTGCCACTTTACAGATGTGGGAGCTGAGGCAAAGTCATACAAGGGTAAGATTCTGCCTAGAATGTAGAAATCTGGGAAGAGCATTGCCACTACCCTGAAAACAGAAATACCGAATGACCTACAAA
>NW_012107474.1:828796-832138 GCF_000951045.1 Mandrillus leucophaeus | reverse complement strand
AGCTTGCAGTGAGCTGAGATCTGGCCACTGCACTCCAGCCTGGGCGACAGAGCGAGACTCTGTCTCAAAAAAAAAAAAAAGAAAAGAAAATTGCTGAAGACCAAGTGTGGGCTTCTGTGCAAATATAGAACCCCAAGAACTGGAGACACAAGGGAGGCTCACCCCCTGCTTAGAGGCTCTTCCACACATCACACCCTGGGCACTCACAGGAAAGGCTGGAGCAAGTGGGAGGCCAGAGGAAGCAATACGTGATGGCAGAGGCCCTGGGAGGGGAAGAACCACCACTGTGGGTGGGGGGAAGGGGAAAAACCCCACCAGACAGTTCTTCCCTATGGAACAGATGCCTTAAGATGCCCGGGAGAGAGGAGCAGAAAATCCTGTTACCTAGGGACCTGTTGTGGCTGGGGAAAACAACAAGACAGTAATTCCACCTCTAAGGGAGGGGTTGAAACATGTGTAGGCTCAGCCCTTCGGAGGTCTTCCATCTCCAGTGAAGGAACAGGATTACGGAAAAAAAATCCCACTCTGAAACTCAAGGATGTGAGTCCTGCCTGAGACTGAGCTGGACCAGGGCAGAGAGAAACAAGCAAGAGCAGCCCTCCCAAGTGAGGGGCAGCAACAGGCCCTGTCTCAAGGGCAGACATGCAAAGAAGACCTAAGGTAAAGGTGCAGAGCAGGCTCATTGAGAAAAGTCCTGCAGCAAACCATCCTCAACCCTAAGTTCAAGGTCATGCTACCCTCAAGGTGACCACAGCAACAGCAAAACTCAAATCCAGCTCAACTCCTAGCTTGACTGACTCCAACCCCCATGATGACAACTTAATGGGGAATGTCCATTTCCAGATAGAAATACTGTTGTCTCATACAATATCTGACTTTCAGTAAACAATTATGAGGCACACACACCAAAAAAAAAAAAAGAAAAAAGAAAAGAAAAACCACAACCAGGAGACAAAAATCAGTAGAGCCAGATTCAGATATGACTCAGATGCAGGGATTGTCAGATAGGAATTTATGTTAAAGGTCCTAGTGGAAAAGGTAAACAACATGAATGGAAAGGTGACGAGCTTAAGCACAGAGATTGAAATGCTAAGAAAGAGTTCAGTGAAAATGCTAGAGAGGAAGGCTACCTCCAACAGGCTCATGAGTAGACTCAATACAGCCAAGAAAAGAAGCAGTGAACTTCCGGATAAGTCCACAGAAATTATCCAAGCTAAAAAACATAAGGAAAACGTGGAAAACAAACAAATGAAAACATCAGAAGTAAAAGAGCCAGCAAAAGCCCTGGAGTAATTTCAAATGGTCTAACATATGTGTAATTGGAGTAACAGAAGAAGAAGAGAGAATGAGGGAGAATAAATAAAAAATAATGGCAAAAATTTTTTCAGGAACAATGAAAGACACCACATCACACATCCAAGTTCAGAAAACCATAGCCAGGATTAAAAGTCTTTTTTAGAAATAAAACACCATATCCAGCTGCTTAAAACCAAAGATAAAGAAAACATCTTGAAGGCAAATAGAAAAAAAAAAAAAAAAGACACATTATAGCTAGAGGAACAAGGATAAGAAGTACAACACACTTGTTAGTAGAAACTATGCAAGCCAGAAGACAATGAAGTGACATCTTTCAAGACTATAAACCCAGATTTCCATACCCAGTAAAACACCTTTCAAAAATTAAGAAGAGACTTCCAATGTTGGACAATATGGAGCAAGTCCTCTCCAGCCTACATTCTTACTGAAGACAACGGAAAGCTCTGGACAACACAAAAAAAACTATCTGAGGACTGGGAAAAGTTAACAGTAGGAAGTAAATTAGGGAATGAGACTGAAACACAAAGAAAAAGCTGGTGAGTGATTTTCCATTTTTCGTCTTTCATCGCCAGCTTAGACTGCAGGCTGACCTCTGTGTGGAACTGCACAATATGTGTGGACAGAAAAAAATCCAAAAGAAATTCTGTTGTTTTTTTTTTTCTGGCCAGAGGAAAAGAGACCCTGCAAGTCAAAGCATGTGGATTGAATTCAGATTTTTTGTTTGGTTTGGTTTTTCACTTTTAAAATCTTTCCCAGCCCTCTCCCAAGAGCGTCCCATCATAGCACTGCACCAGGGTGGCAGAACGGACCCCAAACCTGAAGAGAAATACACATCTTCTGGCCACAGACACTAGAAGAAAGGAGCTTTATGACCAAAGAGCACTGGGGAAGTTCCTGTTGTTTTCCCCTCTCTTTCCTCTTGCTGCTCAGTCCATGGGCAACCCCCCTGAAACTGTGGTGGAGTGTGGGCGGTTACAGTTCCCAGAGAAATCCCTTCCTTGTAACCAGAGGACTGGTAAAGGGGGCTCTTGGGAGTTGGTGAACGTGGTAGAAATCTCAGCAAGAAGAGAATTGGAGACGGGGTCCCCTGACTCTGTGAATGAATCAACCCTGAGCTGGGCATGGAGGAGTGATTCAAAGCAACATAGCCAACAGCTTTGAGAAAGAACCGAGAGTGAAATCTTGGCCCCTGGGAGGTGGGACCGAGCTTGCATTCTGAAACTCGCAGGACAGGATGCTTGACAAAACAAAAAGAAAAAAAAAAAATCATCCTCCAAAGGATTTTAACAGGACCCAGAGTGTCACAGCACATCAAAGTGGCCAGTGTGAGATTTAGTTACTTGGTATATAAAGAACAAGGAAAATGTGATTAATTCTCAAGGGAAATGACACCAACATATGTCAACCCACAATGACGTGAGTGTTAAGATTACCAGACAAAAACTTTTGCTGGTTGCTTTTTGTTGCTGTTTAATTTTTTTAGAGATGGTGTTACCAGTGGAGGGTGTCCAGGTTCTTGGCGTTTTGAACAATGAATTGGATGAAGCACACAAAGCAAGGAAAGAATGGAGCAACAAAAGCAGAGATTGATTGCAAATGAAAGGGTGGGAGTCGCCAGAGCACAGGGGCTCAAGACCCCTTACAGAATTCTCAGGGGTTTTGATACCCTCTAGAGATTTCCTGTTGGTTACTTGGTGTTCCACCCTATGTAAATGAAGTAGTGACCTGCAAACAGTCTGATTGGTTGTAGAAAGCAACCAATCAGAGGCTGAAGTGAAGTTACAAAGGTTACATCCTATGCAAGTGTGATTGGTTGTGGAAAGCAACTAGTCAGAGGCTAAAGTGAAATTACAAAGTTACACTTCTATGCTCACAAAGACTTGGCCTGCGATCAGTCTGATTGGTTGCCAGTCAGAGGCTGAAGTGAAGTTACAAAGTTACACTTCTATGCAAACGTCTGATTGGTTGCAGGAAGCAACCAAACAGAGATACCTTCAGTTTTCCATCTGCCACACAGAAAAGGGG
>NW_012107474.1:818966-828599 GCF_000951045.1 Mandrillus leucophaeus | reverse complement strand
CAAAGGGAGCCTCCAGTTCTTTTGTTACTTAGGTGTGGAAAGTTGGGGTTTTCCTTTTGATTAAGTTCTAGGAAGTCAGCATGAATCGGCCTTAGGTTCCCTGCTTCCAGATCCTATTCTGCCTCAGTGAGGTCTTGCTCCGTGGCCCTGGCTGGAGTGCAGTGGCAAAATCATAGCTCAGTGCAGCCTCGAACTCCTGGCCTCAAAGTGATTCTCCTGCCTCAGCCTTCCAAGTCACTGGGACTACAGGCGTGTGCCACCACACCCAGCTCTGCTGATTGCTTATTTAAGTAAAAGTTAAACTCTCTTGAAATCATTAGAAAGATCAAGGTTCTCAGCAGAGAATTAGAAAATATATTTTTTAAAGAAACTTAGAATTTAAAAATAATAGTATCAGGAACTTTTTAATCCCCGCCTGGCCTCAAAAGCAGAATGGAGTTGTCAGAGGAAAGATTCAGTGAACCTGAAGGGGAGTCAGTAGAAATGATCCAGTGTGAAGAACAGAAAATATTAAAACTAAACTGAACTGAGCCCCAGACACCTGTGGGGGAAAAACAAAAGATCTAATTTTCATGTCATTTTGGAGTCCCAGAAACATTGGTAAAGAAAAAATGTTTGAAGAAATAAAGACTCAAAAAATAAAAAAACACAAATTTAATGAAAAGAGAAAAATTTACAGATTCAAGAAGTTCAGCAAACCCCAAAGAAGATAAACTCTAAACCACAATCAGGAACATGACAATCGAAGATAAAGAAAAAAGTCTTGCAGTCGGCCAGAGGAGAACAGTACCTCACCTTCAGGGGAAGCAGTTCGAGCCACCGCACACTCCTCATCAGAAACCACGCAGGCCGGGAGGCAGAAATGACCTTGTGAAAGCACCGAAGGCAATTCAGTTCAGAATTTAATATCTAGTGAAAATGCTCTTCAGGAAAAGCAGTGAAAAAGACATTCTCAGATGAAAGAAAAAAAAGAGAATATAGAGCCAGCAGACTATGTTTTAAGAAATGATAAGAAAGTTCTTGAGGCAGAAGGGTATATGATAACCAGACAAGGAAACGAGGAACCCCAGAATGGTTAAAATTAACTAAATATAACAAAATTTGTTCCAGATTTTTAATCATGTAAAAGATAATTAACTGTTTGAAACAGGAACCAACAAACTTCTTCTGCAAAAGAACAGATAGTAAATATGTTATGCTTTGCTAGCCAAAGGCTGGGAGAGTCCTCAACTCTTTAAACAACTGTCATCACAAAAATGGCCCAGCACAGGGACTCATGCCTGTAATCCCAGCACTTTGGGAGGCCGAGACAGGAGGACCACTTGAGGCCAGGAGTTCAAGACCAACCTGGGCAATATAGTGAGACCCCCATCTCTACAAAGAATTAATATTTTTTATTTTATTTTATTTTATTTTATTTTATTTTGGGGGATGGAGTATTGCTCTGTTGCCCAGGCTGAAGTGCAGTGGCGCAATCGCAGCTCACTGTAACCTCTGCCTCCTGGATTCAAGCGATTCTCCTGCCTCAGCCTCCTAAGTAGCTGAGACTACAGGCGTGCGCCACCACGCCTGGCTAATTTTTGTATTTTTAGTAGAGATAGGGTTTCACCATGTTAGCCAGGCTGGTCTTGAACTCCTGACCTCATAATCCGCCCTCCTCGGCCTCCCAAAGTGCTGGGATTACGGGCATGAGCCACCGCGCCCAGCCCCTTTTGACATTTTACATTTAAAATGCTTTAAATGTAAAAACCATACTTAGCTCATGGTAGACTGCACTTCATCCATGGGCCATAGTTTGCCAACCCTTGGTCTAAAACAGACAGTTGCCACATAGTGGGTTTACAGCATTTGTAAAAGTCAGTCATAACTCAGCATTGTTATGGTGATGACATCGTCATTGGTTATGACATCATCTATAGATTCAACATAACCCCAACCAAAATCTCAGCAGGACTGTGTGTAGAAATCAACACTCTGATTCTAAAAGTTCTCGGGAAAGGCAAAGGAACTGGAATAGTTCAGGGAAATTAAAGGAACTAGAATAGCCAAACAGTTTTGCAAAGAACAGAAACAGAGAACTCACCACACCTGACTTGAAGTCTTAATATAAAGCCACAGTCATCAAATGAAAAGTGACAGGCACACAGATCACTATCGCTGAACACACCGACAGATCAGAGGTGGACGTATACACGAATGGCCTGTTGATTTTTGACACAGGTGCAGCGACAATGCACTGGAGAGAAGACGCCTTTCCGTGCACAGAGAGAGAGACCTCTACGGCGACATCAGGGAAGAGAAGACGCCTCTCCGTGCACAGAGAGACCTCCACGCCGACATCAGTGGGGAGAAGACGCCTTTCGGTGCAGACAGAGAGACCTCCACGCTGACATCAGGGAAGAGAAGACGCCTTTCCGTGCACGGAGAGACCTCCACGCCGACATCAGTGGGGAGAAGATGCCTTTTGGTGCATAGAGAGACCTCCACGCTGACATCAGCATGAGTCCCTGATGGGCTGGTCCCTGATGACGCAGGGCCCATTTTCCTCATGATGCGCCCCCACCTCCCACTGCTTCCTGACCCCAAACAAGGTCAGATCCCAACACGGAATGCTGCAGGATTGCAAGCCCTCACCAACGTGTTCAGGCCAGGGTTGGAGAAATCTATCGAGATTCCAAGCCTGGTAGGTGAAGTAAGGCTGGATCAGGCCGGAGGCACTGGCCTGGGATGCAGGGATTTTACTGTGTTACATCAGGCACTTGGAAATGGGTGCCTCATCTGGCTGATAGACTCTTGGGCTGCACTGTGGCTAATGAGCTTGACACGACGGCCTTCCTGGCATCCTCGTGCGTGGCCGCTGTACCAGCATCACCTACATCACTCGGGGACCGGTTCCAAATGTGGATTCTTGGACCCCTTCCCAGGCTTGCCAAATCAGAGCCTCAGGGACCTGTTTCCTGGTGAGCCCTCCAAAGGGTTCCCATGCTGTGAGTGTAAGATGCGAATTATGTGTGAATTCTTTAGGAATCCTGCTGCCACACAGCTTCTGACCCAGCAGGTCCTGGGTGGGGATGGACACTATGTGCTCCAGGTGCTGCCAGCCCTGCTGCTGGAGGGGGTGCCTTCAAGGAGCCTCTGGAGCAGGGTCGTCAGTCCTGGCTAGACATTGGAGTCACCTGGAGAGTAACAAGAAACACTTGTGCCAGGCCCACCAAGGCCCCAGGCCCATGAAATCAGTGCGTTGGTGCAGGGTCTGGCGGTGCAGGTATAAACACTCCTCGGTGATTCCAGCGTGCAGCCAAGGTGGAGTCGCTGCCGCAGAGGGCGAGGCGGAAGGCTCACGGAGATACGCGCTGGGGCGGTTTGTGTGCAGCCTGCCTGCTCTCTCCCTGCCTCATCCGGACACTCCCTGCACCAGGTCATTAAGGCGTGGGAAGGCACACAGCCCCCCAGTGGGACTTCTGAGGCCCAAGACGTTGCAAGGGAAACGGTCTCCCAGATCTCAGGGGGTACGACTGGAACCCAGCATGCTGGATGCCAGGTGTCAGCACTGAACATGAGAGACAGTGGGAGTGGGCATCGCTGCCAGCCATGGAGGGAGAGGAACTCAGAGCCGCCTGAGCCACAGCGATGGCGGCAAATGCATCACGAGGAGACAGAGGCACAGCTACCAAGCTATTGCCTGACATCTACAGGCAGGAAAACTCTAGGTCTGCTGGGCAAAAACCTAATGGAATCACCACAGTGGGGCCTCCTAAGCCTCTTCCCGAGGTGCGTGGGACTGTGAGGGGGAGCCTCCCATGGGTGTGGGCCCCAGATCAGCCCCTGCTCCTTCCAAGGCCCCATGGCCATTTTCAAGGGTCATGGAGTTCCAGGAAAGGGCAGCACCCTCCAGGGTTATTAGGTGCTGGCTCTGCAGGGCCTGGCCAGCCAGCAAGGTCCCTAGTTGGAGTGGGGCCTCCCCTGAGTCGACCGTACAGTGGGCCCAGCAGGAACACACACATTTAGCAACTGGCAGAGTCTCCACTCTTTTCCTGGCCTCAGATGGAAGCTGCTGTTGCAAGAAGGACCAAGTGAGACCCGGTGCAGCTGTAGCCCCCACCCCACCCCTGTCCCCACTCCCATCCCAGAAAGAGGGAACTAGAGAGACTACCACATCCCCAGAGCTGTGGAGGTCAAGGTGCCAGTCAAGGCTTGTACGACACGCAGTGCCCGAGTTCTGAGTAGAATCGCGTCTCCCTGAATTCCAGTGTTGAGATCTGAAGCCCTAGGACCTCAGCAGGACTGTGTTTGAAGACAGGCTCTCTACAGAGGTGATTAAGTTAAAGTAGGTCACTAGGCTGGTCCCTGGCCCCATCTGACTGATGTCCTTGTAAGAGCAGATGAGGACACAGACCACGTGAGGACCGGGGGAGGAGATGCCGTCTGCACACCGAGAAGAGAGGCCTCAGGAGGAACTGGCCCTGCTGCTCCAGGACCTCAGACTTGCCGTTTTCAGGGCTGAGAGGTCGCCAGCGTCTGTGTGAGCCAGGACCTCAGACTTGCATTTTTCAGGGCTGAGAGGTCGCCAGCGTCTGTGTGAGCCACCCAGCTGTGGCGTCTGTCATGGCAGCTGCAGCACACACACCCCACGGTCCACGAACCCCCTTCACAGCTGCCGCCACAGCCAGGTGGGGCTTGGAGAAGAAGTGGATTGTCACACACTCAGTCAGGTGGTGATGCCAGTCACGCAAGGCTCCGAGGCAGCGGGTTGCAGGGGCAGAGCCGTGCAGCCCCTGGCACCCAGGATGCAGCTCCTGGTCCAGCCTCTGCTTTGCCAGTTGCTTCCAGTCCTAGCAGCAAAGATCGCAGGGCCTCTGTCCTCATGGGGTGCGGAGCGGAGCACGGGCACCATCCCCTCAGGGCTGGGCCCTCGTTCGTGCCCTACGACTGCAGAGACAATCGTGTGACTTGCAGCACATGAGTGAGCCTGGTAGACAGGAGGCTGGAGAAGCCCGGATGCCTGGCCTGGGTGCCCGTGTGTCCCGGGGGGCAGACAGACCCTGCCCAGCCCAGGGGCCTGCCATGCTCTCCAAAAATGTTGGGATGTCTGAGGGTAGGGGAAGAGAGAGAGGAGAGGGAGAAAGGGAGAGAGGGGCGGAGAAGGGAAGAAAGAAAGGTAGAGAAGGAGAGGGTGGGGTGTAGAGAGAGGGGGGGACAGGGCTTCTGTAGGTCCCTGTGGCCACGGCACAGGGTGGCTGTGGGCTGGAGGGCCTCTCTGAGGTTGGGGCCTGCCTATTCCTCATGTGGGTGTGGCTCTGATTCAGTGGCAGGGCCGTGCCTTTGCCTGTTGCAGCCGGGCTTGGAGCAGGAGCAGGTGGGGTATAGGGCCAGGCTGCGGCACCAGTGGCCCTGGGGCCTGGGAACCTGCCTGTGGTGCAGGTGTCTGCCCTTCCTAGAGGAGGTGCCGGGTGAGACCCTCCAGGGTGTTTGGGGTCAAGCTGTGTGCACCTTTGATGCCAGCTGTTCTCAGTTTGGAAAGTACTCACCGTGCATGTGGCTCTGGGGGCTGAGCTGTAGGTTCCAGGCCCCCACACATGTCGTGGCCCACAGGCATGAGCCTTGCAGTGCCACCATAAAGGGGAATGGTAAATAGGGACCAGGTCCCAGAAGGTGCACAGGGCACCTGCGCCAGCACATGCCCCGCCCAACCCTCCCAGACTCACCCCTGGGGCTGCTGGTCCCCCCGAGCTGGGCAGCTACTGCCTCAAAGCCTGGCCAGGCAGCTGGAGCAGGGCAGGGGATCCCAGAGGCAGAACTTCAGGTTGAACATGGGCTTCCCCCTCACGCAGAAGGAAGACAGCCGAGGCGTGGGTCTGAACAGGCTCTTGGGCAGTGGTTATCAGGAGCCCATGGCCAGGGGCATGCGCAGAGTAGGGCTGCAGAGTCGCTGAGCAGGGGCCTGGAGAGGCTGCGTGGCTGGGCCTCGTGGCTGGGCCTCTCAGAGCCATCAGTGTGACAAGCTTCCTGCCCCACCAGAGGCCACTGGGGGCACCCACTGTAGAGAAGGCCCCTGCTCAAGTGGAAGATGGCCTGTCCCCTAGATGTCCCCAGGCCCCCCATCCGCCCTTGTCAATGGATCCACCTACAAGGTGGCCATGGTAACTCAAGGGGGCTCTGCACCGACATCCCCTTCCCCAGCCTGCTCTGGCTTCTCTCCCCAAGCCTGGCACGGCACTGTCCTCGGCCCTCCTGCCTGGTCACTGTGAGCTGGCCGCTCCTTTCGACTGGTGGGGTAGTGGCGGCTGCCAGCGACCACCCCCTCTCCGTGCCCCTTCAGGCCCTGTGGTGGTGAAGGCTCCCATTGTGCCATTAGAGGCTGCTGTCTATCATGCTCAACCGTGCCCATACGTCTGCAAGGAGCTCTGCAATTAGATTTGCCCGTGCTTTTTGTGGACTGAGACAGGTGGTTCCTTTGCTGGCTTTGCCTGGGCTCACCCACATGGCCACGGTCAGCTGCTGGCCCGAGATCTGGACAGTCCGAGATGACCTCGGCCACATGTCTGGTGTGTAGTGCCGGCTGTGGCTGGGCCCCCATCTCCAGCAGGAGAGCCTGGGCTTCACCCAGCAGCATTACCAGAGGGGAGAGCAGAGACACAAGGCCTCCTGGAGCCCAGGAAAGTCACTTCCACCACATTCTGTTGGTCAAAGTGAGCCACACAGCCAGTCAACCAGCATGGGAGGGGACCAGGAGACGAGATTCCCTGACAGCCATCACACAGTCACCTACCACAGAAATAAAACAGAAAAAAGAGACTCCGTCAGTAGATCCGACTCTGCTCCTGTGAAAAGTGAATAAAATAGAAAAGTTTCCAAGTCTGAAAAAGAAAAAATGGAAAAAGCAGTAGGGATTGTAAAAGGTGAGACTGGGTGCAGTAGGATCACTGCACCTGTAATCCCAGCAAGGCAGGAGGATCACTTGAGCCCAGGAGTTCAAGACCAGCCTGGGCAACAGAGTGAGGCCCTATCTCTAAAAAAAAAAAAATTAACCAGGCGTGGTGGTACACACCTGTAGACCCTGCTACTCAGGAGGCCGAAGCAGGAGGATTGCTTGAGCCTGGGAGTTCAAGATCAGAGTGAGCGATGATCCTGCTACTACACTCAGCCTGGGTGATAGAGTAAGACCCTGCCTCTGAAAAAAAAAAGATGTTAGCCAGGCGCAGTGGCTCACGCCTGTAATCCCGGCACTTTGGGAGGCAAAGGTGGGCAGATCATGTCGTCAGGAGTTCGAGACCATCCTGGCTAACATGGTGAAACCCCGACTCTAGTAAAAACAGAAAAAAATTAGCTGGGCATGGTGGCAGGTGCCTGAAGTCCCAGCTACTCGGGAGGCTGAGGCAGGAGAATGGCGTGAAACCAGGAGGCAGAACTTGTAGTGAGCCAAGATCATACCACTGCACTCCAGTCTGGGTGACAGAGCGAGACTCCGTCTCAAAAAAAAAAAAAAAAAAAAAAGTTAGACAACCTGAATAGACCAATAACCATGAAACAAACTGAGGCAGTATTAAAATACTCAACTCCCCTAAAAAAGACAGTGCCTCTAGATTCCTTAAAGATCTTCTACAACGTAGAAAACCATGGAAACTTTCAACTACGACTCGAGCACGACCCTGATGTCCAAACCTAGAAGGACAGCACAAAAAAAACAAAAGATGCCAGCCTCATGACCATAGGACGCAAAATCCTTACATAAAACGTACAAACCAAATTCACTGAAGTAGCTGGGTGCACTGGCGCGCACCCGTGGTCTCAGCTACTCGGAAGGCAGAGGCGGGAGGATCACTCGAGGCCAGAAGTTCAAGATCCACTTGGCAAACCCATAACAAAACCCATCTCTACAAAACTTTAAACGAAAAATTACCCATGTATTAAAATAGTTGTTCATTCTGGTGCCTTCACTGCTGCAGCTCAGCAGACCGGCCGAGGGAAGGCTGACGCCCCCACTCCACCTTTCGGCTCTGTCTGGGCCCTCGATAGGTTGGATGATCCCACCCATGCTGGGGACAGCGTTG
This sequence comes from Mandrillus leucophaeus, assembly GCF_000951045.1. Taxonomy (NCBI): domain Eukaryota; kingdom Metazoa; phylum Chordata; class Mammalia; order Primates; family Cercopithecidae; genus Mandrillus; species Mandrillus leucophaeus. Next base: position 820,548 of record NW_012107474.1, on the reverse strand, counting down.
GCTTTCCTGGGTCCACCAAATCTAGTGCTGACCCGTCAGTACCCTCACAGATGCAGCCAGAAACACATTTAACCAGCTAGCGGGCATCCTGCGGCCCAGTCAACTGACATATAAAATTAACCATCACTGGGGGCTCCACTGCACAGGCCTCATGTGATGACTTCTGGGGGTTTCCATAAAGCAGAGCCTGGGACGAGGCCTTGGAAGTATTCTTTGGGGGGTGGTCTATCGAGGTAGGAGTGTGGGGGTGGGGAGTGTGAGTCAGGCTGCGAGGAAGCGTCAGGAAGGGTGAGCACAGAGCTGTGGGCTGCAGGTCGGGCTGGGGCTTATTGCCACTGGGACCCTCAAGGAACCAGGCCCAGAGGCTGGGGCGGCCCCTCCTGTGAGGACTGAGCCCCAAGGCAGAGAGCCCTGGACAGTTAGGCCTGGCTGTGGGGCCTTGCCTGGGCACAGCCGTGGCTGCCTCTGCTGCTGATCCAGCCACAGTTAACGAGATTCTCTTCTCCCAGGTGGATGCCTCCCTGAATCCGGTTACCTATAGAGAAACGGGAAGCAGCAGCTCACAGCATCTCCCCAGCTGGCCACGTGCAGGGCTTCTGAGAGCTGCATGGTTCTGTGGGATGGCTCAGGTGTCTCTGGGACAGTGTCCCCTTGCTGGTAACATCTCCACCTGTCCCCAGCATTGAGATTATGGAGCAAGAGACAATGGCAGGGAGCAAGTACCCCAGGAAGCAGACCTGGGTCCAAGTCTCGAGTCTCCAGCCTCCGCCCAGCGACCCTCACAAGGGCGGCGTCAGCAGCATCAGTGATGTTCTTGTTCTTGGTGCTGTCGCCTGAATCGGCCAAGCTCCGATTCCACGTGTGTAATGGGCGTGGCATTCCTCCCGTACTGCTGGTCTTCGGGAGCACCTGGGGATTAAACAAGGTTACGAGGCCCTGACGTCAGCAGGCAGGCAGTAAGGGATTGCTGCCACTTTGGTTGTGCATGGCATTCCAGCCTTAAAAGTAAAGGGCTGGGGTGAGGGGCAAGAGGGGAGACTGTGGAATCTCCACCAAATTTTCTCCTGTTCCCAGATTGAACGTTTAGTTTGCAGAGGCTCTACATCATTAAACACAGTCACGAGTCGCTTAGGCACGGGGATCGAGGAGTGCAGCACTGGGTGGTTTGGTCCCTGTGCACACATCACAGAGTGCACATGTTACAGAGTGCACGCACACACACCTAGGTGGGAAAGCCTGTGTGCTCAGGGTGCCTGATGGAGGCGATCACTCTGGGCTGCAAATTTTACAGCATGTTACTGTGTGGGAACTGCAGGTAACTGGAATGCAGTAGCCAGGATTTGTGCATCCGGACACAGAGAAGGTACCGTAAACCTACGGTATTAGAACCTTATGGAACCACCATTGTGCATGCGGTCAGTCCATTAAAATCTTATGTGGTGCATGACTGTTTACCTTTCTAGATCATTACAGACTATTTTCTGATTCATTTTTCCACGTGATTAATCTAAAGCCCAAATTGAGGATTTCAGTGGGATTTAATGCGCTTTCCAGATCCCTTGGGAAACATGGAACATTTACC
>NW_012107474.1:815748-818916 GCF_000951045.1 Mandrillus leucophaeus | reverse complement strand
CCTTACATAAAACGTACAAACCAAATTCACTGAAGTAGCTGGGTGCACTGGCGCGCACCCGTGGTCTCAGCTACTCGGAAGGCAGAGGCGGGAGGATCACTCGAGGCCAGAAGTTCAAGATCCACTTGGCAAACCCATAACAAAACCCATCTCTACAAAACTTTAAACGAAAAATTACCCATGTATTAAAATAGTTGTTCATTCTGGTGCCTTCACTGCTGCAGCTCAGCAGACCGGCCGAGGGAAGGCTGACGCCCCCACTCCACCTTTCGGCTCTGTCTGGGCCCTCGATAGGTTGGATGATCCCACCCATGCTGGGGACAGCGTTGGCTTTCCTGGGTCCACCAAATCTAGTGCTGACCCGTCAGTACCCTCACAGATGCAGCCAGAAACACATTTAACCAGCTAGCGGGCATCCTGCGGCCCAGTCAACTGACATATAAAATTAACCATCACTGGGGGCTCCACTGCACAGGCCTCATGTGATGACTTCTGGGGGTTTCCATAAAGCAGAGCCTGGGACGAGGCCTTGGAAGTATTCTTTGGGGGGTGGTCTATCGAGGTAGGAGTGTGGGGGTGGGGAGTGTGAGTCAGGCTGCGAGGAAGCGTCAGGAAGGGTGAGCACAGAGCTGTGGGCTGCAGGTCGGGCTGGGGCTTATTGCCACTGGGACCCTCAAGGAACCAGGCCCAGAGGCTGGGGCGGCCCCTCCTGTGAGGACTGAGCCCCAAGGCAGAGAGCCCTGGACAGTTAGGCCTGGCTGTGGGGCCTTGCCTGGGCACAGCCGTGGCTGCCTCTGCTGCTGATCCAGCCACAGTTAACGAGATTCTCTTCTCCCAGGTGGATGCCTCCCTGAATCCGGTTACCTATAGAGAAACGGGAAGCAGCAGCTCACAGCATCTCCCCAGCTGGCCACGTGCAGGGCTTCTGAGAGCTGCATGGTTCTGTGGGATGGCTCAGGTGTCTCTGGGACAGTGTCCCCTTGCTGGTAACATCTCCACCTGTCCCCAGCATTGAGATTATGGAGCAAGAGACAATGGCAGGGAGCAAGTACCCCAGGAAGCAGACCTGGGTCCAAGTCTCGAGTCTCCAGCCTCCGCCCAGCGACCCTCACAAGGGCGGCGTCAGCAGCATCAGTGATGTTCTTGTTCTTGGTGCTGTCGCCTGAATCGGCCAAGCTCCGATTCCACGTGTGTAATGGGCGTGGCATTCCTCCCGTACTGCTGGTCTTCGGGAGCACCTGGGGATTAAACAAGGTTACGAGGCCCTGACGTCAGCAGGCAGGCAGTAAGGGATTGCTGCCACTTTGGTTGTGCATGGCATTCCAGCCTTAAAAGTAAAGGGCTGGGGTGAGGGGCAAGAGGGGAGACTGTGGAATCTCCACCAAATTTTCTCCTGTTCCCAGATTGAACGTTTAGTTTGCAGAGGCTCTACATCATTAAACACAGTCACGAGTCGCTTAGGCACGGGGATCGAGGAGTGCAGCACTGGGTGGTTTGGTCCCTGTGCACACATCACAGAGTGCACATGTTACAGAGTGCACGCACACACACCTAGGTGGGAAAGCCTGTGTGCTCAGGGTGCCTGATGGAGGCGATCACTCTGGGCTGCAAATTTTACAGCATGTTACTGTGTGGGAACTGCAGGTAACTGGAATGCAGTAGCCAGGATTTGTGCATCCGGACACAGAGAAGGTACCGTAAACCTACGGTATTAGAACCTTATGGAACCACCATTGTGCATGCGGTCAGTCCATTAAAATCTTATGTGGTGCATGACTGTTTACCTTTCTAGATCATTACAGACTATTTTCTGATTCATTTTTCCACGTGATTAATCTAAAGCCCAAATTGAGGATTTCAGTGGGATTTAATGCGCTTTCCAGATCCCTTGGGAAACATGGAACATTTACCGCCCACAGCTTCCCAGGGTGCAGCACAGCTCCGTTTCCCCCGCACATCACGTGTAACAGACCCCAGACCTCGTTTCCTGTGTGACCAAACTTGCCCAGCCCAGCAACAGCCCCTCACCCCCATCACACCTTCGGTGAAATGCCGATGTCGATTCCCAGAGCAAGCTGCAGGTGCCGGCGTCACGGACACAGGTGGCCTGAGAAATGTGGGTGCCTTTTCCCCTCCTGAGGCTCTCCTTTAGGGGCAGAGCCCACTGGACGCTTTTTTTTTTTTTTTTTGACAGACGAGTTCTCACTATGTTGTCCAGGCTGGTCTTGAAGTCCTGGGTTCAAGTGATCCTCCCACCTTGGCCTCCCAAGGCACTAGAATTACAGGCAGGAACTGTTGTGCCAGCTTTATCTTGAAAGGCAAACACTCTACTATCTCTGTACAAACCCAGAACAGGGCTGGGCAGGCAGGGGCCCACCTGCTTCTACCTTTCTGCTCGCCTTGCCCTCCATGGGCAATCTGTACCCACAAAGGGGGGCTTTGCTCTCGGGGTCTGCTCTGGGGTTTCCCGGACATTTTATTGATGGCTTCGTCCTAGGACATGTGCCCTGGAAGCAGGCATGGTCCTGGGAACGTGCCTGCTCTCCATCATCAATCTGAACAGGTCCCTTCCCAATTCCTGATGGGGGAGTGAAAGAAAGATGAGAGCCCTCACCTCTCAGACAGAGGCCAGCCCCCACAGAGCCCCACCAGCCTTGTGGGGGAACCCCTCACCACGGCGGGCGGATCACGAGGTCAGGAGATTGAGACCATCCTGGCTAACACGATGAAACCCCGTCTCTACTAAAAAAATACAAAAAACTAGCCGGGCGAGGTGGCAGGCGCCTGTAGTCCCAGCTACTTGGGAGGCTGAGGCAGGAGAATGGCATGAACCCGGGGGGCGGAGCTTGCAGTGAGCTGCGATCCAGTCACTGCACTCCAGCCTGGGCGACAGAGACAGAGCGAGTCCGTCTCAAATAAAAAAAAAAAAAGACAAGGAAAACCCCTCACTACCCACAGGGCACAGGTGGCCTCCCACCACCGCCATCGAATCAGGCCCAGAGTCTGACCCAGGACCCTCTCCCCTGCAGCCCCTGACCTCCTCTCTGCTTCCCATTCCTCCTCGGCTGAAATCTCAGCCCCTGAACCAAGCCCTGCCTGACCCTGCCTGGGTCAAACCCTACTCTGGCCTGGGCTCCAAACGCCGGGAGTCCCTCTGAGCACTTCCCG
>NW_012107474.1:813990-815042 GCF_000951045.1 Mandrillus leucophaeus | reverse complement strand
AGGCTGGAATACAGTGCTGTGATCTCAGCTGACTGCAACTTCTCTGCCTCCTGGGTTCAAGCGCTTCTCATGTCTCAGCCTCCCGAGTAGCCGGGAATACAGGCGCCCGCCACCACGCCCAGCTAATTTTTGTATTTTTAGTAGATATAGGGTTTCATCATGTTGGCCAAGTTGGTCTCAAACTCCTGACCTCAGGTGATCCACCCACCTCAGCCTCCCAAAGTGCTGGGATTACAGGCGTGAGCTACTGCACCCAACCTATTTTGTTAATTACTATATTTTGAAAGAATCGATATTATTTTCTTTAAAGCAAAATTAGGAATGCCTTTGTTCTCCAGATATCGGGCCATCTGGACACTCCCAAGTCTGAGTCTGTTTAGTAAACATTACTAATCTGTTCCCTTAACCGTAAACATCTAGAGGCCAGGAATGCCGGACTTTCTGAGAATGCGGCCCATCAAGTCCCAGACCGTACTCAAGACGGAGTCGCTCTGGTTCGAACGCCTCGGACAGATGTGTCGAATGCATGGATGAAATTCTGCCAAGATTTTTTCACAAATGTGCAACCTCTCCAACCCCTTTCCTCCAGAGTCTGCATTTTATCTCCATTCTGTCTGGCTTCTGTGGACGCAGGAGGGCTGTTCCCGCCAGCTCAGGAGAGAGGCTGGGAGGAGTGGACGGGGTGGGGGAAGGGGTCCCCCACGCCTCTCTGGGCTCAGGGTCCCATCTGGTCCTCATAGGGCTGAGGCTTCCCATCTGAGGTCCCCTGCGGTGCCTCCAACAAGCAAAGTGGAAACAACCGCTAGGCGCCACCCAGGCCCCGGGTGAGGGCGGGGCCACGGACCCCAAGACTCCTCCCCGCAGAGACTCCGCAGGGTCCGCCTGCTCTTCCACACCCAGCAAACGGAGCGGGGGCGGGGCCGGGCTTCCAAAAGTCCCTGTGGCCAGGAAGGAAGGGCGTGTCCTGGGCCGGTGCGCCGTGGCTGGGCCCCCGGGGTTCTCTGCGTCCGGCAGCACTGCAGGGTTCTCCACAGCCGTGCCCCGTGCTCTGG
>NW_012107474.1:803977-809705 GCF_000951045.1 Mandrillus leucophaeus | reverse complement strand
CTGGGCCAGGACCCAAGATGGGGCAGGCCAGGCCCTCCACCAAGGGCCCAGTCCCTCTATGCAAATGCAGGTAGCGCCTGTGTGCGGCCAGGGGCCCCTGGGAGAATGCAGTGAGGAAGGGCGGGTAGATGTGCTCGGACCGAGACAGAAAGCTCCAGGGTGGCGCTTGCCATGAGCGTGGGCACGACCCTCCTCCTCTTCCTCCTTTTCCTCCTCCTCCTCTTTCTTTTCCTTCTCTTCCAGGCGCTTCCCCTGCAGCTGCAGTGGGAGGAGTTCCCAGATGCTGAAATGTGCTCCTGGGGCAGCAGCCCCCTGCCTGCTGGAGTCTCTCCTGGACTCCGCTGCTGGGCTGTGCACATGGCACCCATTTTAGGGCACAGCCGGTGGGGAGGCCACAGAGGGGAATCCTCCTGTGGAAATGGGGATAAAGGTCCTGTCTGCCAGCCGGGGGCAACCCCATCCCGTGTGGCCTAAGGCAAAACTTGGAATCCACATTGCTTGATTTTGGGATGGTGTTCTGCACCATCCCAAACAGGCACCTCCGGAATTCCCTCCCCAGCAGGCCGGTTACTTCGAGGCTGGAGCTCACTCCTGGCTAAAGATTCACTGCAAGATTGACTGCGATTGATTTGTAATCTGGGGGTGACCTGCGATGGCGCAGCCCCTTCCCCAGATGTGTTTGTGGTGGAAGTTATCCAAGTGACACAGCACCAAAGTATGTGATCGGTGGCAAATCCGTACAGGTCTGCGGCAACCGCAGTTCTCGCCTCCTCAGAAGAAAGAATTCGACCAAGAAGCAGAAAGCAGAAGGAGAGACTGAGCAAGTTTTAGAGCAGGAGTGACATTTATTAAAAAGCTTCAGAGCAGGAATGGAAGGAAGGAAAGGACACTTGGAAGGGGGCCGAGCAGGTGACTTGAAGGACAAGTGTGTGGTTTGATCTTCGACTTGGGTGTATACGTTGGCACGTGTCCGGGGTCTGACATGCCTTCTCCCCTGATTCTTCCCTTGGGCTGGGCTGTCCACACGTGCGGCGGCTGCCAGCACTCGGGAGGAGCATGTGCTGTGTGTTTACTGGAGCTGTGCACCTGCTCACCTGAGGCGTTGTTCCCTTACCTGTCAATGTCCCTAGGAGGCCATAGACCAGTTACACTCCACAGTTTTGCCTTTTAATCCACATGCTTGAGCCCACTCACCCAGTGCCGGAGGTCTTATGGGGAAGCTGCTGATCACCAGTTTCAGGATTTTTCTGTCTGTTGGGAGACTGCCTTTCCCTGGCGTTGGCTGTGACCAATTATTATTTTAGAGAGACAGTTAACAGCCACCCGACCAACCCTGATGGTTGCCTGACATTCCTGGTTGGAAGGGCCCTCTCCTGCCCTGCTCCCGTCTAACCAGCTGCCTAGTGTAACAGATGGAACAGTAACGCAACAGAAGCCATCAGAGCAGGTTACCTGGCACCTCCTAGCCCCTGCCTCTCCTGCATTCCAGACCCCCTCTACGCGTCCCTCTACAAATTGAAGAGTGGCCATTTTTGGAAAGAATTCCGGTCAGTCTCCTCCTTGCTAGCACGGAGAATAAAACTCACTCTCTTTTTTTTTGTTTTGTTTTTTGAGGCAGAGTCTCACTCTGTTGCCCCGGCTGGAGTGCAGTGGCGCGATCTTGGCTCACTGCACGCTCTGCCTCCCGGATTCACGCCATTCTCCTGCCTCAGCCTCCCGAGTAGCTGGGACTACAGGCACCCACCACCAGGCCCAGCTAAGATTTTTGTATTTTTAGTACAGACGGGGTTTCACCCTGTTAGTCAGGATGGTCTCAATCGCCTGACTTCGTGATCCGCCCGCCTTGGCCTCCCAAAGTGCTGGGATTACAGGCGTGAGCCACTGCGCCCAGCAGCTCACTCTCTTACTGTCACACCCCACCTTTGTCATCGTGGCTTCTTTTTAAGCGGCAAACAGCCGGACCTTTGCCGTTTACAGCCACAACCTTCCCTTTCAGAGTTGAGGCACAGATGGCCGGCCCTGATACTAAAATCGGGATCCTAAGATGGACGGAACACACTCTGTGTGGCAATAAGACACCAAATTCCAGCCTGACTCTGGTATAGCATCGCCAGACTCTGAAGGAAATTAGAATATTTTGCCTCAAAATATATTTCTTTGACATATTTTGAAATGGCCCCCCAGAGCCGTCCTTTCTCAGGGAAATTAGCACCTGTAGAGAATCTCCATGAATGCAGCCAGGACTGCCCCTTCTAGGACTTTCCGGACCTAGGAGAGATTAACTGAGAGCCTGACATCTTTAAGGTCTGAAAAGAGACATTTGCCATCTATTCTCTCTGAGGGATGCAACCTACAAGGCTTCATCTGCAAAACAATGGCCCAGCAGCCGCAGTGTGACCAGGCCGCCTCCGTAGCAAAGTCCGGGCCACCCTCATGCTGGGACTGGCAGCTGCGGACAGGCACACAGGACCCGTCTGGAGAACCTGGACACTGCGTCCCCCTTGGGGTCCCCCACACGCTCCCGTCTCACTGCCGGAGGGCCAAGCACCTGGAGCTGTGCCGCCGGGCTCTCCCGATGCCCAGCTCCAAGCCTGTCCATCTACCCTGCCCTGCAAAGCCAGGTGTGCTTGACCAGCTGCTCCCTGCCAGGCAGTGCCCACAGGGGGGAAGGAGAATTCTGGAAGGGACGCAGGGGAGAGAAGGGACTGATGGCAGCGGCTGCACCCAGCCTGCCACTTCTCAGATGGGCCCTGCAGCACTTCTCAGACGGGCCCAGACAGCCACTGCACGCCGCCCTCCTCCCTCCACAGCCCTGGGGCCCCGGGCCCCGGGAGTCCGAGCTCCTCCCGGCTCTGGGTGTTGAGCAGGGCAGCCTCTGCCTCTGGGTTCTGCCATTCGGTCACCGAGTTAGCCCTTTACACCTGGCCAACCCCTCTCTATGCTGATTTAGCGATTCTACCAGGTTCTCTCTGCCCAAGTCGCTGGTGGTGCTTCCTGCAGGACTCAGGCCAGACCTCGAGGCCACACGGGCAGCCGTTCCCCACCGCCCTCCAACTCCAGTGCGTCTGAGGCCGTCTGGGTTACTGGAGATGGCCCATGGTGCTGGAGCAGAGGAATTGGCAGTGCTGTCCTGAGGCAGGCACAGGTGGGGGCCCTGAGGAACAGATACGCCCAGTGCCCACAGTGTCAGAGGTTCATCTGCTTAATCTGGCCAATTGTGGTTCATATACAAAGTAAAACAAGAGGAACAAATCCACACAAACATGCTGGAAATGTGAGATAAAGCCTCTGGAGAGAGGTGTAGTGATGAAGGCAGTTAAGACGGCGCGAAAGTAATACACCGAGAATTCCCGTTAAAAAATTCCAGCCACCAACCAGAGAGAAACTGCGGGCCCTGGAGCTCTGGGCAGGGACCCTGAGCACCAGTCTGTTCTGCAGAGAGGGCAGCAGCTCAATGGCACCCTCTTGGAGAAAATTCCATGAACCAGATGCCTCTGGCCAGGCCAGCCCTGCCTCACGCAGGCAGCCTCCTCAGCAAAGACCACTCTCAAAAAAATTCTTTTCATTGTTTACTACGTGCCACTACATGGAAGCTCAGAGAAATAGGATTTGTGGAAGAGAGTACTGAAGAATACTACTATTGGCTGTCTTTTATGATTATCTCTAGTTAGAAATCGTTTCTTGGTATTCGAGGTTTAAAAGAACAAAACATCTGCAGCCTGATGGTGGGTTCAGTAACATTCTGTAGCTGGAGAGTGGAAAACCATCAGACCCAGTAAGTAGCGGCTGAGCTGGCAGCTCTGATGTTCATCTGTGACACGGGCTTTTATTCTGCGCACGCGTCGGGCTCTGCCTGTACTGAGAGGTTCCACTGCGTCTTCGTTAAACCGGCTTTGAGGAGGAAGTGGAGATCCTGTTAGACCAGAGGCATCTCCATGCAGAGACAGCCCCAGAGGTGCCCCCACCCGTGTGGGAGGCGACTGCCCAGGCCCCAGGGGGTGACCAGCTGTTGCCAGTGGAATGGGTTGAGGGGACAGTCACTTCCAACTGGGGGCTTATCCCCATCTGCTGGAGGGATGGGCTCCAAGAGCCCTGGGGAGGCAGAGTCACAGATGAGGGCCTGGAGTCTGGCTCTGGGATGTGAGCCACTGTGCGCGTCGGAGTCCATGTGTGTGAGCACCTGCGGGTGACAGATGTGCCGCCGAAGTCCATGTGGCTCACGGGCTGCTTCCATCCTTCCGGACGCGGCCGGCTCTGATTCAAAGGCCGTTTTGTGGGGGCTATTCCCAGCGAATGCATGGGACCACAGGCTAAGAGGGGCAGCAGGCAGTCCACCCGGGCACCTGGGCTACCCCTGTCAAGCTCAAGCAGACACCTTTGTGTCACAATGAGGGCTCCCCCCGGAAGAGGTGGCTGCCCCAGGTCACTCTGGGCTCACAGTGGATGCACGGTGGACAGCAGCTGCACGGTGGCCTTCGTGATGGACTCTGGGGCAGACAGGCTTCTGTAACATGGGCCTCGCAGAGCTGGTCCGGAATGCTGGGGGCGTGCTGGGTACCTACTGGGTCCGCCCGTCGAGTGAGCACTGAGAACTGAACTGCCACAGCCACTGCCTGTGGCCTGCACACAGCGCCATCCAGCAGAGTGGGAGTGGGGACTGTAGGTGTGATGCCAGGCTGGCAGTCAGGGGAGCCCCAGGACAACCTGAGCAAGACAAGAGCTGCTCCTCACCCTCCTGCTGCCTTCTTAGAAGCTGTGTCTACCCCTGGCCCGAAGTCAGTGACAGGACGGAGTCGACATCCTGCCCGCTCTTCTGGCCTCCCTGCTTCACACCCAGGCCCAGACCTTGCCCTGCTGGGCAGGTCCACGGGACAGAGAGATGCCCCAAGACTCTGCTGCTCAGACTAAACCCTGTGTCCCGGAGGACTGAAGTGGCAGGAGCAACACAGAAGGGGGCCGGGGTGCGGCGCACTCCCTAAGAACCCAGCACAGAAGACAACCAGGGAAGGACGGGAGGGGAGCACGGAGCACGGGAGCCTCATGCAGGTGTGCGCTTCACACAGCGGGGCTGAGGTCACACTTCTCGAAGGCAGCCCTGCTTTCTCCCAGCGCCCTCGACACCCAGTGCAAGTGGAGGGCATGCGGTGGGCAGGGCAGCTGTGGAGGGAGGAGACGGCCAAGACCTCCCCTGTGGGGCAGGCCTGTGGGTGGGGAGTTTTAGGACACAGTCTGGTCTGTTGTGACAGCCACAGGCATTTAGTCTGGAGACTGCCCAGGCGTCCCGTGATGGCTCAGAGGCCCACTTTACCCAAAAAAGCTGACCTGCCTCCCAGCATTCCAGGCAGTAATGTCGACACCACTGATATGAAACACAGAACACACAGCATATTAGACAAATGCAGATATTAAACTTTTATTGGAAACGGGTTAAAAATTAAGGCACTCCAAGCTTTACGGTTTCCTTGAGGTTACAGTTCTGTGGCTGCTCTTAGCGTATTTCAGAAAAAATCAGATGGACTAAGACCAACCTTATAGACGTAGTTTCTACACTGAACGCAAGGATTCACCCACTGTATTTAACAACCAAGCTCTACCTTCAGCTCAGCAGCCTACATTCAGGACGCTGATTTTGCGTACATACTACTGTATTCATACAAAGTTCGTATTTAACAACCAAGCTCTACCTTCAGCTCAGCAGCCTACATTCAGGACGCTGATTTTGCGTACA
>NW_012107474.1:797515-803927 GCF_000951045.1 Mandrillus leucophaeus | reverse complement strand
GTACATACTACTGTATTCATACAAAGTTCGTATTTAACAACCAAGCTCTACCTTCAGCTCAGCAGCCTACATTCAGGACGCTGATTTTGCGTACACACTACTGTATTCATACAAAGTTCGTTCAAGTCTATTACTAAGTTTCTTTTATGAATAAACAATACAAAGTCCAATTTTGATGGCTGCTATAAAATACTTAGGAAACTCTGCAATACTTTACTACAAATGCAAATGCCCAAGAGGTCAGAGAAATCAGTCTGAAGAACTGGGTGCAAGTTCTATTCTTTGTGAAAATTTCAGCATAGGAATGTTATTCCCAGTACAGATGTACACAGTCAAAAAGGCTGATCAAGCTGTTTGATGAGTTCTTAGTGTTCTGGATCACAGTGATCTGCCTGTGAACTTTAGTTCATGCTGAAGACAGTTTTCTCAGTTTTCATGACTGTGAAGTGTGAAATGGAATGCATCATTTATCTTAGGTGCTGTCGACCTACTTTCCCAAAGCAAAATGTTTTAAAATTCAAGGCAATCTGGAACGGGGACTATTTTCAAACTTCCTCAGGCAGCACTTTTCAGTGATTCCTCGCACGCTGCTCTCCCTGCCATGAAGCGCTTGGTCTACTTACTAAAGCCACGTATCCTGATTTTACAGAAACGTGGGGCAGGTCCAGCAGTGCCACTGGAGAGCTCCCGGAGAAGCCCACTCTGAAGGAAGGGCTCAGAACACCCTTGAGCCAGAGCAGCTGGAAGCTGGACTGGTCCCGTGCAGCAGAAGGAGCACTGGCGCCTGCTGGGTAGTGTGAGGAGAGCCCTCAGCTGGCTCTGGACACACCTGCTTCTGGGGCACACGGCCCAGAGCCAGGCCTGTGGATGGGCCTTCCTTTCTTCTTGGGGTGGAGCCCGTCCCCACGATCCCTAAATGGCCACCCCCCAGACAGCCCGACAGGCAGGGAGAGGCTTGCAGGCACTGAGGATGCCAACAGGGCTGGAGAGAGCTGCAGCGTCCTGCCCCGTCCTCCCAACGCTGCTGGCACACAAGCAGGCAACCGGTGCTGCAGAGGCAGGCCAAACCCCACATTTATAATTCAAGCTTCCAAGGGAAAAAGATTCTATGTTCTAGTAAAGATACAAATTTTTAAAACTGTCCAAAAAGAGCCTGAATTTTTATATGAAAGTCTTCTGGTGAAATCTTTTAAGTAGGGAGGAAAATCCAGTAATTTTTTTTTTCTTTTTTTAAAGGTTTAGCTATTCCCCAATGCTATTTAATACAATTGAGGTTAGGAAGTAAGTCCTTATCAGACTGTGTACTGGAACCCCGTGTCATCAGCAAAAGCCATGTGAGTCAACAGGTGTGAAGACTCGATGCTGTCTGTGGTTTTATGGGGAATGATGAGGGCTGGTCAGTTCTCCTCACGACAGAAGCCAGACCGGCTTCCCTCTGTTGCGTGTGAAGCTTGTCAGCAGACAGAGAGGAAGGCGGGGTTCTGCTGCTGCCCCGGAGAATGACAGTCATAGCGCTAGGTGCCGTCAGGCGGCTTTGCGTGCAGTTAGCTTCTTACAAACTGAGAAGAGTATAAAAAACCCCAAACCCCAAAGATTTCTTATTTCAAGTGACTAAAGCTAGAAACAGAGATGAACAGGGAATAGAAGGTCACCAGTTTGCAGGATGAGAGGAAGACTGTCCTTCAGGGGCAGCTCTCCGGCCACCTGTCCTGGAAGGCTGGCAGGTTCACTGGTCAAGGTCAGGAGACCGCGAGGGCCACGTGGTCTCCCGGCTGGGCTGCGCTGCGGAGTGTGCGCCTCACAGGAAGCGTCGGGACTGCCTGACGGCTGGAGTGCTTTAGTTGTTTTCAAATCTAGCATATGGGTTTTCTTCTTTAAACAGGCCTGAAAACAAAATCAACCTGAATCATAACTTCGTTCATTCAACCAGAAACAAAATCTTAAAAAGCCACACAGACTGACTAAGTTTTATAAGAAGATTTACTGAGGGTATAGCAACAACAGGCGTTGTAAGCAGGCTCTCATACTGTGCTTAACCTTTTTTGAAGTCAAACCACTTTAAACTTTGAAATAAAATTTACTAGAAACAAGAATTCTAACAGATCCTAAGAGATAAGCACTTATTTCCTGATGCTCGGCAAAGAAAAGAAATTTAAGGCAAATATTTCTTTCCACAGTGGTGGGTTAGTTCCACAGTGAATGGCTTGTATTAAACAAAATAACCTTACCTTGTGCTTATACTTGCTCTTAAACCTTTCGAATTAAGGCTACAGAAAGAACTAACACGACCCTCAATCTAACTCTCAAGTACTCGGACAGAACTGGGATAAAATGTGTATTTAACCATAAGAGTAAACCCATGGTAGTTACCCAAGGACCAGGAGTTTTCCCTTCACACTGCAGACACACATGCACATATACACTCTCTCTCCCCCTTTATTTTTTATTTGAGACGGAGTTTTGCTCTTGTTGCCCAGGATAGAGTGCAATGGTGCAGTCTTGGCTCATTGCAACCTCTGCCTCCTGGGTTCAAGGAACTCTCCTGCCTCAGCTTCCGGGTAGCTGGGACTACAGGCATCCACCACCACATTTAGCTAATTTTTGTATTTTTAGTAGAGACAGGGTTTCACCATGTTGGTCAGGCTGGTCTCGAACTCCCGACCTCAGGTGATCCGCCCATCTCGGTCTCCCTGTAATCCCTCCCTGCAGCTGGGATTACAGGCGTGAGCCACCACCCCGGCCTCTCTCTCCCTTTAAAAATCTGTATTGCACACTAAAATTATCTGCAGTGATTACAACAAAGCTACTCACTGCAGGTATTCTGGGGGCTGGGTGGAAGAGGAGGCAGGGAAGCAGAGGGATGGTAAGGAAGGGCCTAGCCACATTTCTTTCTTGCCTGTCAAGGAGGGCCACAGGCATCAGGCTTTGGGAGATGAGGCTCAAAGTCGGTTTTGGGAAAGAGTCATCAGATACCAGCTGCAAGGAGACTGGTTAAGGTCTTATTGAAAAACCTGCTCCTGAGTCTACTTCCAGTTCAGAGGGAAAACCCAAAGCCAAAAGAAGGGTTTTGCGTGCGTGCTGGTATTTTATATAACTGCACCAGGTTGACTCACACACTTTCTCCCACTCTCCCATCAGAAATTCCTCAGAATTATTCTACCTAGCCGAGGCTGTCTAAAGCACAGGCCATTCAATGGGCTTTATTACAAACTGGCACAAAAAGCTAATTTCATCAATGCAATTAAAGGGCCAAATTAACCACTAAAATGGCAGGTGCAAGTCAATCAGGGCCCTGACACAGAAGACACCGCTCCACCAAGAACCTGGCCGGCCGCCCATAGCCTCACGCCCGCCGGGAGCTGGGGCACAGTAAAGGTCAAGCAACTTTAAACACAGCTTGCACTTGGCGATAGCAGGTGCTGGGCTGTGTGTGTGTGTGTGTGTGTGTGTATCCACCTCATCTTTTATTTACATTAACGTTAGTCACTAGGTGCCAAAAAGCTCATTCGACTCTTGCATTTCAAGGAAAGCATGCTGCCTTTAGCCAAGGCCTGCACAGACGCTGCTGGGCCCACGCTCCACGAACACAGGCATGCGCTCGCTGAGGAGGGCGACCCTGGTGCTGCTCCTTGTGACAGCTGCACGCAGGTACCCGGTCACCACCCACTCCAGACACACACCAGGAAACACAGGCGACGGAGGGGGCGGGGCAAGGACAAGGCAGCAGCGAACCCAGAAAGTCAGTGCCCAAGCGCGAAGCACTCAGGAGACTGATGGGCGGGAACACGTAGGAAAAAGCCTCCATCAGCCGCTGGTCATCTCGAGGCCAGCAGCCACAGCAGCCTCACACCCCAAAGTCGACACTTCGAGACTGGCAGGACTCACCTGGCCTCAGGTCACAGCACAGTCACATGGAGGGGACTTTCCAAGGAGGCCAGAACTGACAGGAAGGGGACATCCCAGCCAGTGGGCAGAGCTACCCAGCGTTTACAGCCCAGGGCACCAGCAGCATGGGGCCTCTGCAGCCCCCATGAGAGGGAACCAAGCCTCTGGGGGCTACAACGCCAACCACCCACGCCTGACAGAGGCGCTGCTCACGGTGGCTGCTGGGCTTTGCAGTCCTGTCCCCTACCTGATGACAGAAACAACTGCAGTGATGTCACCATGCCCCCAGTGGGCGGGATCCTAAAATACCACAAATTTATGGTATTTCCTAATACAAACAGAAGACTCAAAACACCTGCATTAGTCAGAAAAGGCTCTGAAATTTTCCAATTAGGTTTAGCCTTTAATACACTGCTTCAAGGAAAGCACCGTGGGCACAGAACGACAGATTCCTGAGGCCCACGGCTGCCGTGAACCCAGGACCTCACACCTCGCACAGGCGAGGAGTCAGTTCCCACCATGTCCATGACGTCACACAACCACAAACCCAGCGCGGGAGACGCTAGACTCTTTGCGGACTTTAAAATCAGAACAGAATTGGCCAGGCGCAGTGGCTCACGCCTGTAATCCCAGCACTTTGGGAGGCCGAGGCAGGCAGATCATGAGGTCAGGAGATTGAGACCATCCTGGCTAACACGGTGAAACCCCGTCTCTACTAAAAACACAAAAAATTAGTTGGGCGTCTGTAGTCCCAGCTACTTGGGTGGCTGAAGCAGGAGAATGGCGTGAACCCGGGAGGCAGAGCTTGCAGTGAGCCGAGATCGCGCCACTGCACTCCAGCCTCGGCAACAGAGCGAGACTCCGACTCAAAAAAAAAAGAAAAAATCAGTACAGAATCAATGAAGCGCGACTGGGTGATGGTGTTCAGTGTTCAGCAGTGAATGTCACGTGATTTGGGGGAGCACAGATCATGTAATGCGTATTTCCGATTCACTCCAACTAAATAAAAGGTTTACACTTGGCAAATACATTCCTTCTGGCTCCTTCAAAGCTCCCCTCCAGAATCTCTCCAGACACAACCAAACAAGAACAGAACCCCCAGGCCGGGCAAGAGGGAGCAGGGCCAGTGCTGGGGAGTGCTTGGAAGGAGCGCCTGCCACACTCAGAAGATGGCAACGAGCAACGAGCAACGCTCCAGTGGATGAGGGGCCACCCTGAAACAAAGACCAGAAAGCCGCAGCACCTCGGCTGCACAGGGGCGCCCACGGGAAGCCGAACACGACAGCAGAACAGCCGCAGACTTCCAGCCCAACAGTCTTGTGACTCGATAAGCAAACAGGTGTCTGAGAAACCAGACTTCATGAAGACGACTGGCTGAGATAAAAATATTCTTAGGAATGAGTTCACCACAGCACTGCTGGCGACAACCGCCAGCTGTTCCTCTCTGGAGAGACCTCCTTCTGTTCCAATGGGTGAACCCAGAGCCCAATCTCAGGCCCCACTGGCACTAACGAGGACCGAGACAGTGTGCCATCACCTCCCAACCAGTCCAATGAGGACCCAGACAGTGTGCCATCGCCTCCCAACCAGTCCAATGAGGACGCAGACAGCGTGCCATCGCCTCCCAACCAGTCAAAAAGGAGGCGTGACCAGTCCTTACCATATTTTTTTCTGATTTCATCATGTCTTGTCTTCATCTCTGCTCTCCTAAAACACAGAGGAACATCATGAGCACCAAGCTACAAGGCACAGCAGAACTGCTAGACACGCCCTTCCGGGTCCTTCAGTGGAGGCTCCAGGTTTCTTCTGGTGGCTTCCCTCCAGTTCCCAGAGTGAAACCAGGATGGGGACAAGCTTGGTCATCAGGCCACACACCCACCAGGACAGGCAAGGTGACAAGGAACCCAGTCTTCGAAGGTTGTTCCAATGTATTATTCTATTCTTTTCAATAAAAGCAATTCAAATGCCCAATATCGTGATTTTTAAAAAGCTTTTTTCATATGAAGAAAATACAGTAAAAATCATATACCAGGTTCTGAATGGTTAGGAAAATGCAGTCGTCAGCTTTTACTTAGTAGCATGTGACTTCAAGGTGACTACATGGAAAATATGTCCCGCCTCCACCCTCACCTGCCACCAACCTGAGAGTTGGCCCCTCAGATCCTCTCCCTTGCCAGGTGTGGACGACACTACCTCCTCCCAGGGCTACCCGAGAGCCCCAGCACACACTCAGGAGAGTGCTGTGTCGCCAGGGAAAGGGTGACAGGAGAGCCGACCTGGCCACAGTCAGACGCTGTCCCCTCTGAGCCTCAGCTTGCTCTTGGCAAATGCTGGGCCGGGACGACGCCTTAGCAGTCGTCACACATTGGTGACACCGAGCGCAGACTCAGTCTTATCGCACTGATGGGAGGAGACCAGCGAGGAAGCCCGTGGAAGCAAGGTTCGCAGCCACTACTAGATTCCCACCACGGTCTCTCCCTCTCTACCACGACCTGGAAGATCCCCTGGGCACTACACACATTCTTAA
>NW_012107474.1:793750-797465 GCF_000951045.1 Mandrillus leucophaeus | reverse complement strand
GGTCAGGAGATTGAGACCATCCTGGCTAACACGGTGAAACCCCGTCTCTACTAAAAACACAAAAAATTAGTTGGGCGTCTGTAGTCCCAGCTACTTGGGTGGCTGAAGCAGGAGAATGGCGTGAACCCGGGAGGCAGAGCTTGCAGTGAGCCGAGATCGCGCCACTGCACTCCAGCCTCGGCAACAGAGCGAGACTCCGACTCAAAAAAAAAAGAAAAAATCAGTACAGAATCAATGAAGCGCGACTGGGTGATGGTGTTCAGTGTTCAGCAGTGAATGTCACGTGATTTGGGGGAGCACAGATCATGTAATGCGTATTTCCGATTCACTCCAACTAAATAAAAGGTTTACACTTGGCAAATACATTCCTTCTGGCTCCTTCAAAGCTCCCCTCCAGAATCTCTCCAGACACAACCAAACAAGAACAGAACCCCCAGGCCGGGCAAGAGGGAGCAGGGCCAGTGCTGGGGAGTGCTTGGAAGGAGCGCCTGCCACACTCAGAAGATGGCAACGAGCAACGAGCAACGCTCCAGTGGATGAGGGGCCACCCTGAAACAAAGACCAGAAAGCCGCAGCACCTCGGCTGCACAGGGGCGCCCACGGGAAGCCGAACACGACAGCAGAACAGCCGCAGACTTCCAGCCCAACAGTCTTGTGACTCGATAAGCAAACAGGTGTCTGAGAAACCAGACTTCATGAAGACGACTGGCTGAGATAAAAATATTCTTAGGAATGAGTTCACCACAGCACTGCTGGCGACAACCGCCAGCTGTTCCTCTCTGGAGAGACCTCCTTCTGTTCCAATGGGTGAACCCAGAGCCCAATCTCAGGCCCCACTGGCACTAACGAGGACCGAGACAGTGTGCCATCACCTCCCAACCAGTCCAATGAGGACCCAGACAGTGTGCCATCGCCTCCCAACCAGTCCAATGAGGACGCAGACAGCGTGCCATCGCCTCCCAACCAGTCAAAAAGGAGGCGTGACCAGTCCTTACCATATTTTTTTCTGATTTCATCATGTCTTGTCTTCATCTCTGCTCTCCTAAAACACAGAGGAACATCATGAGCACCAAGCTACAAGGCACAGCAGAACTGCTAGACACGCCCTTCCGGGTCCTTCAGTGGAGGCTCCAGGTTTCTTCTGGTGGCTTCCCTCCAGTTCCCAGAGTGAAACCAGGATGGGGACAAGCTTGGTCATCAGGCCACACACCCACCAGGACAGGCAAGGTGACAAGGAACCCAGTCTTCGAAGGTTGTTCCAATGTATTATTCTATTCTTTTCAATAAAAGCAATTCAAATGCCCAATATCGTGATTTTTAAAAAGCTTTTTTCATATGAAGAAAATACAGTAAAAATCATATACCAGGTTCTGAATGGTTAGGAAAATGCAGTCGTCAGCTTTTACTTAGTAGCATGTGACTTCAAGGTGACTACATGGAAAATATGTCCCGCCTCCACCCTCACCTGCCACCAACCTGAGAGTTGGCCCCTCAGATCCTCTCCCTTGCCAGGTGTGGACGACACCACCTCCTCCCAGGGCTACCCGAGAGCCCCAGCACACACTCAGGAGAGTGCTGTGTCGCCAGGGAAAGGGTGACAGGAGAGCCGACCTGGCCACAGTCAGACGCTGTCCCCTCTGAGCCTCAGCTTGCTCTTGGCAAATGCTGGGCCGGGACGACGCCTTAGCAGTCGTCACACATTGGTGACACCGAGCGCAGACTCAGTCTTATCGCACTGATGGGAGGAGACCAGCGAGGAAGCCCGTGGAAGCAAGGTTCGCAGCCACTACTAGATTCCCACCACGGTCTCTCCCTCTCTACCACGACCTGGAAGATCCCCTGGGCACTACACACATTCTTAAATTTCTAAAAACTGGGGGAAACTC
Organism: Mandrillus leucophaeus; assembly: GCF_000951045.1. Taxonomy (NCBI): domain Eukaryota; kingdom Metazoa; phylum Chordata; class Mammalia; order Primates; family Cercopithecidae; genus Mandrillus; species Mandrillus leucophaeus. The sequence goes on along the minus strand of NW_012107474.1, from coordinate 795,579 downwards.
AGACGTGTCCACGTGATTTCCATGGCCTGGCAGATCTGAATCCCCTCGAAGTGACCTTCTTCCCAGCAGGCATCACTGCGACCTCACCGTTCCTCCTGCCGTATCCGCCTCTCCTCCCGCTCGCGCATGGCCTTCTCCTCGCTCCTGTCTGGCTTCCGGCTCCTCTTCCTCCTGCAGCAGCAGCAGCAGCAGATGGCAATGCCCAGGAGGAGGGCTCCTCCGACCACCGACATGGTGATGATCAACGCCTCAAAGTTCACTGGAGATTCAAGCACCTGCAGTTAGGGCCGCCCCAGACACATAACCGACCCAGCACCGCAGCCTTCCCTTGTCCCTGGGGAACAACCTGGCAACACAGGAGCTGAGGAGGAAAGCCGCCTCAGCCAGCAAGCTGGCTCCTGGGGTGTGGAGAGCCTGTGGCCCTGCCCCCACCCCCCAGGGTCCCGCCCTCTCCAAGTCTCCTTTCAGCCACATGTTCCTATCTGTGACTTACAATTTATTAACAATTTATAATATTAACCACAGTGAACTGCAGTGACAGGGTAGTCTGTCTCAGCTGAGTTTGAAAAGGTATTTCAAGCCTGAGAAAAGTTAACTAAACCAAAATTCCAAGCTACGTATTCAGACTCTCCTAAGACATTCTAAACTCATAGAAATGGAGGTTAAGCCTGATGCAGCTTTGTTTTTTGTTTAAACCACAGTCAAGAATATTACAATGGTTTACAAGAGAAATCTTGTAAATTTTTATTTACAATAAATTTATGTAAAGGGCACATGCTGGCAGCCAGTTTCATAAGGAATGACTGTGGAGGAGCGGATGAGGCCACGGAACAAGACGGGATCATCTTCAAATCGAGTATTTTGGGGACCTTGGGGTTGAAGAACGGCTGACTAATCAGTCCCAAACCCTATTATGATTTCCTTAACCAGCCTTCGGAGACACATGCACATTTAAAACAGATTTTACTATTCTTTCAAACTTCTTTTAAAGATCTATATATTAAAATCAGCCAAGATTTTTCCATTCAGTTCAAACCACAGTCAATTAAAAAATACTGTAACACTACTTTTGCAAACATGTTTTCAATCATGCAGTTCAAACAGCCTTCTTGGCTGGACACAGTGGCTCACACCTATAATCCCAGCACTTTGGGAGGCCAAAACGGGAGGACGGCTTGAGTCCAGGAGTTCAACACCCGCCTGGCCAACAAAGTGAGACCCACCCCTGCCCATCTCTACAAAAATTTTTAAAAAACTAGCTGGGTGTGGTGCATGCACCTCTGGTCCCAGTGACACGGGAGGCTGAGGTGGGAGGATCGCTTGAGCTCGGGAGGTTGAGGCTGCAGTGAGCCATGCCTGCACTATTGCACTCCAGCTTGGGGAACATGGCAAGACACCATCTCGAAAAAAACCAAAAACACCCACCCAGCCTCCTGAAGATGGCTTTACAAGCAAACTCCCCTGGGCAGTAGATTACCGCATGATTCACTGTTTTTAACTACAGTTAATAGCTGTGCCACCACCACAGGTGACAACCTCTGACCTCCAGGGGCTGGGAGTGAACACTTGCTGCACGCCTGGGCCCTGGCAAGGAGGCTGACAGCGAGGCCTCTGGGGCTCCCTCAGCCTCACCCCACTGCTGCCCTGGACCCTGAGATCCACTTCTAGTGGGTTACTCATTCAACAGAATTCATTTCTTAGTTTATTAAAATAGTTTGAAAATCAGGAATAGGAGGTTCCATCTGATCAAATGCCTTTTGAACTTTTAATCCTGTGTTTTTTCCTCCTCTGACCTGTTCTGAAGTATAGAATTGCAAAAATTATAGTAA
>NW_012107474.1:784636-792055 GCF_000951045.1 Mandrillus leucophaeus | reverse complement strand
GAACTTGAACTTGAACCAAAGGACGCAGGAGAGGCCTGGCAAAGAGAGGCATCCTGCCTTGGGACCCACGGCCAATGCTGCAGACGTCTCATTTTCCTCCAAGTGAGCATGTTTTTCAGGTCATTACAATTAAAGCTCCAAAATAATTTTGCCTAGAACTGGATAAAAATGGTTCTAAGGTTATTTGTAAGAATAAACAAGGACCTGTGGTGCGACACCTAAAACTGGTTATCATGTGCGCCATGGCATCTGGTGAAACCAGGAGGGCCCTGAAGGCCCAGTCACAACTTCTCCTCCCCACTCTGCTCCCGTGGACAAGGCTGGACAAGGTCTCAGCTCAGACAGCCTCTTCCTCCTTTCGGCAGGGCCAGGCACACTTCCTGTTTCTCCTGGAGGAGCGGGTGTCAGTTCCCTCTCAGCCTCAGAATTAACCAAACAAGGTCATCGCACCCCACCCTCCTGTCACAACATGGCTGCCTCCCCGAGCCCTGTTCCCCTGCCTGATCCTGCGTGGCGTGCAGTGCCCTCTCCCTGCTGTGGCTGTGACTAGTCACCTGCTGTCGCTCTTGTGTGCAGGGCTGGACACTGTGTGTCCATCCACTTCTGCAGCCTAATGTGGGAATTTCATTTCACAAGAGAATTGTCAGAAACGCCCACCACTTGTAAAGGTGCTCAGCATGACCGGCCAGTCACTGCAGAAATGCAGATGAGAAGCACAAGACACCATGACATACCCACTAGATGGACTAAACTTAGGGTGACTGGTGACCCTAAACATTGGGAGGGATGTGGAGCAACCAAGTGCCACATTGCTTGGGGGAGGCCAAACTGGTACAGCCACTCCAAAAATGTTTGGCAGATGCACTAAGGCTAAACACAGATATGCGCTGTGACGCAGCAACTCCACTTCTACGCGCCTCCAGAAGTGAGCACCTGTGCCGGCGCCAACACAAGACGGCTCACAGCAGCGCCAGAGGGACCCAGACGTCCCCGGGCGGCAGCGCCAGAGGGACCCAGACGTCCCCGAGCGGCAGCACCAGAGGGACCCAGACGTCCCCGGGCGGCAGCACCAGAGGGACCCAGACGTCCCCGAGCGGCAGCGTGGCTGAACAGCTGTAGAACACTGCACGAGACAGACAACTGGTGCAGGCAACTGACATGAATCTCGGGCACACGCTGAATAAAACGTCCAATAAAGCACAGGATTTCCTCCACATAAAGGCTGGAACCAGCGACACTAATCTGTGGTGACGGGAAGTCCAGTCAGGGGCTCCCGTGGGGGTCCTGACAGGAACTGGGCCTTCTGAGAGTCCTGGAAGTCCTACCTACTTTGCTGTGAGTGGTGATCACCTGTATACGTATGCAAAAATGCACTGAATATATGTATGCACACGTGTGTGCACTGTGTAGGCTATAAACCACAGTCCATGCAGAGGGAGACTTCAGATGTGTGCACTTCATCAGAAGCTATGTGCCACTAAAAACACCTCCAGAACAGGTGCTCCAAAGGGCAAGGCTCCCCAGGTCCAGGAGCTGTCTCTACAGAGTGGTCATTAAGGGAAGTTCCATGGAAGGGACGAGGCAAGGTGGAGGCAGGCATGACCAGGCCCTGGGCAGACATGACAGGAACACACAAGACATAATGGGCACATGAATGTTCACACACACACACACGCATCACACACAGTACACACATCACACATGAATGTGCACACACACCACCATGTCCCCTGCCAGACATCCCACACTACAACCACCACCACCACGCAAACTTCGGAATTCTCTAGGGCCTCAACGCTGGCAACAAGTTGTTTCAGGTGGAGCCTGAGAGATTTTGAAATGGAAATCAATTAGAAGAGCGATAAGACGTAAGTTGCAGAGGGACCCAAGATGCAAATAAACAAAAGGAATCATCCAAACACCTTAAGAAAACACTGCTCCTTTACAAAGCTTGGGAACCCTACGTATTACCCCAAAACCTGAAGCCTAAAAGATGAATAAATTCAACTACATAATAATGAGTTCCAGGTAACAAAACACACCACAAACTGATTTAAAAGGCAAACTGGCCAGTCACGGTGGGTCAAGCCTGTAATCCCAGCACTTTGGGAGGCCGAGGAGAGCAGATCACGAGGTTAGGAGATCGAGACCTTCCTGGCTAACACAGTGAAACCCCGTCTCTACTAAAAAATACAAGAAATTAGCCGGGCGTGGTGGCGGGCGCCTGTGGTCCCAGCTACTCGGGAGGCTGAGGCAGGAGAATGGTGTGAACCCAGGAGGCGGAGCTTACAGTGAGCCGAGATTGTGCCATTGCACTCCAGTCTGGTCGACACAGCCAGACTCTGTCTCAAAAAAAAAAAAAAAAAAAGGCAAAAAGGCAAACTAGGAAACAATCTGAATCTTACAAGAGCCGATATCCCTAATTAAAAAATGCCTGCAAAATCAAATATACAAAGATACGCACACAAGAAAAGAGGGCTGTGTCCACACTAAGCAGGGATTCTCAAGCTGGGAAAACTGGAGATTCTAGGGGAATTCATAGATGAGTTTCGGGGTGACACATGAACAAAACATACTGAGCAGAGAAGTCAGACACACTGCCTTCCAACTCGCACTTCTCCCACACCTTCTGTAACGTGGTGAGATAGAGCTCAGTGCTGGGGTTGACCAGGAAGGAGGTCCTCCAGGTTCCCCAGGGAGCCCCAGGGCTGCTTTCCCGGTCACCAGATCACCTCTGGCTTCCCAGCCTCTCCCTGGGAGTCACAGAGCTATTGGCATCACATTTTCTAACAACTTCTGCTAACTGGGCACATAATACCATTTTCTTTTTTTGAGAAAGAGTCTTGCTCTGTCGCCAGGCTGGAGCGCAGTGGCACAATCTCGGATCACTGCAACCTCCGCCTCCCGGGTTCAAGCGATTCTCCTGTCTCAGCCTCCCAAGTAGCTGGGATTACAAGTGCGCATCACCATGCCCAGCTAATTTTTGTATTTTTAATAGAGACGGGGCTTCATCATGTTGGCCAGGATGGTCTCAATGTCCTGACCTCATGATCCACCCGCCTCCGTCTCCCGAAGTGCTGGGATTACAGATGTGAGCCACTGCACCCAGCCCATACTACTATTTTCAAAGAAGCATCGATTTTGCAAGAAGCAAATGAAAACAATGACTTACCCCAACAAACTCCCCAGCGTGCAGAGCTCAATTTACAAAGGGAGGCAGGAGGCAATATGTTTGTAACTGGGTAGTCCAGACAAGCCTTGTTAGTGTTGCACCAAAGACACTGAAAGAGACCAACATTAAATAAGCGTTAGAAACACAACAGAAAAAACAAAGGAAGAACTGTCCTGGCTCTGCCCACAGCCCACCAGTGCATCTACTCTGTGGATGGCTGTAAAGGCTCAGCCTTCCCCCTCCCACTGTGTCTCTGCCTTCACCCTCACCGCCCTTCAGTCCACACCCAGCACAGCAGCCAGTAGCCCTGTCAGCTCTCCACGGACTCATCAAGGCCCGCGTCACTCACACCTCTACCACAACTCACCCTACTGAGGCGACGGGGCCTCTGTGCTGCCAACCCCACCTCCTGCTCACAGCCTCAGCTCAGCCTGCCTGTTCTGCCTGGAGTACTCTCCCCACATCCGTGTGGCTCCCCACTGACTGGATGAGCCCTGCCCTGACCAACCGACTGGACACAACCACCTGCTTCCACCCCCTCCTCACCTCCTGTGAGGTGTGCTTCTGTAGACCTCTCCTCCCCACACGCTGGGCACCCGTGCACATCACTGGCTGAAGCATCCCAAGAACGCAGGACATAGCCTGGCCCATCACAGGCACTCACTGAGTTTGTGCTGAATGGACTTTGGTGAGCATGGTCACCATTTGTAGAAAGGACCATGCTTCCTACCTCTGACCTTCACAAACGCACTAAGTTGCACAACTTGAAAGATGATGCAACTAAGGCTCAGCCTGCCCTAAACCGAGAGCTGGAGAGAACCTCATGGATGCTCGTCTGAGCCCCTCGAACGTCAGGTATGAGGCAGCAGTGGTGTGGAGACAACACCATCACACCCGTATGTGTGTGTAAGAGCCCAGAGCTGGGCCCAGCACATGCCACGGTGGTACACAATGAGGCCCACAAGCGCTCTGTGAGCCAGGCACCGAGCGTGACATGAAACAGCCTAGCACGCAGGCAGGTGGCACAGGAAGGGGTAAAAGAACTGCCATTCAGGCTGGGCGCAGTGCTCACGCCTGTCATCCCAGCACTTCGGGAGGCCGGGTGGCGGATCCCCTGAGGTGGGAAGTTCGAGATCAGCCTGACCAATATGGAGAAACCCCGTCCCCACTGGAAATACAAAATAAGCCGGGTGTGGTGGCGCATGCCCATAATCCCAGCTACTCCTGAGGCTGAGGCAGGTGAATCGCTTGAGCCCAGGAGGTGGAGGTTGCGGTGAGCCGAGATGGCATCGTTGCACTCCAGCCTGAGCAACAAGAGTGAAACTCGTCTCAAAAGGAAAAAAAAAAAAGAACTGCCGTTCGGCAGCACCTAATGCGCCAGCCAAGACCAGACCCAAGTCCAGACTGCCTGTTACTTCAAATCTCCACATTAACAGTGTTGCTGACTTTTTAATAGGATACAGGATAGAAAATCTTGACATTTTTGGCCCAGGTTAGGGTGAAAGTCGTTGTCACAAAAAAATATGACAATGTCCCCTGGGCTTTCTTTCCCAGGGCTACTTATACAGTGACCACTTTAGTGTCCTGTTTGTTTCCAGTATAACATAACAAGTAACAATTAAACCCTGTTTATTTTGGTCATTTGGGAGTATCTTAAATTACAGGGGTTTTGCTTGCGATTAATGATTTTTGGCTAATCTTCCCTTTTCAAATGGCTCAAGTTGTAAATGTCTGATTTTCCATTTTTCCATGACAGTGGTACCATGAGCCACAGGAGCTCATTGGGAGGACACGGCATTCTCTTCTCTGGTTGTTGTTGTGTTGCTTTTCTGATCGATTAAGTAATATGCACGTAGCAAGCAGCTCAGGCAGCAGTGCAGAGACACACAGCCCACCACAGCCTCTGTTGCAACACGCAGGGTCCTCTTGAGGCCTCCCAGGCACAGACACCTCCTTCCAGAAACCTCCTGTGTGCCCAAGAACACGCCCACGCAGGCCTGGAGCTGGCTGCGAGGCAAGCGGCCCCCTTCACTGCCCTGTCTGGGTCAGAACTGGAGTCAGGCCTTCAGCCCTTCCGGACTGGCCCCACCCACGATGGCCTGGGCAAGTCCCTCGGCCCCGCCTCATCCACGAGACGGCTGCCATCACCACACCCCGCCCGGGGTGGTGAGGGTTACACAGGGCACCACGGCAAAAACACGCTCTAGGCTACAAAGCCACATATGATAGTCAGCTGTGTTTAAGGCTGAAATGACTTCCAATGGAAAAACTCAGAGACTAAAAAGAAGCACCATCAAGAAAATGCACCAAGACCAGGGCATTGGAGCAAGTTCAACATCACCAATGTCAAGATCTGAAACTACAGAAACGGCGTCTTTCAATTTTCTTTTTTTTTGAGGCGGAGTCTCGCTCTGTCGCCCAGGCTGGAGTGCGGTGGTGCGATCTCGGCTCACTGCAAGCTCCGCCTCCCGGGTTCACACCATTCTCCTGCCTCAGTCTCCTGAGTAGCTGGGACTACAGGCGCCCGCCACCTCGCCCGGCTAATTTTTTGTATTTTTAGTAGAGACGGAGTTTCACTGTGTTAGCCAGGATGGTCTCGATCTCCTGACCTTGTGATCCGCCTGCCTCGGCCTCCCAAAGTGCCGGGATTACAGGTGAGCCACCGCGCCCGGCCCATCTTTCAATTTTTAATCAGCAAATGCAAGTATCCAGTTAAGTCCCACGAACTGACAAGATGTGTCTCAAACCTATGCCACTGTCTCGTGCAGGAAGAACTGTTTTTTGAGAATATGGCTCACGCCTTGGAATGGAAATCACCTAATACATCTTTCCCAGCCTCCTCATGTCCTCAAACCTCACTGTCGGGAAAAGGAAGCCTCACCCTGCAGTTCTCAACGCTTGCTAAACCCCTGACTGGAAGGGGCAGGGGGTGGCCTCTCAGGAATCCTAAGAAAAAGGCCTCACAGGATGCTGTTTTCTGCCTAACCACTTCCACTCGCCGCAGGCCTTCCCTCAGGTTTCCCACGCTGACTTCATGGTGCTGCGAGGAGACGTGGGTGCTGCTGAACCAAGGGCTGCGCAGTAAGGCAAGCCTAAGAGGTGCCAGCCAGGCTGGCCTGAGAGCTGGTCACCATGCAGAGAAAGCCAAAGGACCCTGTTCACACGTCTTTAACAAGACCTGCACTGTGACGCTGCTTCCCCACCATGGGTGCTCCTTCTCCCAGGTGGACATCTGCATCAGACTCCATTGGGAAGGTACCCCAGGGAGTCTTGGGCCCCACCCCACGCCGTGGAGGCTCAGGGAACTTTGCTCTAGACCGCTAGCCTCTTGTTGAAGGGCACACAGTATTTAAAAGACCCAGGGACAAAATCCAAACCTGAGCCCCAGATCACGACCAGAGAGTGCTATGGACAGCCTGGCGCACCGGCCCAGAGGACTGGTGCCTTTCTCTCCTTGCTCTGCCCCTTCCAATCCTGTGTGAGGAGCTCAGAAAGCAGCCTCTACTGCAGCCCGACAGCCTGGGAAACACGGGCTCCCAGCCTTAGGGTGCAGCTTTACGGACAGCCCCATTTCTCGCTAGGGGCCTCGTGAGGAAGGCTGACCGCGGTGTTGAGCACGCAGTGTGGCCCCGTATGCACAGGAGTGAAATCGCGGATACTGACCATGCTCAGACAGTAACTGCAGTTTTCAGGAGGTTTGATATGCCTGAAAGGTTTCAGGAGGTTTGATATGCCTGAAAGGGCTGAAGTAACATTTAGTAACTATTCAAAAAACCATCCCCCCAAATCCCAAACAACAGAGCCCTCCACACATCCCGGCGGCTCCCTGGACCTAGAGAAAGCCCGTGTGCCTTTGGACAGTTTGGACGGCACTCTAGTTTCTAGTCCGCGTGCTACTTACGGAGACGTTCTTCAGGCACTCTTCACAGGTTTTGTTTGTGTTCTGAGAACAAGCTGCAGGAAAGAGGCAAGAGACAAGTCAGTCACTGAGAATCAGGCAGTGTAAATATTCGTCCAGAAGGGCAGGGTGGGCACCAGTGAGGGGCGCAGCATCAAGAACCTCTGATCTGGAATTACCAAAGGTCCTCTTCCTGAGCCCTGCTGGTAACAAGCCTTCTTCAAGACATCTGGAACGAGTGTTCAGGAATCCCGCGGCAGGCAGGGCCCCAAGAGCATAAACACGCAGCTCCTGTCCGCGAGGGCTCTTCCGGGAGAGAAGAGTCCCAGCACAGAGGGCGGTGTTTCAG
>NW_012107474.1:779092-783856 GCF_000951045.1 Mandrillus leucophaeus | reverse complement strand
CCCGTCACACACACACACGATGATTGCCTACTCCCCCAATCCCGTCACACACACACACACACACACACACGATGATTGCCTACTCCCCCAATCCTGTCACACACATACACACACACACACACTGACTGCCTACTCCCCCAATCCCATCTCACACACACACACACACACACACACACGCTGACTGCCTACTCCCCCAATCCCGTCTCACACACACACACACGATGATTGCCTACTCCCCCAATCCCGTAACACATACATACACACACACACGCTGACTGCCTACTCCCCCAATCCTGTAACACACACACACACACAGCGCTGACTACCCACTCCAATCCTGTAACACACACACATACACACACAAAGCTGACTGCCTAATCCCCCAATCCCATCTCACACACACACACACACACACACACACACAAAGCTGACTGCCTACTCCCCCAATCCCGTAACACACACACACACACACACACACACACAAGCTGACTGCCCACTCCTACAATCCTGTAACACACACACACACAAAGCTGACTGCCTACTCCGCCAATCCCGTAACACACACATACACACTGACTGCCTACTCCCCCAATCCCATAACACACACACACACTGTGCACGCTGAAAAGAACTCTGTGCTCACCACCAGTCACTAGAGAAATGCAAATTAAAATTCCAACGAGAGATGACTACACACCCACCAGAATGGCTAAAATTAAAGAGAATGACAATAGCAAATGTTGGCAAGGACGCACAGCAACAGAACTCTCACACAGTGTTGGAAGTGTAAATGGCTCAATAATTTGCAAAGAAGGTCTGGCAGCTGCTCCTAAACAAACATGCGACCACCTATGACTCAGCAATCCCACTCTTAGTATTTCCTCCAGGAGAGAGGGAGCCCGCATCCACAGACGGACCTGCGCAGGAACGCCCTGTGACAGCCCCAAGTGAACGCAGCCCAGATGTCACTCTGTAGGAGGGTGGACAGACAGGCTGGAACACTCACACAATACCAGCAGGGCATCAAGAATAGCAAACATGCGGCTCCCGGATGAAGGGATCTTTGGAAAAGGCATTCCAACCACAAAAGGCTGATTTCTGTGTCTCTCCTTTAGAGGTGAGCTATGTGGCTGTGCAATCACTAACACTGTTCAGCGATGAAAAGAAATGAACTGGTCTATGTAAAACACGGATGAGTGTGAAGCACATCATGTGAGTGAAAGACGCCTTCCGCAAAAGACCCCATCGTGTAATTTTGTGGCCATGTTGCTCTAGAAAAGGTGAGACTCACCTATGGAGGGAGGGGGGCAATGGCTGCCTGGGGGCAGCCATGTATGGGGGAGGTTGAATCTTCCAGATCGAGGGTCTGTCTCGGTCCCGGCTATATGGGTGTAACTCACTGAACAGCACAATTAAGTTTCCATTTCCCTGTATGAAAAATGTATCTCAAAAGAAAAAACAAGACAACTCTGAACTCTGGTCCCTGACAGGCACAGTGACGGCAGAAGAGCACGCTCACATCTGTGACTGACGCTCACGTCTGTGACTGACGCTCACGTCTGTGACTGACGCTCACGTTGTGACTGACACATCTGTGACTGACGCTCATGTCTGTGACTGACGCTCATGTCTGTGACTGACGCTCATGTCTGTGACTGACACTCATGTCTGTGCCTGACACTCAAGTTGTAACTGACACTCATGTCTGTGACTGACACGTTGTGACTGACGCTCACGTCTGTGACTGACGCTGACGTCTGTGCCTGACACTCACGCAGGAGTGGAAGGCTGTGGGGACACCTGGACAAATGCAACACAGCAAAGCGTGGCGACACGCCTGAGGTAGCGGGTACACAAGCACGCACCACAAAATCCTTCAGCTTTGCTGTACACGTGAAGAGTTTCATGATGAAATGAAGGGAAAAGAGCTTCAGCTTTAACTTACAATTTCACTCATTACGTTTACCAAGAGGGACTAATAACACATCGAGTCCATTGTTGGGATCCTTCTATTTAACAGTGTAGTTATACACTCCACTTTTCTAAATAAATCTCCACTTTATTTGAAATGAAAGCACACTTTGTCACATGTTCTACAGCAATTATCACTAAGTAGTACTTTTTTCAGAGTCTCTAGGGGTGTGCTAGTCAGTTTATGTAGAAGTTTATTTTAAGCCACTTTAGATACTTGAAACAACAGGTTGTATTCAGCCCCAGGGAGGTAAAGAAAATTGGCAACCAGTGAAAAGCCTTAATTTCTGAAATTACTGCTGAGAGGCAGGGTTACAGGGTACTTTGATATGAACAGCACTGCTGACATTTCGAAGTCCCCAGTGACTTGGCACTGTGGGAAGAAGGAGGAACGGTGGGCTGATGGTGGGCACAGACCCCCGTGGTGTTGCAATGTGACGGGCACCATGATGAACTCTTGGTTTTAAAATTCAACTCCCAGCTCTGTCCACTGAAAGGACAACACTCAGCAGCAGACGTGTATCCTTGGTGCCCAGCTCTTGGTTTCTAGATGCTGTTCCCCACCAGCAGGAAGCAGAGCTCCTCGGAGAAATGGCTGATTCCAGAAGTGGGGCAGAAAGTGCACAAGATGAGCCACAGACAGTGTGCAGTGCCTGAGAGTGGCATGGACAGGAACGAATGGCTAGAGGATCCAGAAGCCAGTCTGGAGGGAGTCTTTCTGGCCAAATCTGGGCCAATTGAACATCAAAATAAATGATAACAGTCATGAACTCTAACCCCTAGAATCCATACTGACATGAAATAAAGAGAAGGCCGAGTGGCAGACGCTGAAGAAATGATGAGTTGAGAAGACTCCATTTTACAATCATCACAGCCAACACTAACGCAGGCAAGAATTCCCCGAAGATGCCAAGTCCACTGGGTCTGCCCCCGAAGATGTCAAGTCCACTGGGTCTGCCTGTGGACTGACAAGATAGTCTCAAAGCACCTCCCCACAGGTGAGTCATTACTCAGGGGGAGAAGGTGGCACCTTCCAAGAGATCAGTTATCCCCACCATAACCCATAACACGATGATGGGACAAAGTGACAGCATGTGCCCTCCACGGAGGACACTGAGAGGACAGAATCACTGCACCATGCTCCTGCCAAAGCGCGCCTGAATCGAATAAAAGGAAACACCCGGTAAGACCCACTGAGGGTCCTTCCACAAACTGGCTTTCTGAAAACAAAGAGGAACTATTCTAGATCAATGGAGATTAAAGAGACACAACGATTAAATGCAACTTGTGGTCCTGGATCTCAGCGGGTAGGAACAGGACATTGTTGGGGTAACTGGTAAAATTTGTACCAGATTGGAGGTTAAATCAGGTATTCAATGATATCATATCAATGTTACATGTCTAGCTTTTAATAATTATATAAATTTTAGTTATGTAGAAGAACAGCCTCCTTCTTAGGAGATAAACTCTGAAGAACGTAGGGATAAAGGTCACAATAGTAACTTACTCTCAAATGGTTTGGTCAAAATAACAACAGGCAATACAATTGTGATTTGTCAATTTACAATACATTTTTAAAATATGAGTAGAGATGGAGTCTTGCTATGCCACCCAGGCTGGTCTTGAACTCCTGGCCTCCAGCAATCCTCCCACCTCGGCCTCCAAAAGTGCTGGGATTACAGGTGTGAGTGACTGTGCCCAGCTGAACCAATTTTTTTTTTTTTTTTCCGGAGATGGAGTCTCGCTCTGTCGCCCGGGCTGGAGTGCAGTGGTGCGATCTGGGCTCACTGCAAGCTCCACCTCCTGGGTTTATGCCATTCTCCTGCCTCAGCCTCTGAGTAGCTGGGACTATAGGCACTCGCCACCATGCCCGGCTAATTTTTTGTATTTTTAGTAGAGATGGGGTTTCACTGTGTTAGCCAGGATGTTCTTGATCTCCTGACCTCGTGATCCACCCGCCTTGGCCTCCCAAAGTGCTGGGATTACAGGCGTAAGCCACCGCACTTGGCCTGAATCAATTTTTAAAAATAAAACACAAACAATTTTATTATAAACTTAAAAAATAACAAGGAGATCTAGAGAGAGGGTGCTAAGGCAAATGGAGTCAATGTTGAGAACAGAAGGGCATCCAGGACTTCACTGCACTATTCCTTCAACTTTCTGCACCTCTGAGGTCTTTCTAAACACAACCTGGGCAAGGAGACACAGGGCACGCCCGACACACCCACTGGAGTCCTTCCTGAAAAGTCATCTACCAGGAAGGGTGCATGTGCTTCCTCTCCTCAGCCCTACAAGCGACAGGGATGATGCCGTTCTTGTTCATGCGGATTTTCATTTTTAAAGCTTCTTTCTGATAACTAGGTCTTGTGTGAACTACAAGAACTGAGCTCCAAAACACATACCATCAACTCCATGTACCCCCAGACCTCTGGATTACCGGTCAGTCTGAGTCAGCGGAGAGGCATGAGAGGAAGAGGGAGAGAAAAACCACCCAACATTCCTCCTGCTCCCAGCAGGCCAAGAACAGGGCGGGCTTTCAATAAACGGGAAAACACCAATGTTTACAGTCCTTATGAAAATAACATCAAAGATGGGAAAAGGTCATTCTACTCTGTCCTTTGAAAACACATCATCTTGCATAGAAAGAAAAGAAAGGCCAGGTGCAGTGGGTCACGCCTGTAATCCCAGAACTTTTAGAGGCCGAGGTGGGCAGATCACCTGAGGTCAGGAGTTCGAGACTGGCCTGGCCAACATGGCAAAACTCCATCTCTACTAAAAATACGAAAATCAGCC
>NW_012107474.1:777849-778517 GCF_000951045.1 Mandrillus leucophaeus | reverse complement strand
CAAGAACCTCTGATCTGGAATTACCAAAGGTCCTCTTCCTGAGCCCTGCTGGTAACAAGCCTTCTTCAAGACATCTGGAACGAGTGTTCAGGAATCCCGCGGCAGGCAGGGCCCCAAGAGCATAAACACGCAGCTCCTGTCCGCGAGGGCTCTTCCGGGAGAGAAGAGTCCCAGCACAGAGGGCGGTGTTTCAGATCCCTCTGCGAGAGGAGGTGCGCCCTGCGGCTGTGTAATCACTAGCCACGAACCCGCTGGGACCTTCCGCTCATCAGCACATACTCTTTTGGCAACCCAAGAGCCTCCATCCAAGGCCACAGCAATGCCAGCAACACTGCCAAGCAGCACGCTTGTGTCTTTGGACCCACCTACAGATCTCATGTGACAAAGCAAGGTCTCAGTCCCCTGACAGCCTCACCCCAGACTGGGCTAAGCTCCCTGTACCAAGGGAGAGGCCCGGTGCGCCAGCCTGCTCCAATCATGCAGAACACCCTGGGATTCTGCCCGCTACTCACAGTACTGCTCCTAAGGAAGGGGTCCAACTCCACGCAGCCAACAGCTCTGGAACTCAAGCCAATCAGAAGCAAGAGCGATGTCATGAATAACTTCCAACACGCAACCAAGCTGACTGCCTACTCCCCCAATCCCGTCTCTCACACACACACACACGC
>NW_012107474.1:765128-768004 GCF_000951045.1 Mandrillus leucophaeus | reverse complement strand
GTAATCCCAGCTACTTGGGGGGCTGAGGCAGGAGCATCACTTGAACCTGGGAGGCGGAGGTTGCAGTGACCTGACATCATGCCACTGGACTCCAGGCCAGGCAACAGGGCAAGACTCCACCACAAAAAAAAAAATAAAAAAAAAAAAAAAAAAGAAAGGCATGAATCATTTGTTACTGCTTCAGAGACAAGCAGTGTTTATTTCTCTAAGAGATCACCATCTCTTATCGCATCACAAGATACAGAAAAACCATGTGCTAGAAAACCAGAGATAAAAACTGCCCTTGTGTTGCTTGAGTCTAACACTGAATGTGACTGCCCTGACTTCTGAGGTCCTATGACTGCAAGGCTTCAACTTACACTCCATTTATCAATTTTTAAAGGCCTTTCAGTCTTATTTGTTTTAAAAATTAAAGGAAAAAAAAAAAGTTTTCTTCTGTCAGGATACACCAATCCTCCATGACCCATTTGAGTGCTTTCCTGAAGTTTCAGGTGAGTCAATAAACGCACTAAGCACAAAGGAACACATCAGCAAGTGTTAAGTATTTCCTCGTCATGCTCCTGTCACACAGCAGGCCACAGGCTGCAGTCTCCAGGCTGCAGTTCTCATCAGAACCAACAGCCAAAGAGGCATGGTGCCCACTCTGCACTGGGACAGAGGCATGAAGACCAACTACATTGTCAATTCCAGGTGAGAAAAGAGGGCAGATATGGAGACAAAAAACGTTCTTGCAAATTCCACTATTTCAAAACAAAGAGTTGAAAATTAATAGTATATATCAACGCTGTGAACCCTGTGTACACTGTAGCACTCTGTGAAGTTAGAAAGCCATACTTCTCAGGGTGATGGACCGACTACAGATACCCCTTCCACATCAGGAGGCCCCACTGTAAGGAGCGGCTGGGTGGCACCCACCACCTCAGGGACCTGCACTGGCCACACTGCTCCAGCCCTCAGACAGTAGTCCGAACTCCTTTTCGGGGTCGTCTTTCCTCCAGATGAAGCTCTTGGATTGAGTCTGACCCCATACATAAATAAAGTGAGGTCCAAAAGCCCTATCCAGGTTTCTTTAACTTCAAGAATCTTGCTCCAAAGATCTTCAATACACCATGGGTTCTTAATGTCTCTCCTCCATCAAAACACATAAAAAGATGCTTAAAAGTGTTGGATTTGGATTGGTATAATGTATTCTTTAAATTCACACAGTGTCCTTGTAAAGAAGACAAAATGTTTTAAACATTAGTATTGTGGTCACATTCCTGTAACTATGACAAGCAGTAAAAAATCTCACACTAAGCAAGTACTCTGTGGGAAGATGCGAGTTCTCCAAGCTATAAATAGGCCCTCTCTCCAAGGACAAGGGGCACACAGACACCACAGGCGCCTGGGCAGTGAATGCCAACATGACGTGGCACCATTCTTCCTATTTCAAGGGGTCCCCAGTAAGAGAAACAACAGTTCACCCACCGGGACTTGGAGATTACTCTAAGTGGAAGCAACCAAGAGTGGTCTCCAAGAGGAGAAGGAAGTGCTTTTCAGCTGACACACCGAATGGCAGTTCTGGATTAATTCCCAAACTGTCCACTCCACTTGTCCACACCCATCTCTGCACCCTTCAGAAGTGCAGAGTAGAAGGAATCACAGTAGTCAAACAAAAACCTCAGGGTGGCTTTCATAACACTCCCACTTTAACAATGCAAGCAAACACACCCCTGAGCCACTGATACGAGTTTCAAGTGAATCACACACTCTCCCGGCAAACGCCCATTCCGTTTGTTGAAACGTATTCATTGCACATTTGTGCTCAGAACTCAATGTGGGCCAAAAGTTCCCAGTACAGTACCACTGGCCTCCTTGATTAACAAACTTCAAGGCAGCTGCACTGCTAACGTCACAAACACTAAGTACACTTGGAAACAGATAAGAAGAAACACAATCCCGCACTGGAATAAACATTCCATAAGGTCACAAAAAGAAAAAGTGCTCTACTATGCTAAGCAGACCCTGACAGAGCCTGGGCTAACATGAGTTGAGAAAAGTATTAGTCCCTCAAGCTGGGCCCAGGTCAACCCTAATTGTAAGGGTCGGGAAACTGAAGTTAAGGTGGCACTATTCCCCACCACTAGTGGTCCCCTGGAAACTCCAAACACGGAAACCAGCATGACATTCTGAAACAGGTCCAACCATGACACTCTCCAGCTTAGAACCTGCTGGATTTTCCCGCAGCCCACCAGGTCCTGGAGGCCCAGCCCCACAGGAAGCCACTCTCTATAAACACCCCGGTTTCCGGAACTCTGAGTCTCCTGTCACGCACTTCCCTCCACTAGCACTCCTCCAGCCCCCGCGCCCTCACTGCTTCTTTCTTGGTCAACCTCCCGGGGACTCAGCTCCTCTAGGACAGAAGCTATGTCTGTCGGTCACCACTGTGGCCGCAGGGCCTGGTGCAGATGGGATAAACGAATGAAGAATGCCACCTGCGGGTCTGGACAGCGTAGACCCGCAATCAGCTTGCTTCAAAATCAGATGCTACAGCCTGGTTTTGGAGAAGCCTTCCTTTCCAAGGCATAAGATAAGTGTGAGCGTTCGCTGCTGTGCATGAAACTGTGGCCGGGAGGGAGCGGCGGCGTGAACGGCGACTGCAGAGACACGCCGGCCGCGGCCCCCATCACCCTCCAGGGGCCTTGGGCCGCCATCCCGACCTGCCCCCGACCAGCTGTGCGACCTCGAGCACGTCGTGAGCCGCCATCCCGGCTCGGGATCGAACCCGAGGAGAGCTGTCTGAGGTCTCAGTGAGGCTAAGAGAGGCCGCAGGTGCCAAGCGTGCCGCCTGCCGAGCGAGGGCCAACCCGCGGCCACGCGCGAGGAGAGGCCGCACA
>NW_012107474.1:742292-763363 GCF_000951045.1 Mandrillus leucophaeus | reverse complement strand
TTGGGATCTGGGCGCCTGCAGATGGGCCCGAAGCCAGCCTCCTGTGATCCGAGCCAGTTCTCTGGCACTCGCGGAGCGGCCTTGGCTCACCCGACCGCCTGGGAACTGATCGGGGTCTCTGGCAGCCTCCCAGGGCTGAGGTTCAGACTGTTCCGCCTACCCAGGTCCACACCTGGTGGGGCTGGAGTTGAAGCTTGGTTTTAAGGCAGAGAGTCAGCTGTTTGCAGGTGTGTGGTTACACTGCCCTTCGACGTTAAGGTTTTGTTCGTCTTGCTATAAAGTTTGCAACCTTTTTTCTCCTTCAGATTTGGAGAAGGGGAAAACAGTTTCTCTTTGAAAAGAGGAAACGAATCGTGGCTTAAGCAAAATTTGTAATCTTTAAAACTGGCCGGGCTCTGGAGCTGAGTTCAAGTGACATGTCTAAACTTTCTTCTTGAGTGACCAGATTTTCCCTTACCGGCTTTTGTCACTTAAGAGAACTCATGTTATAGACAATCGTCCATCCAAAACCAAGTCTTTCTCCTTCAGGAAGGACCCATCTTTGGGAACTGCAGCTGGATTCCTGCGCAGTGCTTATGGCGCCACCTCTTGTCATATTTAGAAAAATGCTCTCACATAACTTGAGAAAAAACAAAATTTCAGTGACCAAAGCCGGGTACCCTTGGAATACCAAGCTCATTTACTTGTTTGCTCAATTGGAAAACGCTGGCTCTAGGATCACACAGAATCTTTGGGAGAGTTATTTTTTATGGTATTTGGAAGCATCCAAAAGAAGTTCTAATAAACGTATTTCTTTATGAGAAAAAAACATTATCTAAAATAATTTCTGAATTTAAAAAGACTACTGAAATTTCTCCCCCTCCTCCCTCAACTCCTTCTCTTTATCCTTTGTTGTCTGAATGCACTACCTAGCCCAGACCCACCTTTCTTCCTCCCTCCTCCTCCTCCTGTTCTGAGGCCCTTTCTCAAACAGCCAGTGTCTGATAGGGGACAACTACGTGCCCCAGTTCATCAGTTATGGTCAAAGGTAGAACTTAAAAGTATAATCAAGGAATTTCTTGATGCTCACCAGGACCCTACTGGTTTTTCCAGAGAATTTAAATACCTGAGTGTGTGACCCTGGCTCTACTTTGGGAAAAATAATTTTTTTTTTTTTTTTTTGAGACTGAGTCTCGCTCTGTTGCCCAGGCTGGAGTGCAATGGTGCAATCTCGACTTACCGCAACCTCTGCCTCCCAGATTCAAGCGACTTCTCTGCCTCAGCCTCCCAAGCAGCTGGGACCACAGGCACGCACCACCATGCCCGGCTAATTTTTGTATTTTTAGTAGAGACGGGGTTTCACCATATTGGCCAGGCTGGTCTCGAACTCCTGACCTTGTGATTCACCTGCCTCAGCCTCTGAAAGTGCTGGGATTACAGGCGTGAGCCACTGGGCCGGGCCATAAAAATTACTTTAAATAGTTAACACAAGTTCTCATTGCAGACATAAGCTCTTGCTGATACAGCAGCCACATTGTCTGTAATAAATTCCACCTTGTTACAAGGTTCCATTCCTTGGAGTCAAAAAAAATTCAAAGGGTAGGTATCACTAATACTCCTGTAATGGCAAGTAAATCTCAGCCTATAACTTTTCAACTAGGTCCTTTACAAGGGACTCAAATTTTCCTTCTGGTTCTATCAGCTACCATCCATCTTATAAAAAGAGACTTCTTAGAATTATAATACCCACATTTTTTTCTCCCGAAGGGGTCAACGTATTTAGAATTAGATGAGAAAGCTGAGTTACTAGACATAAAAAAAGTTTCAAAATCTAACCCATTTGCAATCCATATTGCCCTAGAAGACACTGAATTATTGAATAATGAAGAATTACAAAACCTACTAAAGGCAGTACTTGATCAAATATCGTCAGAGTCTTCCACTGATACTGGAAGAATCCTCTTGGCTACCCTGATCAAAGTATTTTACTGTAGTGGACTTTTGTAGCACATCCTTTAGTAGTTCTGTGGATGAAAGTATTGATTTCTCTTTACCTTTACTTGGGAAGGCAGACGATACACTCAGACAGCTATACCCAGGGCCACACTGAGAGCTCAACTGACGCAAAAACTGTTCTTTTAGATACTGACTTGTTCTTTTTTTTTTTTTTTTTGATGGAGTTTTGCTCTTGTTGCCCAGGCTGGAGTGCAATGGTGCCACCTCGGCTCACTGCAACCTCTGCCTCCTGGGTTCAAGGGATTCTCCTGCTTCAGCCTCCTGAGTAGCTGGGATTACAGGCATGCGCCACCACGCCTGGCTAATTTTGTATTTTTAGTGGAGACAGAGTTTCTCCATGTTGGTCAGGCTGGTCTTGAACTCCTAACCCCAAGTGATCCGTCCATCTTGGCCTCTCAACATGTTGGAATTACAGGCCTGAGGCACTGGGCCTGGTCTTTTGACTTGTTCTTAAAAAAAAAAAAAATGTATTACAATACATGGGCAGTTTACTCCTCTGCTCAGAAGATAAGCAAGCTTTTATAGAAGATGGGATACATTCATTACAACAGCCTAAGGGGACATAAAATTTCTAAAGAAAAACTTCAGTTTTATAAAAAACAAAGTACTTGGGCCACTTATTATCTAAAGAAGGACTTTCTGGCCGGGCGCGGTGGCTCAAACCTGTAATCCCAGCACTTTGGGAGGCCGAGGTGGGTGGATCACGAGGTCAGGAGATCGAGACTATCCTGGCTAACATGGTGAAACCCCGTCTCTACTAAAAATACAAAAAACTAGTCGGGCGTGGTGGCGGGCGCCTGTAGTCTCAGCTACTTGGGAGGCTGAGGCGGGAGAATGGCGTGAACCTGGGAGGCGGAGCTTGCAGTGAGCCGCGCCACTGCACTCCAGCCTGGGAGACACAGCGAGACTCTGTCTCAAAAAAAAAAAAAAAAAAAAAAAAAGAAGGACTTTCTATTAATCTAGATAGACTGAAAGGAATTTTAGCTTTCCACCACCAACAACCAGTAAACAAAAGGGTTTGGGGGACTGGCAGGATATTATAGAAATTGGATTCCAAACTTTTCTTTAAAGCTCAGTCCTCATATGCGCTCTTAAAACAGAACATGCCAGGACTTTAGAGTCGGCAGAAGAAAATCCACCAACATTTGAAATGATCAAATGTGATCTTGCTAATGCTCCGCCTTTGGGATGTACAAATTATAACCTTCCATTATTATTTGTATAATACATGAAAGTGGTGGAGATGCTTTAGGGGTTCCTAAAACACCATGTAAAAATGTTTATTTAGAAACAGAATGCTTGTTCCCCGGTGCTGCAAAGAAACAGCACTCAAACATAAATTTAATCCTCTCAGCAAGGCCATTTTTACTTTCTGCAGAAAGGGTGCTCATCGCAGATGGAACAATGGCAAAAGCACACCTGAACAAAAGAGGGAAGCAATTTTTATCCCTGATGTAGTTTGTCCCTGCTACTGTGTTCTGTCTCCATTGGCTGGAGCCAGACCTCACAATCGAAACTAAAACCTGATTGGCTAACAGTTTAAAACTTTTCTCAATAGGTAAAAGTAATGGAAAGACAAAAGAAAGAGGAAGTTGCTTATGCCAAATAGGGAAGGGGCATAGGCTGCGAGCTGGAGCGTACCTGCGAGCAGGTCCAGCACAGACACCTTGGTTAAGGTTCTGGGACATAGAATGTACTCCATGCGTGTGAGCATGTTTAATAGCCACATAGGACAGGGCTTAAAAAGAGTTATTAGCACAAAGCCAGGAGGTTTGAAGGAAGTTAGTTTTTTTTTTGTTTTTGAGACGGAGTCTCGCTCTGTCGCCCAGGCTGGAGTGCAGTGGCCGGATCTCAGCTCACTGCAAACTCTGCCTCCTGGATTTAGGCCATTCTCCTGCCTCAGCCTCCCGAGTACCTGGGACTACAGGCGCCTGCCACCTCGCCCGGCTAGTTTTTTTTTTTTTTTAGTAGAGACGGGGTTTCACCGTGTTAGCCAGGATGGTCTCGATCTCCTGACCTCGTGATCCGCCTGTCTGGGCCTCCCAAAGTGCTGGGATTACAGGCTTGAGCCACCACACCCAGCCAGGAAGTTAGTTTTTAAAAGAAACTATTATTTTTAACACTTACGGTTTATTCTTTAAGAAGAAGGGAAACTTTGAAGAGGAACTTTTCACTTTCTACAAACACAAAGATCGAAATAGACAGTCATTGCCACAGTTGCCTAAAATATAATCCAGGAAAACCATTATAAGGACATTTCCCTTTACCTGAGGCCCTTGTGAGGTATGACCATTAGATTCCATGCTGTTGCCACCCTCAGAAACATGCAAACGTGTTCTGGTAATGATTTACGTGTTTTTCTCACTGGGCAGAGGCATTTCCATGCAGAAGAGCAGTGGCCTCAGCAGTGAGTAAAATTGCTGTGGAAAAACGTATTGCAATCCGGGGAATTCCTCTGGAACTTGTAGCAACAGAGGAACTCACTTCACCGGGTGGATGATTCAATCGGTATGTAAACTTTGGCCCATCCTCCAGCATTTCCATTGCGCTTACCACACCCAATCATCTGGGTTAGTGAAATGCACCAATGGAATAATCAAAACTCAATTGGCAAAATTAACCAACCCTTTTTAAATTCCTTGGTCAGAAGTTCTTCTTAATCTGCTTAATCTGAGGTTCTGCTTAATCTGAGGTCGACACCTTTAGGTAAACACCAGTTATCTCTGTTCGAAATTAGGCAGACCCATGAAATTATCTCCAAGGAATTGTACATCTATGATATTAAAGGGAGACATATTAAGCTATTGCAGTGCCCTTACAAAATAATTAACAAAAATTATAATTGACAAAAATAATCTTTTCACAGTGAGCTCCCGGGAAACAAAAATTTGAAGGACCGCAGACTTCAGCCAGGAGATTTTGTCTATTGGAAATGACATTTTAAAAAAAGTCTCTGCAACCAGCTATGGACCTTATCAGGTACTTCTGACCAGCCTTCACCGTAACATTAGAAGATGACTCTTGAATTCACATCTCCCATCTAAAGAAATCTGAGCCTCGGCTGGGCACGGTGGCTCACTCCTGTAATCCCACCACTTTGGGAGGCCAAGGTGGGTGGATCACCTGAGGTCAGGAGTTCAAGACCAGCCTGGCCAACATGGTGAAACCCCATCTCTACCACAAATATAAAAATTAGCCAGGCTTGGTGGTGCGCGCCTGTAATCCCAGCTACTCAGAGGCAGGAGAATTGCTTGAACCCGGGAAGCAGAGCTTGCAGTGAGCCGAGATTGCGCCACTGCACTCCAGCCTAGTGACAGAGTGAGACCCCGTCTCAAAAAAAAAGAAAGCTGTGCCTCCTAAATGGATTGTTGTACTGGAAGGTGATGCCCTGGGACAGCTAGGACAGTGTTCTTTGGGTTGTGCCCGGTCACAAGGTCAAATATGTCATACCGTTTCACACTCCCCAATCTTCCTCATCTACAGTCTTGTCAGATTCATTCTGTATTTCACTGGTATCATCATTTAGCTTCCGTCTTTCTTCCAGAACTGGGTATCGAAGGTGTTACTTGACATGTGAAGGCCCTCACCAGTTATACACAAAAGGCCTTAAGTTATAGCCAGATGGGTATCTCATTATTAAATGACAAACTTACCTGAGAAAATCTGTATTATGAAACCATGTGGCTTTAGACATACTCACTGCAGCTCGAGGGTAACCTGTGCTATCATAAAACTGAAAGTTGTGTCTGTATCCCAGATAAGCCAAATGATCTCACTCAATTCATAGCTGATAAGAAACCCACATAAACCAACATTTCAGAGCCAAAACCTCCTCTAACCAACTGGCTAAATAGCTGGTTGGGATCTTGGCAAACTTAGTGACAAAAAATGTTAACTTATTCTAGAAATTACAATCCTTTTTTATGTTTGTCCTGTTTGCTTGGGCTCAGCATAAAGGGATAAAGTGGCTGCACAGGGTCCTTAGTGACAGCAAACTGTCTCTGACCCACGTCTTCCAGTTTGAAGACTTTACATCTTCACTGGGATCTTCTATTGTATCAAAGATGTTTAAAAATCCACTTGCAGGCCAGGCATGGTGGCTCATGCTTGTAATCCCAACAGTGCGAGGCCAAGGCAGATGGATCACTTGAGGTCAGGAGACCAGCATGGCCAACATGGTGAAACCCTGTCTCTATTAAAAATCCAAAAATTAGCCGGATATGGTGGTGCACATCTGTAGTCTCAAGCTACTCGGGAGTCCAAGGCAAGAGAATCTCTTGAACCCGGGAGGCAGAGGTTGCAGTGAGCTGAGATCGCACCACTGCACTCCAGCCTGGGAGACAGAGTGAGACTACGTCTCAAACAAACAAACAAAAATCAATTTGCAGAAACAGAATAAACAAAAATCTAGTTTAGAACTATGCCCCTGAAGCAACTTTTTTTTTTCCATCCTAACAATACAACCACACAAAGCTAATTTAATGGTATTTGAAGGACATTAAACATGTAGGGGCATGTAAACATTAACCGAAACTCAGTGAATACCACCACATTTTAAACAGTGCCATCCACAATGGCATTTTAAAATATAGCTAAGTTTTGGGACAATTTAACAATGCAGAAGTTCAAAAAATACGTGGTATAACCCAAGTTCCTGTTTTAACTGCATAGAAGTCAAGATTTAAAAAGAGGAAATGGGGGGCATTATGTAATTTAACATGTCTGGAATCCAAAGATACATATTCAATTGTCAAAGAGCTTCAAGCTCAGAGGAATGACCCAACGGCACATTGTACAGGAAGTACAACCATAATGATTCTTTTTTTTTTTGAGACGGAGTCTTGCTCTGTCGCCCAGGCTGGAGTGCAGTGGCCGGATCTCAGCTCACTGCAAGCTCCACCTCCCTGGTTTAGGCCATTCTCCTGCCTCAGCCTCTGGAGTAGCTGGGACTACAGGCGCCCGCCACCACGCCTGGCTAGTTTTTTTTTTTTTTTGTATTAGCCAGGATGGTCTCGATCTTCTGACCTCGTGATCCGCCCGTCTCGGCCTCCCAAAGTGCTGGGATTACAGGCTTGAGCCACTGCGCCCGGCCAGTACAACCATAATGATTCTTTAGAGAAACAGGATGATTACTTAGAGCAGTCTGGAATTAAAAGTGCGTATGTCTTTCCATAAAGAAAGATGGTTACAGAATTAAACTGATAGAATCACAATGGTACCAACTTAGGAGAAATGACAGCTGAGCCCCAGAGCCATGGTAAAGACTGTCCACAGGCACAGACAGTCACAGTGGGCTGGGGCCAGAAAGGGGAAATTCCAGGGCCCCCACCCAATTGTGCATATTGGAGTCACCTGCTGGGAATTTCCACCAGAGTTTTTATTTGGTGGTTAAGTGTCTGTGCAGTTGGATTTTTGCTTTTTTGGTCATTATGAGTACATTCCTTAGTGGGTGAAAGAGTTACTTCCAGAGAGGCTGCATAGAAAGAGTGGACCTTCTGGCAGCACATTAAACCACCAGATGCTTAACACTGGGGAGAACAAGGAGAGCAGCTGAAGGTCCCAGATTTGGACTCACTTTGGAAGGGGCTAGACAGTGTGGAGCCTGGGTCTCCAGTGGGAGCCCTTGGACAGGCAGCAGTGAGCAGGGTCTGGGGTGAGGCATCGAGGGAGGGAGAGAGGGCTGTGCCCACAGGCCAGAGCCCATGTCCCACGACGGGACCAAGCAGTGATGCGGAACCTGCGCTCCTGGTATGTGGGAGGACTCCTGTAGGGCTGCACACGGTTGGCAGCTTCATGGCTTCAGAGCTGGTCTGTGCCATGCGGGGTCTCTTGTGCTCAGGAATTTGTCCTTGACCAAGGCACAGACAGTTCCGGTTGCCCATCCCTTGCAAGCAGTTACGATTCTCAAAGCACTTCCTGTGCCAGCCTCTCTGCATCCTCCCAGGGCCAGGCTTTAGTGATCCCTCCACCTGTACTTTTGACAAGACAAAACACAGCTTGTTCCAGGTCAGGCAGCCAGTAAGAAGGAGAGCTGGACGTGGACTGGGGGCTCACCCTTGGAGTCCGTGCTTCTTCCCCATGTCTCAGGAGCTCCCCTCAGTTCCCTGGAACAAGGTTGGAATGTCAAAAAGACCTGAAAACTGGCAGGAAGATGTCAGAAAAACCACAGAATGGATTGAGGCATCTGACAGTTTGTCTTGCTAGAGGCACATCGCGGGGGTGATCCAGGCCCTTGCTGCAATCACCAAGATGGATCTCGAGCAGGGGCACGTGTGTCCTAGGACCCTGGCTCAGGGCCTATTGCCCACTGCGCGGTGATATACCAACCCACCGAAACAGAGGGAGTTGCCGCAGAGAAAGACTAAGATGCATGGGGCAGCCAAGCGAGGAGATGGGAGGAAGCCTCAAACCCGCCTACTGAGGGGCTTGGGGATGGTGTTTTTCAGGGATCTGGGCAGGTGATGGAGTCTGAAGCATGGGGATCACTGATTGGTGAGTATGAGGGGTGAAATCATGGGATGGGGGATGAAGAAAGCACATTCCTGAGCTGAGTCGGTTCCTTGGTGGGGGCCCTCACACCGGTTGGCGTCGGCTGTTTTGCTGGGATTCGGGGTGTGGAAAACGCCTTAAGCAATTCTTCGCTTACAAGGTCCACGCTCAGAGGTCCACGCTCAGAGGTCCACCCTCAGAGGTCCACGCTCAGAGGTCCACGCTCAGAGGTCCACCCTCAGAGGTCCACGCTCAGAGATTCCACCTCCAGGAAGAACAGGGGAGCAGTGGTCCATGTGCCGGGTGGTTCTTGTTAAGTTAGCAGCTGCAGTGAGGCGGGTGATGGTGCCTGCCACACCCTGGTCAGTGCCCAGCTCCAATTCTGCCCAAAGCCTGACTTGGAATTCTCAGTAATCCTGTGAGGAGGGTTTCATGCAGGGCTGGTATCTGATCTCGGCCGGATGTGCTCCAGGCCAGGCCCCCTGGTTGCCTGGTCACCTGGGGTCACCCTCCCCCATCCCTCCTTCCTGAGAGGGCATCACCACACTGCACACACCCCTGTCGACCATTCCTTGATGTCAACAATTTTTTTTTTTTTTTTGAAATAGAATCTAGCTTTGTTGTCCAGGTTGGAGTGCAGTGGCACAGTCTCAGCTCACCACAACCTCTGCCTCCCGGGTTCAAGCGATTCTCCTGCCTCAGCCTCCCGAGTAGCTGGGATTACAGGCATGCGCCGCCGTGCCCAGCTAATTTTTGTGTTTTTAGTGGAGATGGGGTTTCACCATGTTGGCCAGGGTGGTCTCGATCTCCTGACCTCCTGATCTGCTCACCTTGGCCTCCCAAAGTGCTGGGATTACAGGCGTGAGCCACTGCGCCCAGTCAATGTCAACAATTTGATCTCCATCTCCTAGCTTTGCCCAATCTACAGCGTGCATTGGTATCCCTGGAAGACCCACAAAGCCCAGATTGCTGGGCCCACCCGGAGCGCCGCTGACTAGCTGGTCTGGGGCCAGGCTGAGAATGCATCTGTGACAGGCTCCTAGATAAGGCTTGTTCTGCTGCCCAGGCCAGCCTTGGGGAACTGAGGCTCGAGGCCAGCGGGTCTCCAACCTGGCTGCACAGCAGCCTCCCCAAGGAACACTGAACACCAGCCACAGCAGCCCTTCTCCAGTAGGGAAGGGGCATTTAAAGCCCCAGGCGCAGGCTGGGTGGAGATCACCTTAGCTGGGAAGTGGGCAGTGATGGAGCATCTGGCCATTTCTAGCTCCTCCCACCTGCCCAGGTAAAGGCTCCCAGGCATGTGCAATAAAAGGTTATCACGCAGTTAGAAGTTTGTTTTTTGTTTGTTTGTTTGCTTTTTTTTTTTAAGCTAGGATCTTTCTCTGTCACCCAGGCTGGAGGGCAGTGGTGCAATCACAGCTCACTGCAACCCCCAACTCCCAGGCCTAAGCCATCCTCCTAACTCAGCCTCCCGAGTAGCTGAAACTACAGGTACGTGCCACCACACTACTAATTTTTTTTAATGTTTAGTAGAGATGAAGTCTCAATGTTCACAGCTGGGTCACTAGGTGTGCCGTGTGACTCTTGTTAAGTCAGTAGCTGCTAACTTAACAGCCTCAGGTTCCAGGCTGACCTCGAACTGCTAAGCTCAACCAATCCTCCCACCTTGGCCTCACAAAGTGCTGGGATTACAGGCGTGAACCACCGTGTCTGGCCACAGTTAGAATTTTAAAGTAGGGGACCTAAAGCAGATGCTGACCACATGTGCCCATTTGCAGGTCTGCAGTGGCCCTGGCAGTGTGGCCAGTTGTGTGGCTTGCCCAGACAAACTGAGGGGTTTCCCAGGACAAGGGCCTTCCTGTGCTAACACCGAGACGTTCACCAACTGCAGCCGTGGCCAGCAGCCTGCTTGTGTCCAGAGCTCTCAGGCAGGGTCTGTGTGGAGCTTGGTGCTGAATTCTGCTCTGGGGCTGTGAGCAGCTTTAGCACAGCCCAGGGTTGTTTCTACACTTCCCCTAAAGCGGTACTGGCTCCCTCCCCTCTGAGTACCCCAGTGGGAGGCAGAGGGGGCTCTGTAGACAGCCAGAGGACAGGTGTAGACACAGTTGGAGGAGAGGTGTAGACAGCTTGCGGGGGGAGATGTAGACAGCTGGAGGGAAGGAGTAGATGGCTGAAGGGAAGGTGTAGACACAGCTGGAGGGGAAGTGTAGGCAGTCAGAGGGGAGGTGTAGATGGCTGGAGGGGAGGTGTAGACAGCTAGAGGGGAGGTGTAGATGGCTGGAGGGAAGGTGCAGACAGCTGGAAGGACGGAAGGTATAGGCACAGCTGGAGGGGAAGTGTAGATACAGCCAGAGGGGAGGTGTAGACATAGTTGGAAGGGAGGTATAGACACAGCTGGAGGGGAGGTGTAGACATTGCTGTAGGGGAGATGTAGACACAGCCAGACGGGAGGTGTAGATGGCTGGAGAGGAGGTATAGACAGCTGGAAAGGAGGTGTAGATGGGTGGAGGAGGAGGTGTAGATGGCTGGAGAGGAGGTGTAGACAGCTGGAGGCGAGGTGTAGATGACTGGAGAGGAGGCGTAGACAGCTGGAGAGGAGGCGTAGACGGCTGGAGGGGAGGTGTAGACCGCTGGAGGGGAGGTGTAGACGGCTGGAGGGGAGGTGTGTAGACCGCTGGAGGGGAGGTGTAGACGGCTGGAGGGGAGGTGTAGACCGCTGGAGGGGAGGTGTAGACGGCTGGAGGGGAGGTGTAGACGGCTGGAAGGGAGGGCAGACAGACACTCACTTTCCTGCTTTGCTTCTGCCCTGGCCAGGCTCTGCCACAGGTGCCTCCTTGGTGGGGCCACCACACCATTTCTGGAAATGCACCTAGGATTTGGGACAGGGGCTCAGGATGGGGCTCTGTACAGACCAGCAGGTGAGGGAGGAAAAGGGGAAAACAGAATCTGCCCATGTTCTGAAGCCAGCCTGTGTGGCCAAGGTCAGCAGGCAGGACAGGGCCCCCATGCGCCTGGCCACCTTGCCAGTCGGGGGAACACAGCAGACACAGTGGCCAGTTTCCCTGGACAGCCTGTGTTGAAGTTTTATTTTTTTTCTATACACATGATTGATTAACAATTTAATGAATGGGATGTCATTTTATACCCTGACAAGTTTAAATGTAAATAAATTGGCACCACCTTTAACCAGACTGTCCTGACTTGCACAGGAGACACGCTCCTCACCTCAGCAGCCTCAAGCCCTCCCTTCTCACGTCTCCATGCAAGGACTGTGCAGGTCAGAGCAGGGCTGTCCCCCCGATGAGCCCCTAGAAGCACCCGGCTGGCCATGGCTGTCATTTTGAGGGCAGAAAATAACTGGATTTCTGGTTAATTGGTGACATCCTCGAGAGCTGTTGCAAGCCATGTCTCGGCCGCGTGACGGGGCAGACGTGGAGGGCCCGACGGCCTTGTCTTCACCAAGTGCTCCTAACGCTCAGCAAACTTGGGGTTCATGACCGTCGTGGTGGCACTCTTGAAAAGGGGATTATCCTGGTGGGAAATGCAAACAGGCTTGTGAGTGTGGGAGGTTTTCAGAGCAGAATCTTTATACCTGAAGATACTCCCCGCATGGAAGCCATCGCTTTGAGGAAGAGCTGGAGGTGGGGCAGCCCTCCCAGGGTCCCAGCACCGGCGGCCAAGCTCACCCACAGCGGCGGATGCCCAGAGGACAAGCTGCCCGGGGAGGCCGAGGTGCAGCCATGCGTGGGTGTCCGTGGCCTCCCACAGCAGGAGGTCGCAGAGTGTGGGACGTACACGTCCCTCTGCGTGGGACCCCCGAGGATGGCCGCTTACGTTGTTCCACTGGGACTTGAGCTTCTCCTTCTCAAAACGCCTGTACTCCCGGAGGTCGCTCAGGTGGGTCAGGGCCTTCCAGATGACCAGCAGGAGGACGCCGATCAGCACGATGCCTGCCACAGTGCCCCCGACGATGGCGGCGATGTTGGGGCCCGCCACGCACTCTAGGAAGAAGCAGCGCACCGAGCATCAGTCCAGCCCCATCTCACTGGGCCGTGTGTGCCCACAGGTCCGAGGTCACCGCACAACACAGCACTTAGAGAGACGGAGGTTCCCAGGGCCCTGGCTCACCGTCCATCACCACGGCCAGGGGTCAGTAAGAACCTGGCCGAGCCCCTGCCGGATTCAAGGCCAGGCCCCATGGTTCCAAATGAAATCTAAGGGCCACTGCCACCACCCCTGCTCACAGAGAAGAAGGCAGGGCCAGGGTACTGGGCAGCCAGGGCAGAGCGCTAATACTGGGAGGTAGGAGACGGTGTGAGGGACCCCACTGTTCTACATCAGAGTTCAGAATAAGGCTCAGGGTCCCTGCTTGCGTTCGCTCCCCCTACTGCGAAGGTGATTTATGGTAGTCAAGGACAGGCCCAGAGCTGAGCTCAGCAGGTGAGGCCGCTACCAGGATGAGCGGTGTGAGGTCCTGGTTCCCACAGCAGCTGTGCTCACCTCCTGAGCATGGGGGCTGTGGCCATAGTGGACCAGGCCCACAGCTGCTGACCCTGGGACAGACAGGCAGTCCCTGGCCTGACCTGGCACCCTCACTCCCCATGCCCCTTCCTGCCATCCTGACCTGCACCCTCACTCCCCGGGTCCCCTCCTGCCGTCCCGACCCGCACCCTCACTCCCCGTGCCCCCTCCTGCCATCCTAACCCGCACCCTCACTCCCCGTGCCCCTCCTGCCATCCTGACCCGCACCCTCACTCCCCGTGCCCCTCCTGCCATCCTGACCCGCACCCTCACTCCCCGGGCCCCCACCTGCCGTCCTGACCCGCACCCTCACTCCCCGTGCCCCCTCCTGCCGTCCTGACCCGCACCCTCACTCCCCGTGCCCCCTCCTGCCATCCTAACCCGCACCCTCACTCCCCGTGCCCCCTCCTGCCATCCTAACCCGCACCCTCACTCCCCGTGCCCCCCTGCCATCCTGACCCGCACCCTCACTCCCCGTGCCCCCTCCTGCCATCCTGACCCACACCCTCACTCCCCGTGCCCCTCCTGCCATCCTGACCCGCACCCTCACTCCCCGTGCCCCCTCCTGCCATCCTGTCTTTCCTGGTGGGGGGGTCTGCCTTCCTTCACCTGTCCTCAAAGGTGAAGTGACTTGACTGGGATTGCACAAACCAGACATGACCCAGGTCTGTCCCTCAAAGTGGCCTGCAGGTGTTCCTGCCCTGGCAGGTGGGGGTCTGCAGCCCCAGGCCCACGTGTGGGTTGTGAGCTCCAGGCATGTCACCTACAGGCTCAGAGCACCCCACTGCCTGCCTTGGGTCCCCTCCTGGGGAGGGAGGAGCTCCCAGGTCTCAGTCCTGCACGAGTTCTGGCTGGCTGCTGGCCATGCCTGATGGAGTCCGCCTGCGGCCCCCCAGTCCCAGCCCCTCTGCCTCTCGGGAGCCTGTGGAACATGAGACCTGAAAAGACAGGGTCAGTGCCGCCAAGGTCACCGTGGGGCTGGGCCTGGTTCCGACTGGAGCCAAATGAGTGACGAGCAGAGAGTGTTGGGGGATGGCAGTGCCTGGTGCCCCTGGGCCCTTCCAGGGCTGAAAGCCGAGCACCAGGATCTCCCAATGCCCTCAGGGGAGCCTCACTCAGCAGCCTGACCTCAGGCCACCCCTAGGGACCTGCAACTCCAAGCCTGGCCCCATGAGGCATCCAGTGGGAGATGACCTGGCCCGGGCAGTGTGGCATGCTGGTGGGCCTGCCCGGTGTGGAGCAGCGGTGCCCCGGGGAACAGGCCATCTGCTGCCCAGCTTGATGCGGGGTCAGGTGAGGAGGGGATGGAAAAGGGAGGCTGCTCAGGGTGGGGGGGACTGGCCTCTGGCCTCCTTGCAATGCCACCAAGGGCATCCCGCATGGCTCACCCACCCTGCTAGGCCCACACCACTGGAGGTGAGACCCTGCTTCTGCACCACCCTCGCCTCTGCAGAGACCCCGCAGTCGGAGCTCTGGAGCCGGTCCCCGCTGCACCCCAGTGGCCTCACCTCGGCTCTCATCCACATAGATGATGTAGTGATCCCACCCGTCCTGCTGCTCCAGCATGTACGTCACCCAGCAGCCCTCTGAGTCCCTCTCCTTGCAGGTCCTGCCCTTCACGGGGTTGTTCGACAGCTGCAGGCGCCGACACGCCGCGCTGCAGTTCTTCCCGAAAGGGCCTTTGTCGAACTTCAGGCACTCAGCACAGGAACTGTGGGGAGCCAGGCGTGAGCGTGGGTGCCAGGGCGTGCGGGGGCTCAGGCATCAGGGGCTTGGGTTTGGGCTTGGGTGTGTGTCCACCAGGTGGGGCAGGTGGGGTTGGGGTGTCCTCAGGCCAAGGAGGGGGCCCGAGTGGGGCAGATGCGGGGTGCAGTGGGTGAACTGGGAGCCTGATCCCAGGGCCCATGGCAGGTGCGCACAGGAGGGAGGGGGGCACAGGGGTGCAGCGGCCGCTGAGGGCT
Organism: Mandrillus leucophaeus; assembly: GCF_000951045.1. NCBI lineage: Eukaryota > Metazoa > Chordata > Mammalia > Primates > Cercopithecidae > Mandrillus > Mandrillus leucophaeus. The sequence goes on along the minus strand of NW_012107474.1, from coordinate 748,397 downwards.
CCTCAGTCCAAATGCACCCGCAGAGAACCCTGAGGTGCAGAGGTGCTCACTGGGGGCCCTGAGTGAGCCCGGCTGCTGGGGAGGTGGCCGGGGAGCAGGGATCCCTGCCCGCCCTGCCTGCTCCACCTGCACTCACATGTGCTCGCCGCAGGGCGAGGGGCAGCCGGGGCACTCCTGGCACAAAGGAGGCTGGTAATTCCTTTCGCACTCACACACGTTGCAGCGGCACCGGCCACGGCCGCTGCACTCGACGCGCCGCGCGTTCAGGCAGCCCTCGGTGGTCCTCTCGCACTGGCACGCTGAGCCTTCGAAGCCCTGGAGGCAGCGGCACTTCCCGCAGAAGCAAAGCCCCCTCGCTGGAAGACGGGGGCAGCAGGACTAAGCTCCTGCTTGGCCTGGGGACCGAGACCCGCCCGAAACCCCACTGCCGTCGCTCCCTCCGGCCCACCTGCCTCCTCCAGCCTGGGGGATGTGCCTGAGCAAAAGGTACCGGGCCACTAGCCAGGCCTTCCAGCCCCCGTCAGCCACGTGGCCACCTCCTGGCCAGTCTGGGCCTCCCCCTGCCCTGCTGTGAATGGGACCTCGGTAGGGCTGTGATCGTTCCTCCCGTGGACCCTCCCCACAAGGACCCCTTGCCCTCATGGAGACAGAAACTGAGGCAGGGCGGGGTGCAGGGTCGTCCAAGTTCCTGCTGACGCCCAGTGGCCGGGCGAGACTTGCGCTGTCTGTCCTCAGGATCCCCCCCTTTCTGTTCCACTCGTTGCGTGTTCCAGAATGCACCCCCCAACGCCGAGTCTGTGCCGCAGGATGGCTGTTGTCCAGCAGGGACCCACGGGCTCACCCGGGCCGCCGCAGACCTGGCCGTTGTAGCGCTCACAGTTGACGGTGTCACACTCGCAGTACTGCCCGTATATCAGCTTGCCGGGGATGTCGCTGGTGTGGCACAGACACTGCCCGCAGACACAGTCCCCCAGCCCTGAGCAGATGACGGAGTTGTTGTCCTTCCGGCAGCTTCCTTCCAGCTCCTGGCTGCTCCGGCCCTGCGTCTGGCACTCACAGGTTTTCCCAATGTAGCCAGTGTCACACCTGGGGACAGGAGGAGCTCCAAGGTCAGGCTCCCCACAGTGATGTGAGACAGCCGCCCCGTCCTCCAGGCCCCTTGCCCTTGGTGGAGAACACCCCTATGGCACACTGTCTGTGCCTTCCTCGAGGCCTACTGAGGACCTGCCATGTACTAAATGTGCTCAAAACGTGCAGGGGCCCTGGGCTCCCTCCCCAGGATGTCCCGAGGGGAAAGCAGACACCTGGCCTCGGCCTGAGCATGCAGCGGCTCGGCAGGCTCACTGTGCAGCTGTGTTGCCGCCATGCACATGGCCTGTGCTGCGACACCGGTGCCCTGTGAGTGGCTGGTGTCTGCTCCTGCATGCCCCACATGGTGGCCAGCGGGGACTTGGCCCTGCCACCTGCCACAGCCCCGCCCTCTCTCCAGCCAGCTGCCGCCTGCGTTTGTGCACTGACCGGCCAGGTTGTGGGAGAACTCAGGGACAAGCGGTTTTGTCAGATGTGGAAGCTGTCACCAAGACGCGGGCAGACAGGAGCCCCTGAGGCATCCTCAGGGACGGCCCTGCCATGGGCTGTCTTGCTCCCCAGAGGAGGAAGCCACAGGACCGAGCGTCTGATTACCTGCGGCAGGGCACCCCGCGACACCTGCCAAGTGTTCCGACTGAGTCACCCCTACAGTCCCGTGAAGAGGCCGCCCCAGGACTGCACACCCAGGATAGTGGGCAGGGTGGGCACTGAGGCACGGGGACAGCCAGAGACCACCAAGACCACAGAGACCATCACTGTCCTGAGAAATGGGAGGAGGCTGGGGGCAGCAGGGACCTGCAGGTGGGGAAGGGCACTGCCACCGGGGCGTGGACTGGCACAGCAGTCTGGAGAGGGGAGGAGGTGGCCAGAGCAAAGGGGGCAGAGCCCTGGGAGGTCAGCCCAGCAGCACTGGCCAGGCAGGCAAGGAAAGGGGGAGAGCCATCCAGCCCCAGGGTAAGCTTCCTGGCTGAATGCTGTGTGAACCTCCACCTGTCCCCAGCTTCTCCCTGAGGTGGGGTGCCCACGCCTGGCAGGGGGTGTGCACTCCCAAAGGGAGGCCTATGGGGCCTAGGCTGCCAAAGCAGTCACCTGTCCCAGGAGGCTCTCTGGCCTCTCATGCCCCAGGGCTGCCAGCCTGATGGCCTTTGGTCCCCAAGGACAGAGAGAAGCCAGCTCCAAGGGTCAAGGAAGGTCGGGCAGAGAAAATGACGCACTCAAGGCCATGGGCATGCCCAGTGGGGACTCCTTGTGCCCCTGACATGGGCCTCTATCCTCTGGTGAGGGGGTCCTCCTGCCCACCAGTCCCCTGCCTTGGGTCCTCCATGGCCAGAGAGTGTAGAGTACAGGCTGGCATCGCTGGTACCCTGGCTCATGAGCATGGGGGAGGGCTTGCCGAGGGTTTCTGGGTTCCAATCCCAAATCTCCCCACCTCCTGCAGAAGGGGGCCCCCAGGACGCCCGATCTGTGGAGTGGGGGAGGGGATGGAGCCACCTGCGCCCACCTTACCTGCTTACACCTGCCCTGTGGGGTGGGACTGGGGGAGCATTCACAGGGACCAGACCCCACCTCACCTGCTTACACCTGCCCTGTGGGGTGGGGCTGGGGGAGGTTTCATGGGAACTTGCACCCACCTCACCTGCAGACACCTGCCCTGTGGGGTGGGGCTGGGGGAGGCTTCACGGGGACCAGGGCCCACCTCACCTGCAGACACCTGCCCTGTAGGGTAGGGCTGGGGGAGGCTTCACAGGGACCTGTGCCCGCCTCACCTGCAGATGCCACACTCCAAGAAGCCCTTGCCATGGCAGAAGCTGCGGTCTCTGCTCTGGTCCCGGCACCGGCACTCACACTGGGGAAGGACCCGTACGGTCACTGTGTCCGTGAAGCCCAGTGCCCGGATGACAAACGACTGCTCCTGGATACACTCTGTGGCCGTGACCTTCACCCGGAAGGTGACCTGCAGGGCAGTGCTGGGCTCAGGTGGGGACCTTCGGCGGCCAGGGTCACAGCCTGGCTTCCAGCCCTCGCCTGCTGGCCTCTGCAGGGGTCGTGGGGGGTTCAGCGTGGGGAGGAGGGGATGACTGGGAGCAGGGAAGAGCTGATGCTCAGATCCGAGAAGCCGAAGTCAGCTGGCAAGGAGGTACTCTGCCCGCACTCCCGCTCTGACCGGCACCAGGATCTCCCAGGTCGCACATCAGCAGAGACATGTGACACACAGACAGCAAATCAAGATAAGCTGAGCACACTCCCACTCAGACCACCCAGCATGAGGGAATGTTCTGGTGAGAAGCCACAGGCAGGCCAGGCGCCGGAGCTCACGCCTGTAATCCCAGCACTGTTGTAGGCTAAGGCGGGCAGATCACCTGAGGTCAGGAGTTCGAGACCAGCCTGACCAATATGGTGAAAGTCTGTCTCTACTAAAAATACAAAAAGTCGCTGGGTGTGGTGGCGTACGCCTATAGTCCCAGCTACTCGTGCGGCTGAGTCAGGAGAATCACTTGGATTGTAGTGAGCCGAGACGGTGCCACTGCACTCCAGCCTGGGCGACAGAGTGAGACTCCATCTCACAAAAAAAAAAAAAAAAAATCCACGGGCAACATTTAGGGAGAAACGTGTTTGAAGGAATTCCAAAGTCATATTAAAAAAGTGCAATGAAAGCAAGTGTCTTACTGAATATTAGTTCGCAGCTAGCAAAACAAAAACAAAAAACAAATGATTGGATAATAAACTTCAACCTGAAAGATTAGGGAAGGAACTCAGTGTCCATTTCTAATCACCTGTGTGGCCCATGCCTTAATGTGTCTGTCAAAAAACAAAATGAAACACGCAGAAAATCATGAGAACGAACCCAACCCGGGTTTGCCATTTGTGCCTGTTCTGTGCGTCCGGTGTCTGCCCCCAGGGGGTGCAGCCGTCACGCCATCCCTCAGTCTACACTGGCCTGACCCAGGGATTTGGGGTTCCAGGTTGATGAGTAGGACTCTTGGGCCAAGGCGTGTGTGAAGCACCCTCTCGGCACCCTCTCGCTGACATTCATGACACCAGCTCCACAAGGAAAGTGTCTGGCCTCAGCAGAGAGGGGGTGAAGGAAGGAAACGGGGACCTGCCAGTGGATGCCGCCTGCCCCCAGACAGCATCTGATGGCTGTGTGCCCCTCCTTGCCCCCGTCAGAGTGCTGAGATGGGGACCCTGGCTCCTTCTGACTGTCCCCGGAGCCCCTCCGCGTGCTGGGATAGGGACTCTGTGGTCAGGCTCACCGGGACGTTGATCTGCACGCCGTCGCAGTCACCTCTGGACTGGTCCTTGAGGGTCACTCCATTGCTGCAGAAGGAGTCATAGGTGACTTTCAGGGTGTCGGGGAGGGCGTTGTGATCCAGGAAGACCCTGGAGGAGAGTTTCTGCGGGCAGAGAGCGGCCACTCTTAGGGGCGAGTCTTTCTGCTGTCCTGGCCCTGCCTGGCCCAGTGGTTTAGACCCGTCTCCACTTCTCCTCTCCCTGCAAGTCCCCAGTGTCAGCTAATGACACAGAGGAGAGAATGGCAGGATGTGCCGAGGATGGCGGGGCTGCCAGGGCCACAGTCCTGACCCCAAAACAGCCCGACCACAGGGACCAGCATGGAGCCAGGGTGTGAGCCTCAGGAGTGGGAGCTTCTGCTGCTCCTCAGCCTTGAGTCCCCAGGACCTAGCACAGGGCAGGAGCTGGATAAATTGTTCAAGCGATAAGAGAGACGGGGAGAAACAGAGAGGCAGAGACAGACAGAGATGAGCAGAGCCAGAGACAGAGACAGAGAGACGCAGAAAAACAGAGAGAGGCAGAGACAGAGACAGATGGGGCAGAGACAGAGAGAGACAGAGAAAGACAGACAGAGACAAAGACTGAGAGACAGAAGGAAATTGAGAGGAGGCACAGGGACAGGTTCATAGGGGCATCAGGTTCATAATGGCCAGGGCGGTGGTGTCACCTGCATCCTCTATATAAGGACAGAAACACCTCGGGCAGTGGCTGGTACCCAGGATGGTCTGCTCTGGGGGTTTGGGGCTCACAGGAGGCTACAAGAAGCCAATGGCACCTCCTCCACAGACCTTCAGTTTAATTCAATGACCCAGCGTTTGTCAGAGGCGCTACCGTATTGGGCTCCCTCAAGCCAGCAGGACCTTTGGCCTAGAAGGATCCAGGCCAGAATTCTGAGAACATCTCTCACCGGGGGGTAGATTTCCAGAGCAGTCTGGGACCTCTGGTGCCTGGGGCCCTGAGCAGTGCCTAGTGTGCACTTGTGCCTACCTATGCCCACCAGGGCCCCGGGCTTCCCCAGGGAGCAGCCCAGGGTGCAGCTGGGTCATGCACCAGGAAGAAATTCAGTGGGTGAGGGCTTCTCTGGGGCTTGCCCAGGACAGGTGTACAGTGCAAGAGGAATTCCACCCCCTAGGGTGTCTTCCCAGGGCCCAAGTCCACCGTGGGGGTTTCCTGTGGCCTCCTCCAGCCCCAGGTGCCCTGTCTACCACCAGAGTGTCCACCCCCCTTCCCCAGAGAGACCCACAGAGAAGAGTCCGGCATGAAGAGGGCCTGAGCTTGGGTTTCAAGGAGCATCGCCCACACCATCAATGAGAGAGGACACGGAGCTCCCCGTGGAACTGCCAGGCCAGGGTGTCCTGGAGGCTGCAGCCAGCCCACAGGGCAGTGGCTCTCCTCCCAGATCACCCTCCTGCTGACCTGCAGCAGGAGCTGACCTGCAGTGGGGAGGTTGCTGGCCACCCCACGGGTCCCAGCTGAGCGGTGTGGGAGACTCACATTGTAAGCGTTCTTAATGAGCTGGACCACATTGCTGGAGTCGTCAGACAGCTCCCCCACCGCTGACTTCGGGATGATCTCAGTGAGTTTCTGTTGGGCAAGAAGACCAGACACGGCATGGCTAGGACCTGTGCCATGGCGTCTCCACGCACTGGGCTCACCCTGAGGACCTGTGCCGTGGCGTCTCCACGCACTGGGCTCACCCTGAGGACCTGTGCCGTGGCGTCTCCA
>NW_012107474.1:731372-742242 GCF_000951045.1 Mandrillus leucophaeus | reverse complement strand
TGGGCTCACCCTGAGGACCTGTGCCGTGGCGTCTCCACGCACTGGGCTCACCCTGAGGACCTGTGCCGTGGCGTCTCCACGCACTGGGCTCACCCCAGGGGCTTCTGCACCTGCAAAATGGCTGGGACGGTCCTCAATGCAGTTTCTCGCTTGGTCCCCAGAGTGTGTGGTCAGCGATGTGTGGTAAGGGGGGGTAAAAAGCCCTGAGCTGCCCGGGGCCGTGCCTGGAATCCCAGCACTCGGGAGGCCTATGTGGGAAGATCTCCTCCTGCTCCCACTCCAGAGCCCAGGGAACCTATGGCAGGAACCGCTGGTCTCGCTGTGGGCCCCAACACACCACGAGGTTGAGCTTGTAGCTGGGATACGGACCTGACGACGGACTCCTGTAGCTCGGCAATGTGCACTGTACAAAAGAGGCGGCCCCGGGCACGTTTCTTCCCCAAACCCCGAGTGCGTCTCCTCAGCCTAAGCAGCAGGGCAGGGGCCGTGAGGCTGCCCAGCTGGGCAGAGCCCCGGGCAGGGGGAAGAGGGTGCCCTGGTTTCCTGTGTGCCATTTTGAAGAAGATGGTGGTGACGGCCTTGGAATGGCCAGCAGGTCGGTCACTGTCTGGATGAGGCTAATCAGGCCCTTTAGGGCAGCTGCTCTGTGAATTCCCTGAGCGGGTGAGCTCAGTACCCACAATGCTCTGCCGACCGGGCACCACTGCCCTTTTCACAGATGAGGAAACTGAGGGCTCGTGGTAAGGAAGGGCCTGGGATGTCCTGTGGTAAGTAACAGAGCTGGGTGTGAGGTGAGCCGCCCAGGGTCCTGTCCACCTGAAGAACTGGGCACGTGGCTGCATAAAGTACGATGACAACCACCTCCTTCCTCCAGCTCAGTCCTTCTGTCCCTGTGGCCTCGGGGCCACACGCCGTGCAGACTGCTACAGGTGGAGGCTCCTTTCAGGAGGGCGTGCAGCATTTTCTTCCTTCTAGCCTGGCTGGTGCCGACAGGACAGAACAACACTCATAGGCAGAGGGGGCTGCAGGGTGCCACCCTGACCACCGGATCATCATCTCCCTGTTTGGTCCTTCCTCTGTTCCACACTGTATGGTGCTGTTGGATCCAATTGCTGCTCTCCTCAGAGACACATGGAGGGGGAGGCCCTCTGCTCCACGGGCTGAGGGCTGAGGGCCCCTGATGATGGGAGTCAGACCGTGCTTTCCTCCCAGAGGCTGTGGCCTCCACATCGGTGCAGTGGAGATGAGCTCCCTGGCCTGGGGGGTTGGGGAAGTCAGGCCTGGTTCTAACTGCACTTTCCATGCCCAAAGCATAGGTCACAGTTGTGCGAGGAGGGTTGTCCTTCTCCAGGTGGGGTGGACAGGGCTGCACAGACAGGAGGCTACGTCCTTCTCGGGTGGGACAGATAGGGCTATGCAGACCAGAGGGCTGTGTCCTGCTCCAGGTAGGATGGGCAGGGCTGTTTCAAAGCCAGTGCTGAATCCCAGGGCTCCATTTGTTTGGTTTCGCTCCTGCCATTTGAGGCATTTATGGAAGGCTTGTCTCCGTCAACACATGGCAGAAGGGTGTGTTCTCCGTGTGCACAAGCGGTGGTTTCCCTTGGGAGGTGGCCTGGTTTCTCTCCTGTGCACCTTTGACCTTTAGTGACTTTTGTCTGTATCCTCCCACCTCGGGCAGCGGCTGGCACCCAGGAGGGTTTGCTTCGCAATAAACTGTAACTGTGAGTTTACTGGTTCCTGAGCTCTGCAAGTCCTTCCAGCAAATCGCTGACCCTGAGAGTGGTCTTGGGAACCCCGACAGCACCTGGGCAACTTTAACACACAAACCTGCTCAGGCCAGGCTGAACACATGGCACGGGCGGTGGAAATTCGGGATGAACGTATTTCATTGGGGGCTTCTGCTTCTAGGAGCAGAGCTGGTTATCGGCTGTGCTTCCTTTGTAAAACTCATCCCACCCCACGCTCCAAGCTTGTGAACGTTTTTGTGTAATTTTATCTTCGTGGAGAGTGTTGATATTCAAATGTATGTGAGCATAAAATAAGCATGTTTCCATAAAATAAAGAATTGTGCTATATTCCAGAAAAGAACAGAAAATATCACCAATGCCAAGACACGCTGTTAACACAGCTGAGTTTCAGGGACAGGGAGGAATTCCTCCTCCTATCGACACGCAGGTGTCCTGTCCTGGACGGGAAGCCTCAGGCTCCTCACCCACGGGCATCTGTGAGCCGGGCCGGCTGGCCCTCACGTGCCCAGCATGTGGAGGTGGCACTCAGACCTGCAGTGGCGCTGGGTGTGGCCTGCGGCTGAAACGTGCCCCTGCCCGATAGATGCTCAGGACCCAACAGCACTCACCTCGTAGGTCTTCACCATCTTCTTGGTCACCGCGAAGATGGGCTGGATGTTGTTTTCGGCCAGCTTGTGCGCCAGCTGGCCCACCGATGGGTAGTCCTGGAGAAAGGAGGCCCTGCTCAGCTGGCCCCGTGTCTGAGACAAGCCTTCCAGGTGCCCGCCCCTGTCTGCCCCACTCAGCCTTAGCCCTGCCTGTGCTTCGGACCCTTTCGGGGGAAGGCTGGAGAGGCAGAGGCTGCCACGCAGGACTGCAGTGCAGAGAGCCGCCATGGCCTCTGGGCAACGTGTGCATAGACTTGGGCTTTCAGAGTCCAGGCAAGAGCAGCATTTGAGGCGTATCACCGTGGGACTGGGGATGTACACGGGGCAGAATCCCAGCCTGCCCCACACGGTGGACCTGCTTTCCCACTGAGAGGCGCTCAGTTTCAGCAGAGGCCATGAGGGTCAGGTGTGGCTCTCCCTACCCAAGTTCCAGGACCCGACGGCCGTCCCTCCCCTGTCTGTGGCTTCGGCAGAGGACCTGAGTTTTGCATCTCTAAAGTCCTTTGCCGCCCCTAGAGCCTATGATGTCAGGCCGCAAGAGCATTGCACCATGGCCAGCGAGGACAAGCCCCTGTGACCGGTGGTGGCCTCTGGGCCCACGGCTGATCCCAGCCAGAGGTCGTGGCCCCTCTGAGCCATTGAAATGCCTCTGCAGAGAGAGGCTCGTCCTAACCCTGTGCATCCTGGGTCCCTTCTCGCCTCTGTCCCTCCCCACATTTTCCTCATGGTCCTCGCAGTCCCTCACCCAGCTCAGGCGCTGGGGACAGGGAGGGGCCACACTGGAGGAGGCGGACTCAGGGGCAGCAGGGAAACTACAGAGGAGGCCAGGAGGAAGAGGAGGAGGATGCTCCAGGATGGGACCCTGGCCAGCGGCGGGGACAACAGGGCGCGGCTGTAGCCTGGGGGCAGTTACTGTACCTCCACAGCCACTTCTCGAGAGCCCAGGTGCGGGGGCAGTGGGGCTGGAGACCAACAGGGCCTGGGAGTGCCACAAGGGTGAGGCCGGGGCTCAGCCTGGCTGCCCCCACCAACCCCACCCTCCCCTGGCCTGAGGCTATTCCTGGGAGACCCCACATCGCCACTTGGGGCTTCCAGAGGTTTCCTCAGGAATCTGCTCCTTGGGTTGGAAGGAGGCTCTGTAAGGTGGAGACCCCGCCTCGTTCCCTCCGTCAATGGTGTCCTGCCAGGCGGTGCCTGGGTGTCTGGGGTGGGGACTTACGAACTCGTTGCTCCTCTTGTACATGTTGTCCTCCAGGTGACAGCGGCCGTCATTGGGGGTCAGGATGGCACCCAGCTTCCCGTCGCCCGCGAAGTGGAAGCCGTCGTCGGTGGCGAACACCAGCAGCCGTGTGACGTTGCGCCAGCCGATTTCCTCCTGAGAGGAAAGCGTGGGGGGCGGGGTTACCTGCCTCGGTTTCCCAAACTGGGCCCTCTGGAGCACAGGAGACAACGCAGAGCTGGCGGGGTGACCCGGAGGCTGGCGCTGGTGCCCCTTTCCCTTGGGTCTCAGGGACCCAGCCGTGTTCCCCCAGACGCCATGCCCAGGAGGAGACAATGGCCCTCAAACCCCCCGTGCGTGTGTGAGGCGCAGGGAGCGCAGGCATGTGTGGAAAGGCAAGGAGAGTCACATGGTTGTGGTCCCTGCACTTCAGAGCTGGGAACAAACCCTCAGGAAACCATCCCCAAGGGGGAAAACCCTGGTAGACACGTGAACCACATGCAGAACCAGCGCAACACAGAGGAAGACGAGCCCGAGGGGCCTGGCAGGCCTTGAGCCCACCATGGACAGCCTCTGACACGCGCGTTTGTGGGCTGTGCATGTCCTAGGCCGTGACCCCACACCCATGAGCAGTGTGTCTACGCTGGGCCTGCAGGGAAGCTGGAGAGCTAAGGTGGGTTGTGAGGGGAGGACGGTGCGCAGCCTCAACACAGCCCAGGGACCGTGGCTGCTCCGTTAGGCTCACAGTCACAGACTGGGTGGGCAGGACGTGGAGAGACATGCACTGGGCAGCCAGGGCCCACCCGGCCTGGAGGGAGGAGGGCGGTTCCACCCCAGGAACCACGGGACCAGCTGCCTAGCGGCCCTGTTCTACCCTTGGCCATTCGCAAAATGTTTAGGCTTCAAAAGATTTGCCCAGGGTCACAAATTTAGTTCACAGCAAACAATGAAATCTGCGCATGGTTTTTAAGCCCCCATGGCCACTCCCTTCCTCCTGCCCTTTCCTGCATGGGCAGCAGCAGGGTGAGGCGCTGCCCTCCCCAGGCCCAGGCTGGAGTCCCTTAGATGACCTGCCAGCCAGGGTACCCCACTGCTCCCCCACAGTGCCTAACAGAGCCCCCAACACTGGGGGAAGCCGGGGACCCAAGCAGGGGCAGCGGCCTCACCGGGCAGGCGGCGACCTGCATCATGGCGTCCAGCCCACCCTCGGGTGCATCCAGGTTTCCTGAAATCAGCTGCTTCCCAACCTCTCTCTGAAACTGGTTGGAGTTGCTGGTCAACTTCAGCACGTGCCTGAAGGCAAACGGGGCCTGGCACTCTTTCTCCTTGTCAGGACATGGGTTTCGCAGCTTATCGGGGTGTGTGTTCACGAACGGCAGCACGGTCTTGTCCACGAAGGACCCGAAGCCTGCAGGGCACACGGAGGGGCTGGGGAGGCGGCAGGCTGGCCCCAGGTGGGAGGGCCAGCTTCAAAGGGGCCCGAGGGCGAGCCTGTTTCCTCTGTCCTAGCAGGGAAGGGGAGAAAGCAAGATGGCACATGTGGAGTGTGTGTGAGCATGTGTGTTGTGCAAGCGTGCATGTGAATGTCTATGGGTGTATGTGTGCAATCATGTACATGTGTGAGCACAAGTGTATGCATGTGTGTTCCTGCATGTATGTGTGTGACCAGGTATAAGTGTGGGCATGTGGACATGTGCGTATGCGTATCTGTGCGTGTGCAGCCATCTGCATATGTGAACATGAGTGTGTACATGTGTAGCACAACTGTGTGTGCACATATTCCTGTATGCATGTGAGCATGTTCAGGTGTGGACACACCTAGTTCACACAGGTGACCAGGTACATATGTGGACATGTGTGTTTGCGTATGATTTGTATATGTGAGTGAAGGCAAACATGGGTGATCAGGAGTGTGCATGTGAGCATGTCTGTGTGTGCGTGTGTGTGCACATGTGTGTGAGCATGCATTTGCATGTCTGAGTGTGCATTTTTACGTGAGCATACATTCGTGTAAGCATGCAATGGCATGTAAGCATACATTCTTGTGTGAGCATACATTCACATGTGAGAGCATGCATTTGTGTGAGTATGCGTGTGTGTGAGCATGCATTTGCGTGAGCATGCATTCACATGTGTGAGCATCCATTTGTGAGTGTGAGGATACATTCATGTGCGAGTGTGCATTTGCATGTGTGAGCGTGCATTTGCATGTTTGAGCATGCATTTGTGTGTGTGCATTTGCATGTGTGAGCATGCATTTGTGTGTGAGCGTGCATTCACATGCGTGAGAGTGCATTTGCGTGTGTGAATGTGCATTTGTGTTTGTGTATTGCATGTTTGAGCATGCATTCACGTGCGTGAGCGTGTATTTGCTTGTATGAGCATCCATTTGTGTGTCAGCGTGCATTTTTGTGAGCATGCATTTGCGTGTGTGCGTGTGTGTGTGTGTAAGCATGCGTGTGTGCATCCCTGCATGTAGGGAAGTTGGCAGAGTGCTGATGGGAGGAGCCACGCCTGGTGGGGAAGACATGTGCTGTGACTGACACACACGTGTGCTGGAGACTTGCTCTGTGGCGAGGCAGTGCTGGTGGAGAGTGGAGCCCCTGGCCCAGCAGAGCTTGCTGTGTGGTTTCTTCAGTGGTGCTGTTGCTGTACCATCTATGTGCGTTGTGGTCTTTAATGTCTAATAATTGGCACCGTCAGACTTTTGTTTTTTAAACATACCAAGGAATAAATAAAGGAAGTAGAAGGTAGAAGGGGAAGTGGAGGACTGGACGATGTCTACAAGTCTTGGGGAGCCAGGGACTGGGTGTGGCTCCTGGCAGGGAGGAAGGCCGACTGCAGCTCCGTGGATGCCCTGGGGGGACCTGCATCTGGGGCCCCCCGATCTGCCCTGGGGACCTGTGCATGAGGAGGTGCGTGGGCCACAGGCAGGAGTGGCCAGGGTCTGGGAAAGGACTGTGTCTCATCCTGCAGCGCCTGGGCCTCACCAATGCGGCCGGACTCGGTGATCTCGTTGAGGGCCTGGAGCAGGTCGCCACCCAGCTTCTTGACGTTCCTGAGGTCATCGAGCATGGAGTAGGAGAGGTCCATCAGGTAGTACAGGTCGATGGGGTAGCCCTTGGCCCGCCGGAAGGTCACGGTGAACTCTGCTGCCTGGCCTGCCGGTAGGGACAGAACACCATGAGTCACACCTCACGTCTCACACGTCTCACACGTCTGGGGGCGTGTGGCCCCGAGCGGGCTGTGCACTGGCACCCTTTTCTCCAGCTCCTAAATCCTCCTGATCTCTCCTCTCCCCACCTGGCAGGAGAACTGAGGACCAGACACAGGACGTCCAGGCAGGCTGCAGTTTCAGAGGAAGGACATGGCTCTAGGACGCAGGCACGTGCCACGCAGTGACACTGAAACCCTTGCCTGGGGTGCATAGAGTTGACGTCAGTGACATCAGGGACGCCTTTCATTGAGAGTGCCAGTGGCTCACCTGGGCTCACACGTAACCCGGCCCCGTGCCTGCAGTCTCATGGGCACCCTCATCAGCGGCCAGGTAGACAGGCATCACACAAACCTGGCACTTTCCAGCAAGGCCCACGCAGGCCGTCCCCAGGATGCCCCTTTCTCCATCCCAGCCCTGGACTTCCGCTCGCCTGCATCTCAGTCACACCTGCGGTTGTGTTTACGCGTCACCGCAACCAGCCTGTGTCCCCGCCTCCCAGAACCGTGCCTAGCACAAGTCAGCTTTCCATAAACACACATCACGTTAATGATTGAGCAAGGAGGGAGGGTAACCAGACCTGTCCCCTCTGCCCAACCCTCCAGCCTTCAGCCCTGGGACAACTGCAGGGCCTACCCCATCCCCAACATGCCTGCTGCCACGCCCTGAGAGAAAGGGTATGTGCGCCCCCCCCACACAAACACACACACACCCCTACACATAAATACACCACATGCACACACAGTCACACATGGCATACACACCCACATATATGCACACAGACAATACTCACACACAAATATACCTCATGTACACACAGTCACACATAGCACACACACACACCCACAAATACACGCACATAGCACCCACACACAGCAAACACACCACAGACAAATATGCATACACACACCACAAATACCAAACACCACACATGCACACATACACACACACCACACACTCATACACAACACCAGACACATAGCACACATACTACATGTACGTGCTCATATACACAAATACACCACATGCCCACACACGCACTCACACACACATACACCAAACACACACACATGCATGCCACACACATATACACACACCACACACACATGCACTCACACCCATACACACACGTGCCACACATATACACACACACTCCACACAGAATGCTAAACACACACACACAACACACACCATACACACACACACACTCACCCACATTCATACCTGGCGATCCTGGCCCTGGCCCTGGCCCTGCTGTGCCTTTTAGCCCTCAGAGGCGTCACTTGGCCTCTGGGCCGGGGACCAGCAAACACTCTGCGGAGGGCAGACAGTAAGTGTGTGTGGCTTCGGGGGCCTCGCGGCGTCTGCAGCGACGTGGAGGAGGCAGCCAAGACCACGCGCCCACGAGCGTTGTGGCTGTGCTGCAGTCACAGGGCACAGACACAGGCCTTTGGTGGCTGACCAAGGGGCCCTGTCCCTTCCCTTCCAGAGTGCCAGGCTCAGCGAAGGGCCGCGGGCTGCGGGGGTAGGGCTGGGACCCCGTGAGAGGACGTCCCCCTCCCAGATCCTACCGCCTTGCTCTGGGAGCCTGTGGCCCCGGGGTGCTGTAGGATCTGTCCCTGGTGCTCACCTGAGCCTGCCTAAGCTCACCTGTGCCCACCTGAGCTCACCTGTGCCCCCCCAGAGGCGACAGCATTTGCCCCCTGCACAGTGGAGATGCATGCCAGGCCGTGGTCAGCCACTCCCTGACCCTTCCCCACGGCACAAGGATGCCCCCGTTCGGGCGCACCCCCACCCTCCAGGACGATCCTTCCTGACACCTCCAGCACCACAGAGCTGCACAAACTCTGGCCACAGGCAACACCCCTGCCAGCCTGTTCCTCACTGTGAGGTGGGACACGGGGAAAACACATCAGAGCTGCCTCCAGGGGCCACAGGGCCAGGCCCTCGAGTTTGAGGTCAGAGGTGGAGTTTCCAAGCCGAAGGGGCTTGTGCCTGCTCACGGGGCATTGAGGGGCCGGCCTGATCCCCCCACCAAGGTGGGGTTTTGTCCGCTGCTGCCCCCAGGGACACCTGGCCCCTGCTCGTGTAGGACCTCCCCACTGGTTTGGCCCCGTCCCTCACTGTCTCCCAGCCACCTCTCGCCTGGCTGCTGCTGGCTCTCACCTGGCCGCCTGCACCCTGGGCCACTCTGCCCCAAGGCTAACTCAGTGGCCGCTGACCTGGGCTTCCCCTGAGGGCAGAGCTCTGAGTCCCAGCCTGTACACCACCAGTTGGTTCCTCTAAAGTCACCCCGGCTCTGTCTGCACCCCCTCCCTGGGAGATGGCTTCCCCTTCCTTCCCTGGCCTCACTGTGGCCTGGGAGGTCACAGGTCGGTGGCCACACTAGGCCTTCTTCTCCCATCTGCTGTACCACCACACACCCGCCTTCCTGGAGCAAGGAGGGCGCTCTCTTCCCCTTCCCCTTTCCCTCCCCTCCCCTCCCTTCCCCTTCCCCTTCCCTCTGCTGTACCACCACACACCCGCCTTCCTGGAGCAAGGAGGGCGCTCTCTTCCCCGTCCCCTTTCCCTCCCCTCCCCTCCCCTCCTTTCTCCTCTCCTCTTCTCTTCTTGGGGCTCATGAGCGAGTTACTTGTGAGAGATGCTATTTTGATAGTAGCAGGACCAGCAGCAAACCTGTGCCATCTCAGCATTCAGGAACAATGGTGTCCACATGTCTTCTGGAGGTTGAATGCGGCGTTCTTAAGGCACATTTGAATAGTCCCACAGGCTGAGAGAAGTTCCTCTGATCTTAAATACAGTGTTAGCCTGAGGAGTAACCATTTCTGGTCAGGAGCTCAGAGCTCTTTAATGCCATGGCCTACGTACTGCTGTTGGCACCTTTATTTCTCGTAGGCACATGGATATGTAATTGCCTGGCAGGTCTGTTCTAAGCATTGCCTGTGTATTTTCTCATGAAATCCTTAGAAAATCCCTCAGAGGTAGCTGCAAGGAAGTGAATGAAGTGAGCCCAGTGTTCGCAGAGACAGGCAGCGGAGCTAGAGTTTCAGACCTGGGCCGGCTGGCTCTGGAACTCTCTCTTAATCTTACCGCACAGGGGCCCTTTCTGCTGGAGAGAGACATATTTTAAAACGAGGGGGAAACTTGGTGCCCTGCTTCTACCTTCAGGAAAGTACTTTATAATATCAAATGTGAATTTCTTACACTACCAGAGCCTTGCAGGCTGTCTGCCCCACATCACAGGCCCTGTGTTTAATGTTTGTGGAATTGCGTTGAACTGATTGCATGAGATAGTATTTTACATAATAAATACAGAATGGGGTAATTGTGTGCGGTTTACTAGGGTACCTTAATGCAGTGTGTGTGAATGGGATATCTCTTTGTCTGTAGCGTTCTACCGGGTACCTAAGAGATAGTATGAAGGTGGAAGCCATAGCTCCTGTAGAGGTGAGATGCTCAAACAGTGGAACCTTATGTGCATCAACCTGGGAACAGTAAGCTTATGGTCCTGTGGGGATTGTGTCCTGTGTAAAATTCAGAGGGTCCAAAAGGTGAAGAGATGATGGATGTGATCATGATATTGGGCTCCAAAACTCACGGAGTAAATGGTCAATGGTGAAGTAAATGGTGGTAAAAGCAGAGATTCTATTTCGTTATAAAATATGAAAATAACATGAAAGGCAGAATCCAGAATATAGAACCACATGTCAGGCAGGAATTAAATTTTCAATGAAATGCCACCTTGATCTCTAAAAGTGCTCCAAAATCTCTTTTGTAGCGTTTTGGGAAATTTTGATTCATTTTATTTTTGAAACAGTTGACATTTGGGGGAGTGGGCTAAGGGATGAAAATATGTTTCAAAGTGCTTGTTTTTTTAAGGACAATATTTTCCAGAACTGTACTTCAGGGGCATGTCACAGTTATGAGCCTGTAGGGAAGAACAGGGCTTTTTTTTTTTTTTTTTTTTTCCCCTCCTCTTAGGGAAGAACAACATATTGAAGGATGACTAGGCACTTGAAAAATGTTAACAGAAACACACACA
>NW_012107474.1:715245-731322 GCF_000951045.1 Mandrillus leucophaeus | reverse complement strand
TTTTTTGTATTTTTAGTAGATGGGGTTTCACCATGTTGGCCAGACTGGTCTCAAACCCCCGACCTCAAATGATCCACCGCCTTGGCCTCCCAAAGTGCTGGGATTACAGGTGTGAGCCACCAATAAGGTGGACGTTTCTAAAGTGCTGACAGGGGACTGTGTTCTGAAACTGTGCTCTGGTCAAGTCACTTTGGACAACACTCATTTAAACAGTGACTCAGGTCTCTTGGCTGCAAGACTTATCAGACCCTCTACTCTTCTAAGAGTACCGTGGCCTTCTGAGTGTGTAATGGAATAGTGTTTTCCAAATGGCTTGGTCTCCCTTTTAAAAAAAAAAAAGATGCAGAATGTCGGGCTGTGAGAGAGCCGATGGTGAGGGCTAGGGCAGCTCCACCTGGGGACAGAGCGGAAGGGCGCTGAGGAGCTCAGCTTTCCAGCAGCCTTGGGGCTTCACTGGCCCACCCAGCCGTCCAACCTGGACACATGCCCCTTCTGGGCAGCCCTGACACCCCAGAGCAGGGCCAGGCTCCTAGCCAGAACCAATAACCAGCACAGAGGGTGCCTGGCACCCCCACCAAGGCCAAGCCTACCTGGTCGCAGGTAAAGAGTCACTTTTTGTGGGGACAGCTGCGTCTGGCCCCCATTGTGGTCTTCCTGGGTTTCGGCGAGGCTCCTGGGGTCCATGATGTCGTCCGCGGGACAGCCCCTCATGAGCAGCTGTGGCCGGGTGTCACAGCGAATGGAGTCAGGATCCCCTGGCCCTGTGAAGTTCTGGGGAGGGGGAGTCAGGGGTCAGGAGGGGGCCACACTGCAGGACCTGCAGGAGGCTGACTGGCCATCAGGGACTGAAGACCCGCCCTGTCCCCTCCTCCTCTGTACCTGGAATTTGGGACAGAAGTCCCTGTGGACAGAGACAGGGAGCTCCTCTGGCCTCCCAGACAGCCCCTCGCTGAAGGCTCCCGGCCGCAGCAGAGCCCTGGGGGGCGGGGTATCCCCTCGTCCTCTGCCTCTAGCAGCAGAAAGGACTCAGGACCCGCTCTCCAGCCCAAGGCTGACCCGAGAGGAGAGGCCTCCGCGTCCTCCAGCAGCTGGCCCAGGGGCTTCAAGCCCTTCATCAGCAGAACCTTTGTCCAAGGGAGTTGTTCTGTCCCGAAGGAATGTGGCAGTCCCTAGGCCCCCAAGGAACCCAGAACATGGGCAGGGTTCTGGGCCAAGCCCCTCAAAGTTTAGAAGAACGGAAGCTGGAGGGGAGCCTGGGAGGCCTGGGCCCCGGGTGCTTTCCTCTCAGCCACCTTGTCCCTGCAAAGCCCCTGGATTCTGAGGAGGGCTGTGTTTGGTGGGTCCCGTCACTGGCCCCGAGCCTGCTGCCTCTATGGGAAAGCGTGCTGGCGATGCAGGGCCGGAAGCGCACGTGTTTCTCTACTTGCTTTCACAGAGGGAAGCTCAGGAGGATAAGCCCGCCCCCACCCTAGGGCTGGTGAGTCCCGCGGGCAGGGGGGCAGGTGGGAGGGGAGGGCGACAGTCCCCAGGCTGCCTCTTTGTATGGCTCTGACTTTTGAAACCACAGAAGTTTTAAAGTCCTCCAGAAATTAAACTACATCAGCAAGCATCCCGGCTAGAAGGAAAAGAAAGCCTAAATGTGACCCACACAGAAACAAACAAATCTCACTGGGGGGTATTTATTTCAGATGAGCTGACAACCTCCAGAAAGGGGAGGGAGAAAAACCCAACCTGAGCCAGGTGGTTTCACCTGGGGCCTGGCCACCCTGCTCAGTCCGAGGACAGACAGGAGCCACCCAGCTTCTTATCCGCGGGCTGCTCGCCGCAGTGGCGTGGGCTGGAGGCCCCGAAGCCACTCCCCGTGGGCCGCAAACTTGAGAAACGAGGAAGCCGCTGACGGTAAGAAATGAGACACCACTTCTCCTGCTGCCCTTCCCTTCTCCTCCTCCCGCTCCTCTTCCCTAGTTCATAAGACAGGAGAGATGGGAGAAAGCAAAAAGTTGGAAAGAAACAGGAGTAAGATAAATAGCCAGAGGACCTTGGCACCACCTCCTGGCCCTGGTGGTTAAAATAATAACAATAATATTAACCCCTGACCAAAACTACTTGTGCTAGCTGTAAATTCCAGACATGGCATGAAAAAGCATTGTAAAACTTTCTGTTCTGTCAGCTGATGCGTGTAGCCCCCAGTCACGTTCCCCACGCTTGCTTGATTTATCACAACCCTTTCACGTGGACCCCTTAGAGCTGTAAACCCTTAAAAGGGCCAGGAATTTCTTTTCTGGGGAACTTGGCTCTTAAGACGCAAGTCTGCCGATGCGCCCGGCCAAATAAAGCCCTTTCTTCTTTAACTGGGTGTCTGAGGAATTCCGTCTGTGGCTTGTCCTGCTACAACAGTGCTGGAACCCGGACTCGCAGGGAAAAGAACCAGAGCCCTCAGAAAAGCATCCGATTCCAGGCTAGGGCAAGGGACATGAAGATGGGCCTGCGGTGTCTGTTGCTCCAGAAAGCAAGAAAGTGCTCAGAAAACTAGGATGGGGACCCATGGACAGGACGCGGAGCCAAACCCAGTGCATTTGGGCATCTCGGGGAAGAAAGGACAGTCACAGATGATGCACTACTGAACAAAATAAAACTGTGGAGAAGGAGAGACCCTTCCTCAGGTTGGGAGCTGTGAGAGTCAGGCAGGGACCAGCACTGCACCCAGCTGCAGCCATTGTAGTGATGGCGGCTTCAGGTGGGGACATCCGCGGACGCTGAGCCTGCCCATGTGATTTGATGGGAGCGGAATGTCACCAGCCCACAGGGGACTGTGCAGCGGGGTGGGGAGGCCGGGCGGATGCCATCTCAGCAGAGCCGTCCACACTGACCTCATCAGGACTGGGACGGGGCAACAGCAGTGCCTCTCACGGGCATTTAGGACACCGTCACTGAGGGGCTCCTGCCAAAGCGCACCTGAGTCCAGGAAGAGGAAACTCCAGACAAGACCCCGGAGTCATGCTACAAAGCTGCTCCCCGAACTCCTCGGAAATGCCCAAGGACAGGAAAGACAAAGAAAGCTGAGGACCGGTCCAGATTCAAGAAGCCCAAGGAGACGGCTGAGTGTAGGGTGAGCCTGGGTTAGGAGATTCGGGGCCTGAGACGGCTGAGTGTAGGGTGAGCCTGGGTTAGGAGGTTCGGGGCCTGAGACGGCTGAGTGTAGGGTGAGCCTGGGTTAGGAGATTCGGGGCCGGAGATGGCTGAGGGTAGGGTGAGCCTGGGTTAGGAGATTTGGGGCCGGAGTAGGGTGAGCCTGGGTTAGGAGGTTCGGGGCCTGAGACGGCTGAGTGTAGGGTGAGCCTGGGTTAGGAGGTTCGGGGCCTGAGACGGCTGAGCACAGAGTGAGCCTGAGTTACAAGATCCACCAGGAAAATATGCTCACGAAGACATCACTGGGACAACCAATAAAATATGTGTACAGTGTGTCGGTTTGATCATAATGAGATACCAATGCTGAATTTCCTGGTTTTGGTACATGTATTTATCAAATATAGATATACATGTATCAAAACACATTCACGCATTTACATCAAAATACATTTCCTCTCGGCCACCTTGTCCCTGCAAAGCCCCTGGATTCTGATGAGGGCTGTTTGGTGGGTCCCGTCGCTGGCCCCGAGCCTGCTGCCTCTACAGGAAAGCGTGCTGGCGATGCCGGCCAGAAGCGCGTGTGTTTCTGCACTTGCTTACACGGTTTTGTAAGTGAAAACCTGGTTCTTAAGAAAGACCTCCCTTGAAGGACTACGAAACAAAGGGCTCCATGTCTACAACCTACTCTGAAATGGCTGAGACAAACTAAAAGTGTGTGTTCCGTGTGTGTTTCCAAATACACCACACATTAGAACCTCAGGGGCCCCTTGAGGGGAGGGCGAGGCCAGGGTCCGGGGACCCCCCAAGAGGAATGGAGTTGTTGGTCCTCTGGGTGCCACTGGCTTCAGGGACAGGAAAGGGCCCCCACCCAGGAGCTGGGCAGGTGGGGAGGGGCCCAGGAGGCACTTACCAGCTTCTGGCACCAGGTGCAGCCGGGCCCCGACTCGATGCACTCCCGGCAGCTGCTGGCCTTGAACTTCGTGCACTCCTGAGAGAGGACTGAGGGACGAGGCCGGCAGGTGAGTGGGTGCTCTGGGCCACCCTGGCCCACACCCAAGGGGGCCTGTGAGTGACCACAGGCCCGCACCCAAGGGGGAGTAGAGCAGGAGGGTCAGAGGAGGCCCAGAAAGACAGGGAGGCAACCTCCAGGAGACCCCGCATTAGCCACCACCCCCAGGTGCAGAGGGGGGCCCTGGGGAAACAGCACAGCCACAGCTTCCTGGCACTTGGGGAGACGAGGCCTGAGTCCCTGACCTGCCCCCAGGGGCATGATCCTTCCCCAGCCTCCCGGGAACTTCTATCTGTGGGAACATGAGGGCAGGCCCTGCTCTCCCTGACCGGAATGTCACGTGTGGAGTCCTCTCTGTGGAACACAGAACTCACCGCACCCGAGGGAGAGCAGCCCCACCAGGGCGAGCAGAGAGGGGCGCAGGCCCAGCATGTCCTGTGGAGGGAAGGGGTCTTGGTGACGGTCTCAGGCCCAGCCCCTGGGGCTGACCACCCACAAAGCCCACCTCCAGCTGGCCTGGGACAAGGAGCTGGGGCCCTGTCCCTCCTGCAGGGGGTGGGTTAGAGTCAGGCCAGCACAGCTGCGCTGGGCCCAGCTTCCAATAGCCAGGGAGGGAGGGAGGGAGGTCGGGCCCAGCAGTGCGGGCAGCACACCTGCTCAGCAGCCAGGCACCCAGGACAGCTGCAGCGGGTCCCTGCAGAGACACACAACACAGGCACACACACATGCAGACAATATACACACCACACACTACACACCACACATGCACGTGTACATGCATACAGATGCATGCCTGACCACATGTACACACCACATGCACGCACACACCACACATACACATGTATGTATCACGCCACACATATGTACACAGATGTATACACCCCTTACCCACACCGTACTCCCCACAAGACACTACACACCACACACAAATATACATGCACACGTACACACACGCACACACCACACAGGCACACACACCACACACACATACCATACACACGTGCAAATGTGCACGCACACGCACACCACAACCCCACACATCCGGTGTGTGCACTCTGCCCCTGTGCACCCCAAGTCCTCCGTGAGCAGAGCCTGTGCTTGGAGCACAGCCGGGCTTGGCCCTGTCTCTCTGTGGCAGAAACAGGGCCAGGAAGAGAAAGCTGGCTTGATGTCCGCGAGTGCCAGGCTGTGTGCAAGGCCTGCCCAGGAGCCCTGCGGTCCCTGCCAGGTGGGAAAAAAAGTCACCTGACTTGCCCAAGCCACCAGCTGCCGGGCTCCTGCCCTTTTGTTTCCAGATACACACCCACCCCGTCCTTAACCCAGTCATCCACAGCCAGGGCAGCTCTGTGGTCACTCACAGGCCCTCGGCCCCAGGGGCGAAATGACAGAACCAGGCCTCAGCCTGGTGCTGGAGGCTGGCAGCACCTCCTAGCAGGTGGCAGGGCCGTCCCACCCCTGGGCTCCCTTCCCTCCATCCTGGAGGTGCCCAAAGCAGCCCTAGGTCGGCTCCTTGGGGGGTCTTAGGGCTTCCTAGGTGGGGTGGGCCTCTGGGTCTGACCTCCAGGACCTGAGAACGTTGGGTCCTGGCTGGGACCCTTTTATCTGGCGCCAAGAGGTGGAGAAGTTCTGAGAAGGGGTACCCAGGAGCCTTCCTGCCATAGTGGGCAGGAAGATGCTTCTGTTACCCTAGGGCTGTTATCAGAAGCAAAGATGAACACACCTCCCCCAGCAAATGCCAGTTCCTCTCACGGCCTCCCAGGCTCCTGGGGCGTTTCTGTCCCACCCACTGCCCTCGGCTGGTGCTGGCAGGGTCATCCAAGGTTCAGTGGACAGACCCAAGCCAGCAGAACCCCACCCGGGCCCATCTGAGCATCCCACAGCTTAGAGGCCCCAACCAGCCCCAAGGTCCTGTCGTTTTGGAGGTGACCTAGTTTCCTGGTTCCCAGCAAAATTACAATCAGAATTCCAAAATGTCAAAAGGGAACCCTTGATCCTTCCCATTCTGGGGTCAAAAACAGAACATGCACCTGCTGTAACTTCCTGGAGGAGGTGGTTTGGGTTCACACGGGGCCCACTCTGTGTCTGATCGTTGGGGTTGTGGTTCAGGCCAAGGCCAGTTCTAGCTCTCCATCTGCGCCCCCCCAAAGTCCCGCACCTGGACAGACCTCGGTGCCACAAGTGCCCACCAGTCCCTCAGTTGACCGGAGGTCCTGTGCATGCTGGAGCCACCCCAGGGTGCAGGGTCCAGTCGGCCTCAGGACACCCCCAGGTTGCAGCTGTGCCAAGTGGAGAGGGGGTGCAGCCCTCCCCCGGCAGCCCCAGCCAGGCTGGTAAGGACCCGCACCCCAGCTCCACGCTCTCCCTGGGGCCGCAGACTTGACGTCTCCGCCCCTAACACAGTCACGACCAGCGGCATGCAGACACTTCGTACCCTCAAATGGGGAAACTGAGGCCCCCAGCAGCAGCAAGATATGGACCTGGAGCCTAGTTACACTGGGGACCCCTGTGCCCCTAGGGAGAGGGGGTACACATTGATTCCAGCAGGATTGGCTCAGAGACCACAGTGCCTCGACCATGACCACAGCAAGGGGGCGGGCGGGGAGCCACCCTCTCCCCACTGTTGCTCCTCCATGAACAGCCCTGGGGGGCTCAGAGCTGGGGGCATAAGAGAAGCCAGGCCCTGCCCCACCCCCCGATGCCAGTGGCTGAGCCCAGATAAACAGCTGGGGACGAAGGTCGGCTCCGGGAGGTAAGGCAGTACACTGAGCCTGGCAGCCGGCCTCCCTTCTGTGGGAGAACAGGGCAGGGCAGCCCCTCCACCCAGTAGCCAGGATGGCCCACGGAGGTCCAGGGCCTCACCTGAGGCCTAAGAACCAAGACCGCATCTGGCCTCTCTGCGTCCGTTTCCTCCGTGTGCCTGGAGGTGGTCGAAGGGCCTGTGCCAGCTCCCTGGGGGACGGGAATGGGTAAGGCACAGATGTAGGACAGCATTCAGGCAAACAGGCAGGTACCTGGCCACTGTCACCTCTGGTGCCCTGAAGCTAAGCCGGCAGAGCTGCAGGGCAAGCAGGCAGGAAGAGCACAGACACCCCGTCCTGCACCCCCCCACCCAGCAGGCCCCAGAGCTCCAGCCTGGAGCCTGATCACCCTGCCGCCCTCCCTGCTGTCCCACACTGGGGGCGGGCGCCCTCCTCGTCCTCCAGCTCCTGGACTTCCCACGTCTAAGGGCAGGCGGGTCCCCTTACCAAGTCCTAAGGTGCAAAACCCAAAGCTGAGGCTGCTCAGGAATCCACAGCCCCACGGGCCTCTCAAAACCTTGCATCAGAGTCGCCCTTGACCTCAACCCTGCCCGAGAGGGAAGTGCTGGTGAAACCCCAGCCCAGCTGCAGGAAGTGGTATCTGTCACCAAGTCCCCTGCACAGGGGAAGCGGGGGGCTGAGGGGCAGGACCTGGGGGATGGGGTCATCTTTCCCCGGAGAACCCCTCGGGGGCCGGGCGCCCTTCCCTCCCGGGCACCAGATGAACCCTACTTCACGGCGAGCAAAGCTCTGAACATTCAGGCTCTGAGACACGAAAGCGGCGTCAGAAGAGACCTGCAGCAGATTCGGGCCAAATCACACGCACTCTTTCACAGAAGTCAAAGACAGGAGAACAGGAGCAAACACGGGAAACGAACAGGCCAGCGTGGTGGCTGATGCCTGCAATCCCAGTGTTTTGGGAGGCCAAGGCAGGAGGATCACTTGAGGCCAGGAGTTTGAGAGCAGCCTGGGCAACATAGTGAGACCCCTATCTCTACGAAAAATAAAAATAGAAAATAAGCTAGCCATACATGGTGGTATGCATCTCTAGTCCTAGCTACTCGGGAGGCTGAGGCAGGAGGATCACTGGAGCCCAGGAGGGGGAGGCTGCAGTGAGCTTAATGGCACTACTGAACTCCAGCTTGGGTGACAGAAGGAGGCTCTGTCTCAAAAAAAAGAAAAGAAAAGAAAAGAAACTTTAAAGTGAGACAGCAGAGAGAGGGCAGAGCCTATGCTGGGAGAGGAATCAGCAGGGTCAGGCTTCCTTTTTGCAACCCCGTAAAACCCTAAGATGAGACTGCCTGAGAAGCCAGAGGCCCCACAGACCCATTAGAACTTTGCATCAGAGCTTGCTCCTGCCTGTGCTGGGGTCAGGGAATAAAACCCACCTTATGCTTCTTAGAGGAGACACGCTCGCATCAAAGTGACTCGGAGGTGCACGGGAAGCGATGGACGATGCCGGTGGGGGACGAGGTTGGAAGGAAGAGGAGGTGGGAGGGAACTGAAGGCTCAAGGGATGATTATAAACTAGGCATCCACCTTTTAAGCCAAAAGCCAGAGCATCAAGATGGACTCATTTCTGCTTCGTAGGAACATGATAAAGAACTGGAGAGAAGTGCCATTCAGGTGCGGGCTGGAACGCTGTTCTTGGATCACAGAGGCTCCAGGAAATCCAGGGACAAAGACAGGTCAAATCAGATCGGAACAAGTCGGAGCGGAGAGGATGCAGGAACCCCCAGCCCATGTCTCCTCTGACCCTCCAACACTGCAAACGTGTATTTCCCCAAGGGTCAGGGAGATGCGTTCCTACCGTTCGTTTTACTATCTGTGAAGTTTGATAGCACTGTTTTTTTTTTTTTTTTGAGACGGAATCTCGCTCTGTTGCCCAGGCTGGAGTGCAGTGGTGCGATCTCAGCTCATTGCAACCTCCGCCTCCCAGGTTCAAGGAATTCTTCTGCCTCAGCCTCCTGAGTAGCTGGGACTATAGGTGCGCACCACTAGGCCCGGCTAATTTCTGTATCTTTAGTAGAGATGGAGTTTCACCATATCGGCCAGGCTGGTCTTGAACTCCTGACGTCGTGATCCACCCGCCTCGGCCTCCCAAAGTGCCGGGATTACAGGCATGAGCCACTGTGCCCGGCCTGATAGCACAACTTTTAAAGGCCACAATTTCTGGCCAAATGAAATAAAACAAGACACCCCGTCCCGCACACACACACATATTAATAAATAATGCTAAAGTACTCCGCTAAATACCTCAAGTCAAAGGGAAATCCAATGATATTTACAGCATTTTAGACCAGGGGACACCACTCTTCAGTCTAACACGAAGGAGACTGTCTGTTCCCGGGTGGCAACATGAGGCTGAGGCCCTGGATGCTCTTGTTGTGGACGTAAAAGAATGGCCACAAATGTGTAGGACTTCGGTTTTAGGGAATAAAACAATAAAGGAAATAGAAGAATAGGTGTCTAAGAGTAAGGAAACCTCAGCATGAAAGCTAAGGGGAGGCCGGGCGTGGTGGCTCACGCCTGTAATCCCAGCACTTTGGGAGGCTGAGGCAGGTGGATCACCTGAGGTCAGGAGTTTGAGACCAGCCTGGGCAACATAGTGAAACCCCGTCTCTACTAAAAATACAAAAATTAGCTGGGCCTGATGGCGGGCACCTGTAATCCCAGCTACTCGGGAGGCTGAGGCAGGAGAATCACTTGAGCCCGGGAGGCGGAGGGTGCAGTGAGCTGAGATCACACCTCTGTGCTCCAGCCTGGGCAGCAAGAGTGAAACTCTGTCTCAAAAGAAAAAAAAAAGGCCGGGCACGGTGGCTCAAGCCTGTAATCCCAGCACTTTGGGAGGCCGAGACGGGCGGATCACGAGGTCAGGAGATCGAGACCATCCTGGTTAATACGGTGAAACCCCGTCTCTACTAAAAAGTACAAAAAAACTAGCCGGGCAAGGTGGCGGGCGCCTGTGGTCCCAGCTACTTGGGAGGCTGAGGCAGGAGAATGGCGTGAACCCGGGAGGCGGAGCTTGTAGTGAGCTGAGATCTGGCCACTGCACTCCAGCCTGGGCGACAGAGCGAAACTCCGTCTCAAAAAAAAAAAAAAAAAAAGAAAAAAAAAGAAAAGCTAAGGGGGAAAATAACAAGAAGACAGGCTCTAAAAATGACACATGTTGTACATAACAAATTGCATAGAGAAAATACCTAATATCTCTCTAGTGCAAAAGGTAACTGGTAATCTTCCCCTCTAAAGATATCTTAGAAATTAATAACAAAAAGGTAAATACTCCATTCAAGGATGTTTCAAGGCTGTGGCACCCTGAACAGGTAATTCACAAAAGAAGAAAGAAAACTGAAGAAAGAAAACTGCCTAAGAAACATACGAGTCACGCTAGGAAAGAATCAGGGATTTCAGCCAAAATATCTTGATTCCCTGTGTAGCCATCAACCTGGAAGACGCTTTGGCAGTTTTGATGCCCGCACTGTGGAGTCCCACACAGCAACAAAAACATGCGAACGGCTACTCAGGGCCGCTTGGCTTTGTGGTAAAAGTGAATTTGTGGGAAAGAGGAAGAGAGACAGTACCAAAATATTCTGTGTTTCTCTAGGTGGTGGCACTATGAGTATTTTCAATTTTCATTATTCCTGTTTGTATTTTCCACCCTTCCTGTGATAAATGAAAAAAGGACATTTTAAAAACTGAATTTCAGCCGGTCGCGGTGGCTCAAGCCTGTAATCCCAGCACTTTGGGAGGCCAAGATGGGCGGATCACGAGGTCAGGAGATCGAGACCATCCTGGCTAACACGGTGAAACCCCGTCTCTACTAAAAAATACAAAAAACTAGCCGGGCGAGGTGGCGGGCGCCTGTAGTCCCAGCTACTCGGGAGGCTGAGGCAGGAGAATGGCGTGAACCGAGGCGGAGCTTGCAGTGAGCTGAGATCTGGCCACTGCACTCCAGCCCGGGCGACAGAGCAAGACTGTCTCAAAAAAAAAAAAAAAAAAAAAACTGAATTTCATGGTGGCCGATGCATTGTGCTGAAATTGCTCCTCCAGATTCCAAAGCCACTGGCTTTCTTGTTCCCACCGTGACGTTGCTGAGGACACTGCTTCACGGCGGTGGGACCTCCCTGCTGGCATGGGCTTGTCGCCACTGTCACTCACCCATTCACCCATCCATGGGATGGGCTTGCCAGCCTCTCCTCTGGGCAGGGCACATGGGCTCCGAGCTGCGCTCCAGAACTCCTGGACTCTGCCCTCTGCTGAGACTCTCAGCACCTCTTTCTCCCCAACCCCTACCCCGAGTTTCCATCACTCACAGAAACCTCCACCACTCCTAACACCAACATGTGTTCCCAGCAAGGCTGTTTACCAATCAGCGGGGCAAGAAGCTGTTCCCCTGCGGCTAGCTCTTCTGCACTCTTGGTCCCTGGATGGCCAGAGAGAACACGAAGCCCCGGGTGGGCAGGGGGTGGGCAGGAGCCTCTGCTCAGGATAGCACCAGGGCCCTCTGTGCTCACTCAGGGCCTGGGTTCCACACACATGGGCTCAGAGTCGAGGAGTGCAACCACCTAATCAATGCCCCATGTTAGTGCCAGTTTGTGCCAAGTAGGATATGAGGGATCATTGCTGGCACCAGGTCCGCCTTGGGGTGGGTGTCACCCACATCACCATAATTGCCAGGCGCCCACTGCAGAGCCCCCTGAGTTGGGGCTTCTCAGCGACCTGGTCTGTACCCGCTGGTGAATGCCTGTGTTACTGATCCCTGTGGCTGCTAGCATTCTCCTCCGGGAACAGGAGCCAGCCTCCGGGGACATGGCCTCAGGCAGAACCATGGTTCTCTAATACAGGACAAGAGTGCAGCAAGGGGGGCCACACAGGACCTGTTCCATGGAACCGCCACAGGCGCCATGCTGCTCCATCCACAGAGGCAAATGCCCCACAGCCCTGGTACCTGATGGGGCCTGGCCTGGGCTGGAGTGGACAGAGCTGGGCCTGGCAGGAGCCCTGGGGAAGTGAGTTCAAATTACATGATTGACTATAGAGACAGCTGGAGTGTGCACAATTGGCCAGACCACCCCTCCTGTTTCACAGATGGGGAAACTGAGTCCCAGGGGACCAAATAGCCTGCTCACCCCACGTCCCTTCCAGACAGGGTGCAGACAAGGTCCCTCCCATCTCCTGGGTGGCGGTGGTCCCTTCATGGGCACCTCGCAGTGTGGGGGCCTCTTCCCCAGGGAGTCCCCCGGTGGTGACCGTATTGCCTCAGGCTCACAGTGCACTAGGCAGGTCACACTGATGCTGCCTGAGGGGCAGGGGTTACCACCCGGTGGTTCAGGTGAGAATCCCGAGGCCCAGGGGAGGACTGTCCAGCTGCCTGTGCAGTGTTTGGATCTCATGCCAGCCCCTGCCAGGAGGCCCAGCTTCTCCAGCCCAGCCCATGCCCACCAGGAAATGGCCGGATTTATTCCCCTTGGGCAAAGGCCCTTGGGTGGCTGAGCGTCTCCTCTCCCAGCACTGGAGGCGCCTTCAGTTGCTCGTCTGTTCATTTACTGCTGGGAGTGGAAACTCATATGCTGAGTGGCAATGACGCTGTGGAGCTGACACCAAACCCCACACCCGCCCGGTCACCTGCTTCACCGAGGGCCTCAGCCCTCCGGGGTCAGGCGGCCACAGGGGTCCTGGCCATTTGGGGAATCTGCCCTGTGGCCCTGCTCAGGATGGCACACCCGGTGGGGACTGGCCCTGGGGCCAAGGCTCAGCCACCGCCTGCAGGGGCCCAGCTAGGGACCTCTTCCCGGCAAAGGGACTCCCCCACTCATCCCCGAATACCAAGGGGAACACTGGGTGCCAGGCCAGCAGGGACCCGGGGATTCTGCAGTCAACTGGGTGGGGTGGAAGTTCCTTCCTAAAATGTGGAGTCTGGAGGCCACTCTCAGTGAGGCGCTGGCCCCCGGGATTCTGCAGTGAGCTGGGCGTGGAGTTGCGAAGCCGCTCATGGTGAAGCGCTGCGGTGACGGTGGACGGCCCAGAGCTTCTAGCAGCTCATTTCTGTGAAGCCTCCAGAATCCAGCCTCAGCCCCCAAACCTGTGGGCGTCGCGCCACCGTCACGGGGAAGTTGAGTGACAGTGAGTGTCCCCTGTGTCCCCACAGCTCGCTCCCAGGCTGTGCTCTCAGGCCATCCCCCGCTTCCCCATTGCAGCTGTGCCACCCCTCCTTCTCCCCACCCAGGAACTGACAGAGGAGAGGGGCCCCAGATGGACGGACAGGGACAGCAGGGCAGGATCCCTGCCCCCAGATCCGGGGAAGAGGGGATTGTGTGTGGGTGTGGTGGTGCAAGGGGTGACTGGGCGGAGGATGCGTGGGGAGGGCTGGCCCCAAGAGTGCAGTATTGGGAGAAGGGGACCAGGTGGGCCCGGGACCCAGGGGCATGGCTTCAATCCCCCTCCCACCAGGACCTTGGGAACGGCCTCCAGGAGCCTGTCGTGGGGAGGCCAGGGTCACCAGCTGAAACATCTGGACTAGAATCGCACAGCAGCGCCCGCTCCCCTACAGCAAGACCTCACCCAGGGGTCCCCACAGAGGAGGCAGGGAAGCTTAAGGGTCCCAGAGGAGCGTGGAGCATGTGCCACACCACACCATGCTACACTACACACGTGCATCACACATGTACATACAACAGACACCACACCACATCACACACACACTCGCACACCATACATACACACACACATCACACTATGCTATGCTACACACAAGAACCACACAAGAACACACGTACATGTACGCCATGCCACACTACACACCACACACCACAAACCACACCACACACTGCGAGTTGATCTGGAGATGGAATCACTGTAGCCTGGCGGAGCGGCATGCAGACAGGAGGGCCTAACACAGGCAGGCGCAGCAGGTTCACAGAGGAGGCCCCAGGAACCCTCCTCCTGCCCAGCCCGGAGCGCCAGGACCCCCCAGCCACCCCCTAGGCGCTTGTGGGCCCAGCCTTCTCCTGGCCTTGCCGGCCTCACAGTCCCTTGTCCTCCCATGCCGGCGCCACCCTCAGCCACAATCGCTCCCAGCACCCTGTGTGACTCTGCGGGTAGTGGCAGGCACTTCCCTTTGCTAGGTCTTAAAGGGGACCGTGGAGCAGATGGTCTGGAGACCCCTTCCTGCCAGACACCCCTGGGCCGGGGCCATGAGCAGGGTCACCAGGGTCACTCCAGACCAGGGCAGGAAAGTGCTTCCCTCCAAAAATCACCGTGGACGTGGCGGGGCCTCTGCACACTCACCCTCGGTGCGCTGGAGGCCTCGGCGGTGCTCCTGGCTGGGCGTGGGGGCTTCACTATCAGTCTGCCCTGGATCACGTCTAAAAACCTCAGCTGGAGGCGTGGGTCCTAAAGTCCCGACACTTCCTGTTCCTCTCAGCTCCTCGCTGGAGGAAGTGGTGGGTTGCACCACCGTGGCCCTTCACCCCTGCCCCTCTCTGCTCTACAGCTGCTCTGTCAGAGAACAACCCGTCGAGACAGGTGGGACATGTCATTTCTCACGAGGTCCCCGTAAGAAGGACCTGCCTCCATCAGATTCGCACTTGGGAGAGGGGCCCGGCCTCCAGGAGCGCCAGGCAGAGGAGAGGGCACCCATCAGGAAGAAGAACACAGAGGCCATGGGAGTGAAAAGTCTGATGATGGAAAGCAACAGTAACACATTCTGCTAAAGAGCAGAATGAAAAACCCTGGAGAGCAAATTCCTGAGCCAGAGAACGGAGCAGAGGAACCAGCCAAGGAGGATAAAGAGATGGGAACAGGCGAGAAAACGTGGCTGCGTGCACGCACTGACATCCACCTGCACGCGGGGGTGGGAGGGGAGGGAACAGGGACACTGAGGAGGAGACGCTCAGGTCACAGGAGGAAGGCTGCAGATCTGGGTGGGGACGTGGATTGCGAGGCCACTGAACCCTTCAGGGATGGATCAATGAGGTCCCGTAACTAGGAACATGAGGATGATACCACAGAACACTAAAATACTACAGGCTCAGAGAGAGAGAGAAGGGAGAGAAGGAGGAAGAGGAAGAGGAGGGAAAGAGATTATACCTAGAAAAAACCCCAAATCAGACATCTTCAGAGCAAGGACTCAGACACATTACTACCCTAAGCTCTGTTTTATTTATGTATTTATTTTTTGTTTTCAATTTTTTTTGAGACGGAGTTTTGCTCTTGTCACCCAGGCTGGAGGGCAGCAGCATAATCTCGGCTCACTGCAACCTCCACCTCCCGGGTTCAGGCAATTCTCCTGCCTCAGCTTCCCAAGTAGCTGGGATTACAGGCACGTGTACCATCACACCCAGCTAATTTTTGTATTCTTAGTAGAGACAGGGTTTTACCATGTTGGCCAGTCTGGTCTCAACTCCTGGCCTTAAGTGATCCATCCACCTCTGCTTTCCAAAGTGCTGGGATTACTGGCATGAGCCACGGCGCCTGGCCCCTAAACTCTGTTTTAAAGATGTCTTGCAGAAATAGACATGAAGAAATCCATGAGAAATACAAGAGCAGATGATACAAAGTTGGGCAAAGAAATAAGTAAAAATTATGATATCATAACCCATTGATTTAAAAATAGTGGTAAAAATATTAACACTATGAAACAAAATGCCTAGAGGGCTGGGTTGGGAGGGGCCAGAGAGCACACTGTCATTCCATCCTATCTGGGGAGGAATACAGATGCTCGTCAGTGGGCATTTTGCTAAAAAAAATCCAAGTATATATGATAACAATTCAAGAGTCTCCTTAGGAATAAAAATAAAATGTATATACCTGAAAAAAAATATGACAAATCTTTATTTTGGTCGTGGTGGCTCACACCTGTAATCCTAGCACTTTGGGAGGCCAAGGTGGGAGGATCACTTGAGCCCGGGAGTTTGAGACCAGCCTAGGCAACATTTGGAGACCCAGACCCTCATCTCTACAAAAAAAATGCTCTGAAAATTAGCTAGGCATGGTGGCACCCGATATGGTCCCAGGGAGGCTGAGGTGGGAGAATCTCTTGAACCCAAGAGGTTGAGGGTACAGTGAACCATGATTGCACCACTGCACTCCAGCCTGGGCAACTCAGCAAAAAAAAAAAAAAAAAAAAAAAAAAAAAAAAAA
>NW_012107474.1:713209-714570 GCF_000951045.1 Mandrillus leucophaeus | reverse complement strand
ACAGAAAGAGAGTATCATTCTACTACACCCGCTGATGACTTCAAGTCGTCAATGACCATCGCTGGGAACATCACAGATGCACCAGACGTTAGGCACACACCTTTAATGAGTTAGTCTTAATGAAATAACAATAGAAATTAAGATAAATAGAAAGAACAATGGTGACTATTGAGGCTGAATCAGGTCGAGGCTTTTAGATCTACAAAGAAGCGTCGGGGGGATGTGTGAGATGACACCGTAGGGATGCAGTTAGCAAAATCCAAGCTGAAGAAACCCCCACGAGGCAAACGGCAAAGTACAAGAGGAGAGAGGAAGGGAGAGAGACCCTTTGGATTAGGAGATTTAATCTCAATATGAACCAATTGCCATGCAAGGAGCATGTTTTGAAATAATTGTTAATCGTTTTAGGTGTGACAATGGTTTGTGGTTATGTTTAAAAGTCCCCATCTTTTAGAGTTACATGTTGAAATATTTGCAGATGGTGCAGTAGGATGTTTCAGATTTATTTCCAAATAAAGAGTGGTGGGTTGGGTGCGGGGAGAGAGGTGTTGATACAACAATGTCACCTGTGAGTTGATTATTATCGAAGCCACTGTTGGGGACATGGGGCTTCACTAAACTGTTCTCTCTACTTTTGTAGATGTGTGAAATTTTTTGTAGTAAGATTAAAAAAAACATTTCAAGGAAGTGCAAAGTTATTATTTCATGGGTATGAAGTTTCCGTTTTGTAAGACGAAATGGTTTTGGAGACAGTTGGTGGTGATGGTCACACAGTAATAAGTGTCCTTAATGCCACAGAAATGCATACTTCTAATGGTTAAAATGGTGAATTTTATGTTATGTATATTTTATCCCAATTAAAAAGTAAAAAGTGTAAAAAAGGCTCTCTATCAGATACATGGTTAAAAGAGAACAACACTGAAGGCTGAAAATAAAGAAATGGAAAATACACACATGTGCTAGAAAATACTAACAAAGATATCACATAACGTCGAAAAGATATAAATCAAAGCAAAATGCATCAAATGAACAAAGGAAGATGTAACGAACAAGAGTTACCATCCACAAAGACAGTTCAGCAGTCACAAACCTTTATGTACCGAACTTCAAAATACATAAAACAAAGACTGACAAATATATGAGCAAACCAACACAGCCCCAAACGGCAAATATCTTTAACACATCTCTCTCAGAAATAAACACATCAGGCCAGTCACGGTGGCTCACACCTGCAATCCCAGCACTTTGGGAGGCTGAGGTGGGTGGATCACCTCAGGTCAGGAGTTCAAGACCAGCCTGGCCAACATGGTGAAACCCTGTCTCTACTAAAAATACAAAAATTAGCTGGGCATGGTGGTGGG
>NW_012107474.1:703540-712684 GCF_000951045.1 Mandrillus leucophaeus | reverse complement strand
TTTTTTTTTTTTTTAAAGAACTAGAAGGAAGTGACTGCAAATGAGCAGAAGGATCTTTTAGGGGGTGGAGATGCTCTGAAATTAGATTGTGGTGATGATTGCACAACTCCGTAAATGTTCTTTTTGTTGTTGTTTCTTTCTCTCTTTTTTTTTTTTTTAACAGAGACTAGGTCTCGCTATGTTGCCTGGGCTAAGCTCAAACAATCCTTTCCCCTGAGCCTCCCAAAGTGCTGGGATTATAGGCGTGAGCCACCACCCCCAGCCCACAGCTCTGTAAATTTTCTAAAAATCATCATAAAATTGTACACTGAAAAAGAGTGAGTATTGGCATGTAAATTCTACTTTGATGATGCTGTTAAAAAATAAAATTAAATTCAAGATATTTAGAAGAACAAAAAGCTCCAGTAGCTTCTAGTCCCAGCTAAGACAGAGTAAGTGGAGTGCACTCTATGTCTGTCACCAAGCACAGCTAAGACACCACACGGAATAAAACAATAGCAGACAGACTGTGGAGAGAAATCAAAATGTGAGGGCGGACTGACAGCGTGGTCGTGATCAGTGTCCTGCCTCTTGCCCTTCCCTGTCTCCTGGCTTTGATGTGCAGCAGTCTGAACCTCAAAGTAGCACAGTGAGTACGGCCAAGAGAAACCCTCCTTTCTGGTCAGTGGTCTGGAAAGGGGTTGCCCCAGAGGATGAAGAGAGTTGGGGGAGATGTGCTGTTTTCCTTCTCCTGCTCTTGTCCCAGAAGCAAACCCCTGTCCTGAAACTGCACTCCCAAAGTGGCGATGGCAGCAGCCACAGCAGCAGGAGCAACCGCAGGAGCCAGCAGGAAGCATATGACAGTGTCCAGAGGAAGCATGTGACATGCCTGGAGGCGAGGACCAGGAAAGGGGGCTCCTGGAAAGCCACAGAGTATGAGAAACCAATAAGGAGGGGCTCAAGAGAGGCATCCCATAAAGCTGTGTACAAAGTTCCAGACTCAGCCCTGAACCAAACCTGTGTGGAAATGACCCCAAAGAGCAAGTCGAAGGCTTTGAGAATTGAACCATGGGGTAGATCACTGACTGCCAAGGTCGCAGACTGGCCTCAGGGATGCGAGTGTGAGCCAGATGCAAATATGACACACAGACTTTGAAAACTGAACTCATGGCTCATGTCTGTAACTCGACACTTTGGGAGGCTGAGGTGGGCAGATTGCTTGAGCTCAGGAGTTCAAGACCAGCCTGGAAAACATGGCAAAATCCCGTCTCTACAAAAAATACAAAAATTAGTCAGGTGTGGTGGTGCATGCCTGTGGTCCCAGCTACTCAGGAGGCTGATGTGGGAGGATAACTTGAGCCCAGGAGTTCAAGGGTATGGTGAGCCAAGATCACACCACTGCACTCCAACCTGGGTGACAGAGTAAGATCCTGTAAGAAAGAAAGAAAGAAAAGAAAGAAAGAAAGAGAGAAAGAGAGAAAGAGAGAGAGGAAGAGAGAAAGAGAGAGATAGAAGGAAGGAGGGAGGGAGGGAGGAAGGAAGGAACGAAGGAAGGAAGGAAGGAAGGAAGGAAGGAAGGAAGGAAGGAAGGAAGGAAAAATAAAAAAATAAAAACTGAACTCACATGGGAACCACAGCCCGCAAGAGGCAGGTCTGGACTTGTGGTCTAACTCTAACCAGACTGACTGCCAGCAAAACAAAAAGATCATTGCTGTCCAGAGGATTTTAGTAGAATCCAGAGTCTTATTAAATAATATTCAAAATGTCCATGATACAACCAAAAAGTACTCAAACAGCAACAAAGAAAACCTTGAGAACTTGTAAGAGAAAAGATAACTAACAGATGCCAACTCTGAGATAATTCCAATGCTGAAATGATCACACGGAGCATTTAAAACAGCTGTTATAAACATGTTCCATGAAGTAAAGGCAACAACTCTTGAAACAAATGCAAAGGTAAAAATGTTTAGTAAAACTATAGAAGCTACAAAAAATTAAAAATGATAAATACAGTAACAGAAATTAAACAAAAATTCAGTGAATGGGATGGGCTCAATAGGAGAACGGTGAAGACAGAGGAAAGGGTGAGTGAACTTGAAGACCAATAGAAATTATTCAATATACATGACAGAGAGGGAAAAAATAGACAAACAAACAAGAACAGTGCCTTAGAGACCTGTGGAATCATATCAGAAGGTGTAACATTTGTTCACTGGAGTCCCAGAAGAGGAAGAGTAAAAGATTGGCACAGAAAGAAGTATTCAAAGAAATAATGACTGAAAACTTCCCAAATTTGGTAAAAACATGAATTTACAGATTCAAGACGCTCAGTGAATTTCCAAAAGATAAACTCAAAATAAACCAAGCCTATATGCACCATGTTAAAACAGCTGAAAACCAAAAGTAAAACACCTGAAAAGTTTCAACAAAAAATGATATTCCATAGAGAGAAACACCCATTTGAACTGCACATTTCCCATCAGAAACCATGGTGGCCAGAAGACAATAGAACAACATTTTAAAGTGCTTAAGGACAAGAAATGCCCACCCATAATTCTATATCCAGTGAAAGTGTTCCTCACGAATTAAGGAAAAATAAAGACATTCTCAAACGAAGAGAAACGAAGAACATTAGACCCCAGCAAATGTGCTCTAAAAGGAATCTGAGGCAGAAGGGAAATAATACCAGAGGGCAACTTGGAAATTCAGAAATGAAGAAAGAGCAACAGAAATGGTAAATATCTGGGTAAATAGAACAGATTACTTTCCTCCTCTTGTATTCTTTAAAATATGTTGAGAACAAAAATTACATCGTTGGTGGAGTTTTCAATGTACATAAATGCAAAATATGTGACAGCTACAGCAGAAAGCAACGGCGGTTGGAATTTCTACAGTTGTGACGTTTCTCTACGTTTTACTTGGAGTGGTAAAATACTAATTTTATTATAAGTAGACAATGAAGTGTTTCATATGTCTATTGTAATTCCCAGAGCAATCGCTGAAGCCCTATATAAAAAGAGGCCGGTGGAGGGAGGCCGGGCGTGGTGGCTCATGCCTGTAATCCCAGCACTTTGGGAGGCCGAGGCGGGTGGATCATGAGGTCAGGAGTTCGAGACCATCCTGGCTAACACAGTGAAACCCTGTCTCTACTAAAAATACAACAACAACAAAAAAAGTAAAAATTAATAAATAAGTACAAATAAATAAGTAAAAAAAATAAGTAAACATAAATAAGTAAAAATAAATAAGTAAAAAAAAAAAAGGTGCCAGTAGTCCCAGCTACTCCGAAGGCTGAGGCAGGAGAATGGCGTGAACCCGGGAGGCGGAGCTTGCAGTGAGCCGAGATGGCACCACTGCACCCCATCCTGGGCGACAGAGTGAGACTCCATCTCAAAATATAATAAATAAATAAATGAAAAGAGGCTGGTGGAGGGAGTGGAGGGGAGGGGTAGGGACTCTGGGGCTTCCCAGAGCCGTGACCTTGCTGTGGGAGGACCAGGCCTCCATTCTGGGGACTCAGTACTCCTCTCACTGTCACCCATCTGATGTGCCTATCGCACAAGGCTGGAAGTCAGAGGCCGTGCACGTTCTTCTTTGTGGAGACAAGGGAGTAATTGGTGTATTTACTGTAAAAATATCAGGTGTGGCTGCATGGAGTGAAAATCACAGGCTCCAAGGAGCCGGGAGGCCTGCTGCCCTGCCCTCTTGCTTTGATGAGGAAATGGCAACCGCAGAAGGAAGCGTAGCAGCACCGGCACTGGTGGGGCCACGCCGGGCTGCTTCCCAGGGCCCTGCCAGCTGAGCGGCTGCAGGAGAGGGTGGATGCTGATCCCAAGCTAGGAATGAGGAGTCCAGCCCTAAGGGCCGAGGGAGTCAGGTGGGTGAAACTAGCCACACGTCCGGGTACAACTGCTCAGGGTTTCTCATCTGCTCAACCACTGAACGAGGTTCTGAAGCCGGGTGTGAGCGAGCAGAACTGGAGCAGGATTCTGAGAACAATCTTTTCCCTCGAGTCAGCCCAGAAATTCCATTTGCAGTCGCTTTCACTTACATCTTCCAGAAAACCACCTGATGTCATCAGGGGTTGGTTGAGCCGTTCCCTGTGCTGGCCTGGCAGAGCTGCGTGCTCTGAGACTGCCAACCCTGCACTCCAGAACAGTCCATTGAGTTCAGGAGACAAGCACGTCAGCCATGACACAGGGTGGATGAGAGGGACCCCCAGTGTCCACGCGTGGAGGCAGCGGGGGCAGCCGGCAAGCACAGGCGGGGAAGGAGATTCAGAACCTGAGGGTTGCTCTCTTGCCCTCCCATCCTGGATGCTGGCCTGGGCCCCCAGCTTCCCTTCACCCAGCTTCCATCCCCATAACACGTAGCCCCAGAGCTTGGGAAGGAGGTCTCTCTGTGACAGGTGGGATTCTGGAAGTTTCCACGGAGGAGACTCCATAGGAGCAGGGTTTGAAGGTTAAGAAAGATGCTAAGGATGGAGAGGGCCAGTGGGCAGGGGGTGGTTCCAGGCTCACTTCACAGAGGTGCTAGGGGAGCTGCAGTATTTTGACAACACCGAGGAAAGAGAGTCAGGTCAGTGGAGTTCATAACTGAGATGATGAGAATGGGGTCTACACCAGCCGCGAAGACCCCTGGGGTCTGGCCCCAGCAGATGTCCAAGTGACAGAAAGCGCCTTCCTGCCTGGAGAGCACCCCCGTGAGGACCCTGGGCACCACTGGGCCGCAGCTGCTCCCTCCCAGTCACTCACCACACTTCTCTCTCCCGCCCACCCTCCAACCTGTCTGCAAATTCCCCTGCAACCCAACTCTGGTCTCCTCCCAACCCTGCCCCCACGTAGGCCTATTTTTTCTTTTTCACTTCTTCCCCCCAGTGACTTCCTTCTACAGTGTTGATTCAGCTCCCTTTGCAGGCGAGTGAGGCCCTTTGCAGGCGGGGGCCGGGGGCCGGGGGCGGGGGCGGGGAGAGGGCTGCAGGCAGTGCTGGCGGAGGGGAGGAGGTGACACACACTCCCTGGAGGCGAGTGGGGAGGGCATGGGGCAGGAAATGGAGTTGGGTGCCCCAGGTGGGGTGCTCCAACGAGCTCTTTCTCACGGGATCCTCCACAGATTCATACAAACAAGCTGACAACCAGGGCTGGTCTCAGGCCACCCGTCTGGGTTCATTGCAGAAATGGAGATCTGCCCTGGGCAGCCAGGTGAGTGTAGGAAGGAGGCAGGGGTGCGAGAAGCTGGGGGCAGCCTCCATCCCCCTGTGGCCTGGGTGGGCCT
Source organism: Mandrillus leucophaeus (assembly GCF_000951045.1). NCBI lineage: Eukaryota > Metazoa > Chordata > Mammalia > Primates > Cercopithecidae > Mandrillus > Mandrillus leucophaeus. Next base: position 707,431 of record NW_012107474.1, on the reverse strand, counting down.
GTGCTCCCCCGATGCAGCTTCCCACGCTGGGAGCACAGTTCCTCCCTCCTCTGCCTTCCTCTGCGTGGGGTGGCTCCTCCTTGAGAGAGGGAGATGAGGATGTGGCATTCTTGCTTCCCTGACTCACCCAAAGGAAGATTTCACAGCCCCTGGCAAGGGCTGCCAGACAGGCTCACCTGTCATCCCCTGCCCAGGGACAGACTGACTGGTAGCCTTGGCTTGGGGGGGGCAGTTATGCTGGGGGGGGGAGTTATGCTGGGAAGGGTCTTCCAGGCCCCCTGGGTGTGGGAAGATGCTCATTGTTCAAAGGAGATGGAGCAAGGAAAACAGTTAAGCAATGATGGACTCCGGGGGAAAACCAGAGGAGAAGAAACTGTAATTCCAGTCCGTCCACATGGCCTAGCAGTGAACGACAGTTCCATGGTCAGAGCAAAAGCACCAAGCCGATTGAAAGCAGCTCGAATGCGGTGGGGCAATGGGAGGTAATGCCATCATCTACCAAAACAAGGTCTGCCACCTTCACAGACCACTAAACCTCATTCCTCCACCCACCTCCCCATCCCATGAAGGCTGGCTGACCAGAGAGCAGGGCTCCCGAGGGTCAGATTGGGTCAGATCGGGTGGGTGCCCTTTACCCTAACCAAGGCTTTGCCCCGGACTGGGGGGTCCACTTGCCCTCAAAGCATGCCACTCTTCTTTCTGATACTTGACATTTTTCCTTTCCTGTTCAATTCATGGTTTCCGCCCAAATGGAGCCACGAGAGGACGTCTTTGGGGATGTATCTCCTAGAAAAGTCTGGGCAGTCTTCATTACCCTGGATTCCTGTGACTTGGTTTCCATGGGGGCTTTCTAAGCTCAGGGACCCCAAGCCTCCATCAAATCTAATGACCCGCCCTGTCTCTGAACACATCTGTGTTGTTCCTGAGCCCCTTACCAACCCCCTCCGCAACCCCGCCCACACATTTCCCATTCTGAAGGGTCCAGCCCTTAGGCCAGCCCATGCGTTCCCTTCACCCCTGCTTTGTCCCTACCTGGTGGGGAGCTGTCCCTTCTGGGCCCTAGTGTGGCACTTCACACACGAATGTGTCCCGTGGGTGGTATCTGGGGCCTCCCCCTGCAGTGAGGGGGATGACCAATGCACAGAGCTCACTGGGCCTGGGTATGGGCTTGGGTGGCACAGAACACAGAGAAAGTGCTCCGTAAAGGTGAGCTGCAATGTCCCCGCTAGGGAGGAGGTGGGCAAGCTCTTCCCTGGGGGAGGAAGAGCTCTCAATCCAGAGGGATCTGACCAGAAAGGTTCACCCCCCTCCACCCAGGAAGCCCCCGCAGACAGTATGTGTTTTACGCTCCGCTGGCCAAATGGTCTCTGCCACGACTGCTCAGCTCTGCCATTGTGGCTGCAGAGTGGCCATAGACCTTCTGAAAGTGAATGAGTATGACTGTTTTCCAATAAAACTTCATTGACAAAATCAGGTGGAGGGCCAGCCTAAGGGCCCAAGTTTGTAGGTCTCTATTCTAGACCAGTGATTCTCTGGAGAGGAATGAGGCATGGGGAGTGGAGACAGTGTGTGGGAGAAGGGGTGGGACACAGGCACATGGGAATGGTGTGGACATGGAGGACAGTGGAGGCAGGGAAGAGCCAGAGAACCTAAACACTGATGCTGGACCCTGGGCGACCCTGGGTCTCCCCACAGCCTCCTCTCTTAGCCTCTCCCTCCAGTTTCAAAACGACTCCTCCTCTGAGGGGACTCAGGCTCCCCACCCGGCTCCCCAGTTCCCACCGGAAACCCCGAGTGGGTGTTCCAGCCTCTGCCCCACCAGGCCCCGCTGGAAGGCAGCACCGCCAGGCAGGGACCTTTCCTCCCTGCCCCTCCCTCCTCCAGTTCTGGGTCCTGGCCCAGAGACGACCTCTCAACCCAGAGGGACCTGACCAGAAAGGTCCGGCCCCTTCCACCGAGGAAGTCCCTGCGGGCTGGAGGGCAGCCCTCCCTCCTCCCCCCTCCCTCCCCTGTGAGTTTTTCTTTCTGATAGAAACAGCATCTATTCTTTCCACTGGGCCCCAGGGGCCGAGCTGGCCTCTCACACACAGAGGAGCTGGGCAGGCAGGTGGCCCGCATGGCTGGGCCCCACTGAGGTGGCCTCTCACACACAGAGGAGCTGGGCAGGCAGGTGGCCCGCATGGCTGGGCCCCACTGAGGTGGCCTCTCACACACAGAGGAGCTGGGCAGGCAGGTGGCCCGCATGGCTGGGCCCCACCGAGCTGGCCTCTCACACACAGAGGAGCTGGGCAGGCAAGTGGCCCGCATCGCTGGGCCCCAGAAAGCCTGGGGTGCAGCCCAAGGCACCTGCTAGGCAGGGGGCTGCACAGCCTCAGGTCAGTTCCTGAAAGGCACCTTTTTCCATTTGTAAATGGGGCGACAGGTCTGCCTCCCAGGGATGAGCAGACAAAGGGTTGGGACTGCAGAGCTTGGGTACATGGAGTGGCAGTAGGGACCGGGGCCCAGAGGTTGCTGAGTGAGGGAAGGCATACGGGCAGCGAGGCTGGTGAAAGTGGCAGGGGCAGAGGGCGGGGTATGGGAACATGCCCATCGAGGCTGGTGAATGTGGCACCACAGGGGTGGGGAGGGAGAACATGCCCATCGAGGCTGGTGAATGTGGCACCGCAGGGGCGGGGAGGGGGAACATGCCCAGCGAGGCTGGTGAATGTGGCACCGCAGGGGCGGGGTGGGCGGATGCAATGATGAGCATTTCCTCCCTGGGGCCAGCAGAGCAGGGGTGAGGCTGAGTGGGTCTATTACGCGGATTTGGGTGGGACCCCATGCAGTCACACGTGGGGGACGCAAGGCTGACAGCCTTGCCTGACCCTTTCACACTTTAGCCACAGCAATGCCAAGCCCAGAAAGGCTGCAAGTCCCCAGGGAGAACAGAGGCCCCCGGAAGGGGTGGCCGGCTGGGCTTCCCTGCAGTCCCCACAAGACAGGATCCAGGAGATTTTAACGTGTTAACTTGTTTTCTGACTTTGCCAAATTGCTTATGGTAGCCATGCATTAATTTTATAATCAGAAAAGCATGTTATTATAAATCAAGTTAAATGGCTCCAAAACAAAAGCACCCAGACCCCAGAAGCCTGCCTCTCTCTAGCCGGAGAGAGGGACGAAGTGTAAGGAAAAGGAACGGAAAGCTGAAAGGACCCCCGGGCTCTGGAATCCGACCCAACGGTGATGCCGCCAGGGCTATCAGGAAGCGGCTCCGTGCTGGGCGCAGCCGGTCTCCCACCCACCCCAGCACAGCGCTTGCTGAAATCTAGACTTGGCAACCTCAGCCCCCAGCCGCTTCCTCCCGCCCCTCCCCCGCCCTCACCACTTCCTCTCAATGGTCCCTGGGGATTACAGCACGATTATTTTTATCGCAAGAGTTTCCCAATGCGGGAACTCCACAGCCCCAAAGAGTTTGCATCTGAGCTTCCTGCAGCATCCTGGGGCACGGACAGGCGGAACCGGGCCGTCTGCCGTCCCTACGCACAGAGGCGCACAGGTGGGGTCGGGCCTCGCCGTCCCAGTTCTCGGTAACCGTTCTCGGAAATTCATTATGGGAATGTACGGGTTCTGGAGATGCTCAGACCGCGAACAGTACTGCAGGAACCCAAACGATCATTTTTAACCCCAGACATCCCTGAACCAAAGCCAAAGTCTACAATCACTGGGGCAGAGGCCGCCCGAAACCAGCTGTCCCCTCCCGGCCGGGGCGATCCCTTGATCGGACGGTGAGGTTGGGAGTCAACCGCACCCAAGTGCCACCGCGTCCACCCGGTGCAGGCGACCCCCGACGCCCGACGGGCAGCCGCTCACCTTCTCCTGGCCCCGGGCTTCAGGAAAACTGCCCGGAGGTGG
>NW_012107474.1:653378-702575 GCF_000951045.1 Mandrillus leucophaeus | reverse complement strand
CGCCCTCAGGCGACTCGAGAAAGGGTCTGAGGAGCCCCGAGAAGGACCTCGCGCATCCCCGCTGGACTCCGACCGTCTGCGTTCGGTGCGGGACGGCCCAGGCCGCCAGGACCCCCACGCACAGCTCAGTCTGCGGGCGCGACCCAGAGGCCAGCAGCAGAGGACGGGGCCGGGGTCAGGGGAGGACAGAGAGGGAGGGGAGGGCGCTCAGGGGAGGTCAAGACCACCGCTAGCCTTTCAGGGTCATGGCCTGGCCCCCCATCCCAGGGGAAGCGAGGGGGGCTCTGTGAGCAGAGGGGCCCGGGTAGAGAAGGTGCTGACAGCCAGGGGCGGGGCAGGAGCCCAGGTGGGGACTTGGGGGTGGCTGAAGGGACCCTTGGGCTGCAGGGATAGGGAGGGGAGCTAGGAGTGTGGCTTGGGCAGGTGCTGGGGGACCGTGGGCGCTCTTTATTCTGAAGAGGAATGTGCTGCCCGAGTCCCCAGGGACCTAGAAATCCATTTCAAGATTTTCAGGAGTTTCAGGTAGAGACAAAGGCCAGGCCCAGGTGAAAATGTGGCAGTGACAGAGTGTGGGGAGAGAACCAGGAGAGAGGAGGTCCCCGAGGCGGATGATGGGACAGAGAGGGGGCCAGGATTTTTAAAACGCATCTGAGATGCGTTTGGCAGCCTCAGTGTTGTTCTTCTTTCAAGGAGAAAGTGTGGGCAGAAGCCAGCTCTAAAGCCCAGGCTGCCCAGCCTGCACTGGCGGAGCTGAGGGAAGGAAGGCCGGGCCGGGCAGAGCCTTCCCTCCCTGTCGCAGGGGTGAGCATGGGAGATCTGGAAGGAGGCAGATGTGCCGGCAAAGTTGAGCCACCCGGACACTAGGGCCTCCAGGTGCGCCTTTGAGCCTGGAATCTTTGCCAGGTCATGGCTCCCTGCTACAGAGCACTGGACATGGGCCATGTGCTGGCACTTGGCAGTTGCATGACTGACACCGCAATGCCTCACAGGTGACAACTGCCTTCTGGAGGCCTGGCTGGCTGACACTTTGCATGGCTCCTGGAGAAGAGGGATTGAGTGGAGTCCACGGTTCAGCCCATGTCCTGGGTGTCGCCTCTGAGGCAGGGCCAGGCTGGGGCGAGGAGGGGCTAGAGACAGGCTCCTGCCAGTTCAGCCTCTAACCGCTGGTCTTCATGCCTAGGAACCCACTGGAGGTTTGTGAAACCACAGGTGGCTGAGTCCTGCCATAGGGGTCTCTCACTCAGCAGGTCTGGGTGGGGCCCGAGACTGTAACCCACGCAGGGTCCCAGGTGAGGCGGATGTGGCCTGGCGCTGTGTGGCTCTGGACCTAGTCCTCCGGCTCAGGCCAGAGCCCAGAGCCTGGGCTTGAGTCAGAGCTGTGACACAGGCAGGCCATTCACCATTACATCTTCCTAGCTCAGAATATGCAGGCAGCCAGGGTTGTTATCCACATTCCTCCTCCATGTTCTTCTTTCTGAGAACTTTCACCAGGTATGTCAGGAGCTGGACTCCACCAGGGAGGCTCAAGTGGAAAGCCCTCATCCTTGTCCTCCAGGATACAGGAAAACCTGTGGTTATAATTCCAGTGACAAGAGCGAGCATGTGAGGTGTGGCAAGTCTCACTGTTCAACTGGAGAAATCAGAGACAGCTTCCTGGAGGCGGTGATACCTGGACAGGCTTCTCCACAGGTGGGAAGCGAGTGAGAGGAGCCAAGTGGGATAGACCCATCACGTAGGGGAACAGCGTGTGCAGAACCCACAACCACCCCCACCCTAGGCCCAGAGCTCAGGAAGAGAGCCCGGCCTCTCAGGGGTGACTACATAGTTCCCTGCTAGATCCTAGGTCTTGCTCTTGGGCAGCTCTGCTGAGACCTCTACGCCTGTCCCAGGCTGCACCAAGGTTTTCTGGCTATTGACCCTTGACTCTGAGTTAGGAGTTGCTGTATTTTTACTAACGGATGGAGGGACACAGCCCCCAACCCCCAGGGAACTGGGCTGGCTCTCCCATGGCTCAGCCCACAGCCCCAGCCCCAGGGATATCCAGAGGATCAGAAAACTCCCTCCCTCCTTTAAAGCAGCTATTGGCAGAGTCCGTGGAGCTCTTGGGGGCTGGGAGACAGGCAGGGAGCCCACCTGGCAGGCAGGGGCCCATGGGGGAGGGTTGATCTTTGATCTTCCTCTGATGGCCTAACAGGAACTGTGAGCACCCAGCCACTCTCTGGGACGTCTCGGGGCAGGGAAAGGGCTGAAACTGATGCAGCCACGGCAGCATCCCCTCTGGTAGAAGTGGCCCTGAAACAGAGATGTGGTCGGGGGCAAGCTGAAAGCCATTTCTGAATGACGCCTCCTACTGACCTAGAGCCAGCACACACCACTCCAGGGACAGAGAGGAGAGAGCAGGAGACAGTCCAGGGCAGAGGCAGGCTCGGAGTCCATGGAGAGCCTCCCTGGGGCAACCCCTGCATCTGCAGGGTCCAAGCCCAGCACTGGCTCTGCAAGGATCCGGCCACTCATACTGTGCCCCTCCAGCATGGGGCATCTGTGGGTCTCCCTGAAGGTGGGCACCTGGGCGGCCTGGGGTCCGGGCATCCCTGCAGGCGTCAGTGATTCCCTCTGTCCCTTTCACCACTGGCCATGGCTGGGGCAAAGCAGCACCATGTGGTTTGGTTCTGGACAGCTGAGGCACCACGAGGCCCAGCATGTCTGCAGGGGCCTCTTCTAGCCCCCTCTCTGCGTGCTGAGGCTTTACCTGTTGATCAGAAAGAGGCAACAGAATCCAGAATGAGAATGCAACGTGTCACCTACCAGCCCCAGCCCCTGGCGTTAGAGTGTGGACTCGGAGCTTCTGTCCAGCAGAGGCCCCTGATGTTCAGCTGCACCGGGACAGCCGGGCAGGGTGTCACCTGCAAGGTCAGCTGCAAGGCTGGGGCTGGGGTTTGTAATCGCTGTCATCTCTTGGCCCGCAGGGTTCTCGCACATGCCGCTTTGGTCCTGATGCGCGGGGCCCAGGTCTCTCACGAGACCAGTGTTTCCCCCCATGAGGCCTGGAGAGGAGGCTTCTGGCCACTCCTGGGTACAACAGGAAGGGAGCAGCAGGCCTGAGCTTTGTATATACACCAACTGCCAAACATTTCACCGTGAATTTCCTGAGACTTCTCTCTTTGGAAAGCTTCTGTTTGTATGTATTAGGCAATGCGCATGCCACCATGTCAGCTACAGCAGGAGACAGGGTACAAGCCACATGGGAACTGATGGAGCCACGGCCACATCCAGTGTCTTCTGCAGCCGCTATGGAGTGCCGGGCAAACAGTAAGATCTTTATGATGTGAGAGAAGCCAGGTGTGGATCAGGGAAGTTGGTTTAATTGGTATGAAGAACAGGATCACTGTAAAATATTTTCTCATAGATAAAACTCTCTTTGTATAAAAGTCTCTAGAATGGCGACAGGAAACCCGTAATCATGATTTCAAGTGGGCACGGAACTAGGGTCTGGGGTCAGGGGAGGAAGGGAAACTGTTCACTGTAAACAGCTTTTAGGACGTTTCCATTGGGATCGAAGGGTGGCTGACTCTGTCACTTTGACGTGAGAATCACTTCTACCTCAGGCACTTGAAAGATGGCACTGGCAAGAGCATCATTGAATCTCTCCTTTTCCTCCTGAAGACAGGAGATAAAAATGCCCATGTGAAAGATGCCTTCCCGGCCAGGTGCAGTGGCTCATGCCTGTTATCCCAGCACTTTGGGAGACCGAGGCGGGTGGATCACGAGGTCAGGAGTTCAAGACCAGCCTGACCAATATGGTGAAACCCTGTCTCTACTAAAAATACAAAAATTAGCCGAGCGCGGTGGCAGGTGCCTGTAATCTCAGCTACTGAGATTCTCCTGAGGCACGAGAACCACTTGAACCTGGGCAGCAGAGGTTGCAGGGAGCCGAGATTGCGTCACTGCACTCAAGCCTGGGTGACAGAGTGAGACCGTCTTTAAAAAAAAAAAAAAAGAAAGAAAAGAAAAGAAAAGAAAAGAAAGATGCCTTTCCCATACCGGGCAAAGAAATATTCCTTTACAGGGAAGCACATCATAGCCGACAGAATTCTGTACAGACATTGAAGTAATTAAAGTAATTCCTGTTGTTCTTAAGCCTCCCCACATGGTTTACTTTTCCACAACTGCCTCTTTGTTCAACCTCCTGCAAAAACACATAGGTTTCGTCGCTTCTCTGGGTCTTTGCCTCCTTAGGAGGGTTCTGTGTCACATGAAGGCCACATTAAATTTGTATACATTTCTCCTGTTAATCCATCTGATTTCAACTTAGTTCCCAGGCCCAGCCAGGACCCTAAGAGGAGGAAGTGGATATTTCCCTCCCCTACAGTATCATACACATGTTGCTTTTTTAAAAAAGAAAATCTGGGGCCAGATGCAGTGGCTCACGCCTGTCATCTCAGCATTTTGGGAGGCTGAAGTGGGAGGACCGCTTGAGCCCAGGAGTTTAAGACCAGCCTGGGCAACATAGGGAGACTGTCTCTGCAAATAATAATAATAATAATAATAAGTAAATAAATAAATAAATTAGCCAGGTGTGGTGGCACATGCCTGTGTTCCCAGCTATTCAGGAGGCTGAGGTGGGAGGATCACTTGAGCCCAGGAGGTCACCGTTAGTGAGCTATGATCGCACCACTGTTCCAGCCTGGGCAATAGAGTGAGACCCTGTCTCTTAAAAATTTTTTTTAAAATTAATTAGTTACCTGATTAACACAGTTCTTTACTGGTGAGGGATTCTCTACTGTGGTCCTTCCGCAGCGCACCCCATACATGAATGGCTTCCTCTGAAGCTTCCACCTTTGTACAGGTGAGTCTTTGTCTCTGTCTTACCCTGCTTTGTGCTGCTATAACAGAATACCACAGACTAGGTAATTTATATAATGAACAGAAATGTATTGGCTCATGGTTCTGGAGACTGGGAAGTCCAAGACTGAAAGGCTGGCAACTGGCAAGGGCCTTCTTGCTGTGTCATCCCCTGGTGGAACAGCAAAGAGAGGGCAAGAGCGTGCCAAAAGGGGGACAGACTAGTCCTTTTATAAAAAATACTTTAATAACAAACCCAGTCCCATGATAACAACATTAACCCATTCCTGACGGTAGAGTCCTCGTGGCCTAATCACCTCTTAAAGGTGCTACATCTTAATACTGGTATGACGGCAATTAAATTTCAACATGAGTTTCAGAGGGGACCGGCATTCAAACCATAGCAGTCTCAAATACTGGGCTGGCCGTGGAAGAGGAGGCTGATCTTTAAATCACACAGATTTTTTCTTTTTTTTTTTTTTGAGACAGAGTTTTGCTCTTGTTGCCCAGGCTAGAGTGCAATGGTGCAATCTCAGGTCACCGTAATCTCCGCCTTCCGGGTTCAAGTGACTCTCCTGCCTCAGCCTCCGAGTAGCTGGGATTACAGGCATGTGCCACCACACCTGGCTAATTTTGCATTTTTAATACAGACAGGGTTTCTCCACATTGGTCAGGCTGGTCTCAGACTCCCGACCTCAGGTGATCCACCCGCCTCGGCCTCCCAAAGTGCTGGGATTACAGGCGTGAGCCACCATGCCTGGCCAGAATGTTCTTTAAAAACAGGGACAATCCCATGAAGTAAACTCACATTGGAATAGTTAACAGGTAAAGTGATCCAGGTGGCTAAAACAATAGACATTCGCTGGCATCCAAAGTACATAAAGATGAGTACTTTGAGATCGCGCCACTGCACTCCAGCCCGGGCGACAGAGCGAGACTGTCTCACAAAAAAAAAAAACAAAAAAAACAAAAGGATGAGCACTTTCACCTCAAGAGTTGCTGGGCCCAGATGCTGAAGGCACCCTGATGGAACTCTAAAGACACCAGCCTCTGGAGTTTTAATCTCTGGAGTTTTCACAGCCAACAGCATTCCTAGGTAGACTGGCTCTGAACACATCCAGTTGGAGGGTAAAAAGAACGACTTGTGAATGCTCCATAGGTCTTCGAATATGTTAGTAGACACGACTTCAAGCCAGTTGCACAGCCTTGAATATATCCAAGTCTATCACCTTGGGCTGCGAGTGGCTTGTGCGGTCATTTGTCCATCTCTCAGTTGGGCGAGAAACTTGAGGTCCTTTCTGAGAGGTGGCCCTGGCTCTGCCTGGGACCTGCTACTCTTCTTCAAAGTGCATTTTGTATGGGTGGGTTTTCACTGTGGGTCCTGGGCAGGCAAGTGCTGGTGCCCAGTGTTGGGGAGCAGGGTAGAGGTGTGGCCGCTACCTGGCTGGGCCCGGACTTGGCAGCCTTCCTTCATGGCCCCCAACCACAGCCAGTTCCATAGTTTGTTCCTGATGTGTCAGCTTTGTGTCCCCGTGAGAACAATGGGCTCCTTGAGGACAGGCATTGCATCTTCAGGTCTCTTCCCTAATGCACCCCACGGCGCCCAGCATAGACAGCAGGGGGTGCAAGCAGTCAGACGAGCAGGGCTCCCATTACCAGCACAGGACCCAGCCCGTTACCTGGATGCTATGTTTCCCATGTAAACTGAGCAATACCCAATTCTAAGGAACTGTTCTGAGGACTAAATTGAATAGTAAAAATACATTTAAATTTATTTTTTAATAACTTTAAATATAAATATTAAATTATTTTTATATTAATATATAATTAAAATATAATATATTAATATATAATTAAATTAAATTTATAAATAATTAAAAATAAAAATAAATTTAGTAAAAATAAACAAATTGTAAAGTAAAAAATAAATTGACATGAAGTGAAGGTCAATCAAAGTGGACTAGCTTGGCCAGGCGCAGTGTGGCTCATGCTCTCAATCCCAGCGCTTTGGGGGCCGAGGAGGGAGGATCGCTGAAGTCCAGGAGTTCAAGACCAGTCTGGACTACACAGCAAGATCCTGGCTCTAGCAAAACATTAATAAAAATTAGTCGGGCGTGGCCGTGCCCACCGGTGGTCCCACCTTCTCGAGAGGCTGAGGCGGGAGGATCCCTCGAGTCCTGGCGGTCGAGGCTGCAGTGAGTCGATTTCGCGCCATTGCGCTCCAGCCTGGGCGACAGCGGGAGACTCCTTCTCAAACACAGAATTTTAAAAAGGCCAGCTCGACTGCCGCGGGGGTCGCGTCCTCTCCATCCCCGACCTCGGACCCACCCCCCTGGGTACCCCACGATCTAGACAGAAACTCACTGTTCCTGGTGCTCCGCGCCATCCCCGTCCTCAGAGCGCTGCAACCCTACACCCCCGACCCTGCGCCCGCCCGAGCTGCTTCCGGGTACTTCCGGCGCCCGCGCGGATCCCGGCAGCCGCCGCTCCTGTTTTCGTCGGACGGCGAGAGCGCAGGACCAGCTTCCGGGAGGTGCTCCGCGCGTTCGCCGATCTCTGCGGGGAAGATGGGGAAAGTGAGGGGGCTGCGCGCCAGAGTGCACCAGGCTGCCGTGAGGCCCAAGGGGGAGGCCGCCCCCGGCCCCGCGCCCCCTGCTCCGGAGGCGGCCCCTCCGCCGGCCTCGGCCGCGGGGAAGGTGAGTAGGGGAGGCGCAGGCCAGGGGCTGCCGCGTGGGTCCGAGGGCGGGTGAGCTGCGGGGCTTCGCCTCCGGCAGGGATCCGCGACCCAGGCCCACCCTCGGGCCCTGCGGGCGTTTGCTGCGCGACAGACGCGACCTTCTTGCTTCGCGAAGCGTCGCGACCTCCGAGGCTCCGCTCTGCGCTGCAGTCCTGGGCACACGGCCTCGCGCCGCTCCCGGGGCGGGGAGAGAGCCGGGACCCTCCCGCTGCGGTCCAGGGTTGCCACGCCGACCCCAGAGGTTCCTGAATCGCACTGAGCTCCTAGCAAAGGAAAGGACGTTCCCAGGGTTAGAGAAGGACGGAGAGCAGACTCAAGAGAGACCCCGTTCCCTTTAGCAGTCAGCTGCCTGTTTCCCCATCCCACTCAGCCCTAGGCAAGCACGAATCTACCTTCTGTCTTTGTTCCAGACACTGCACGTGAAAGGAATTACTGCTTTCAGGATTTTTTTTCTTAACTTTTGCCTTAAATATTTTGACCGATGTGTCTTGGTGTAGATCTCTTTGTATTTATTTTGCGTGGAGTTTACTGAGCTTCTTGCATGTGTACGTTAATGTTTTTCATTACATTGACAAGTTTTCAACCATTATTTCCTTGAGAATTTTTTCTGCCCTTTTCTGTCACTCCTCTCAGATACTTCCATTATAAATACGTACGTCGTGCTTGATGGTGTCCCACAGTGCTCTAAGGCGCTGTTCATTCAGTTTTTCTCTTTTCTTCAGATGGCATAATCTCTCTCTTAATTCAAGTTTACATGTTCTTCCAACCCAGAGCTACTTTTGAACCCCTCCAGTGAAATTTTTCATTTTTTTTTGACCCCAGAATTTACTTTATTTCTCTCCTCCTGTTTCTCCTCCTTTTAAAAATAGTTTGTCTTTACTGATGTTTTCTTTTTGATGTGAGAATGTCATTATACCTTCTTTTAGTTCTTTAGACAATGGTCTCTTTTAGTGCTTGGAAATATTTATAATGGCTACTCTGAATTGTTTACATGTGGGCTCCTCAAAGCAGTTTCTGTTGCCTGGCTCATGCTTTCCTAGTTCTTTGAATGTATCACTTTTTGTGGAAAATTGGGCGTTTTGGATAGTCTTGTAGCAACCAGGGATTAGTATTTGCTTGATTACTTTGTTTATTGATCTAGCACTGAGCTATGTGACCTCTCTCCTTGTCCCCTTCCAGCTGTGTGTAGCCTCTGATGTGCCCCCTTGTTGTTGTTGTTGTTGTTGTTTTTCTCCTTCCTCTGTTTATCTTTTAGCCTGGCTACTTGGATCTGCTTAAGCTCCTTACTGGTCAGCAATTGTTCTTAACACCTCCTTGGCCAGTGGGTTTTTGCCCTTTACCACTGGATACCTCTGGCTTGGAGGGGCTGTCAGGTTCAGCGTGTTCGTATTTTTGACCTCCCTTCTGCCCTCAGAGAGGCACAGCCAAGGCCTGGTAGCTTACAGAGTCCCTCTGCTCACTCCTGGGAGGGCACATCGGTGAACACGCGCACAGCCTCCAGACTGCCAGGGATGTGACTTCCTGGGAGTTGTTCCTGGGTCAGGGGGGCTTACCGTCTACCCAGGAGCCTTGGGCACCCTGCCCTCTGCACCCGTCACCACCCAGAGCTCCTTCCTGGTCAACAACACCCTTAGGCGTGAGGGCCCTCACACGAGCTGCAGACAAAGTGAGTCCCGTCTGGCAGAGCTGTGGAGTTCTTTTTGCAGTCCACCTCTCCTGGGCAGGAGCTCCATGTCCGGACACCAGAGATGGGGCAGGAGCAGCTTCAGCTTCTCAGGTGACATCTCTCTCTACTAGCAGGAGAGGGGTGTGCCCCTAGTCGTCTTGGCTCACTGAAACCTGCGCCGTGCTGGTGGCTGAGGTGGGGCTGATCGGGAACCAGTGTTCTGATGTCCCTGCCTGGGGTGGAAATTAGAAAATAGAATTATCAGACAGAAACTAAAAAACAAGTGTGTCTGAAAATGTGGAAGACATAATTCAGGAATCATAGAAAGGAACAAAGAGCCGTTCAAAAGACTTGGCAAATTTGAAGATAAAAGCAACAGATAGAACTTGTATATATGGAAAACACAGTTATTGAACTTGCATATGGAATAGACAGGTAAAAAGGATTTGTAGTGTCTAATCAGACAATGACATTGTAATCTTTGAAAGACGTTCAAATGATGTAACAGCGTTTTTTATATTAAGCTCCAGAAATATGCATTAATGAAGTATAAAGTGCCACCATGGAGAATGTCCCGGGTACGGTGGGAAAAGCAGTCGTATGCCATATACCAGCGTACATTCATGATCTGGAAGGCTGCACGCTCCAACCCTTGTCCCCACCTGGGCCTTGTTTGCCTGTGAGGCCTCAGCCTACCTGTGCTGCCTCAGCCACCTGCCCACCCATTTGAAGGCTGCCCTGGTCTCCAGCACTGTTGCCCTTCGAGTCTGATATTTTCCCATGTACCGACTTTTCTGTCCCTGCCACGTGACCCCCCAAGACCAGGGGTTTTTCCCTCAGGTGCTGTGAGTGAGGGCGCCTGGGAGCTGCAGTCCAGCCTGGCACCTCTTGGTGCCCTAGCTGCCTTCTGCCTCACCTGCACCCTGTCTCCTCTGTAATGTGAGGGAGGCCACATTTTACCTCTACCTTCAGGGTTTTCAGGTTGGGCCTGAGATTTAGACTCACGTAAAACAGGTAAACAGGAGAAAAGCATACACATTCGTCGAAGTTTTATGTGACATGGGAGCCTTATAAGGAAATGAAGACAAGGAAGTGGGAGACCTTTGTGCTTCTGTGAGAGGGTGAGAGGTTGAATGGAAGTGGTTGTGGAAAACTAAACCACGCGGGGGAGGCAGGCTGCAGGACGGGAGGGGTTGTGTTCACCAGGTGTGTCTGTACAGAGTGCTTTTGGCTCCTCTCATCCGTCCCCGATGATAAGAATGTCGCTTTCCTTCTGGTGTAGGAGGGCATCTTCCACATGGGGATTTTATCTTCTTTCAGGATAAACAGGGAGGGAGTTAATGTGCCCTCTTGGTACCTGCTATATTTTTAAGTGCCTTTAGCTCAAAATAATTCTTTTGCCAAAGTGACATGTTTTGGGGTGGCATATTCTGACGCCCTTCAGAAACCTCTGTTGAGGTCGGTGCTGCCTTCCCTGCCAAGGTCAGTGAGGCTTGCACGTGAATGGGCCAGGCAGCACGGGGGTCAGGGACTGGGGGTTCTGTCTTCTCGCAGTGTGGTCGACAGCTGACTTGGAGGAGCTGAAATCTTCATGTAGGGATGAGTGTGGCTCAGAAACAGACCTGGCAGAGAGGCCGCTGAGATGACTGGTTCTGATGAGGTGTGGTCATTCTGAGCTGAAGGGGCTGGCAGGCTGGGAGCTGCCTATCCTTCATCTGCTCAGCTGCAGGTTTCTTCTGCGACACAGGAGGATGTTGTAGAAAGAGTAAGAAGAAACGGTTGGGCAAGAAATTTGGTTATTGAGATACTGGTCCTGACTCCTGAAGCCCATCTGGTGATTTCAGGCAGGGAGCAGGTGGGCCTGGGCGCTGCGGGTCTGCCCTGGAGCTCTGGGGCCGGAGGCTCCTGCTCTGGGAGGTGAGGACTGTTTCCCCCAGGTCCTCCCAGGCAGAGAAGCTGGGGAATCCGGGTTCTTGTCCTCCGTCTTCTCCTCACCTTTAACTTCCCTCTGAAACCACAGAGCAAGTCTCACACCGTTTTTTTCCTTCCTTTTTTGTTGGGGACATTAGGACTGGGCGTTCATCAACACCAACATCTTTGCCAGGACCAAGATAGACCCCAGTGCCTTGGTGCAGAAGCTGGAGCTGGACGTGAGGAGTGTCACTTCCGTCAGGAGAGGTGAGCAGTCTTGAGTGCGTGGGTTGCCATGCTGATGCCCAGCAGATCTGGGATCACTCACTCACACACCCGAGGTCTCAGCAGCTTTCCAGCTAACCTGTACCTGACAATGTCCTTGAGCAAGGGATGCCTCTGGCTGTTTGTTGGGGCGATTCCCCAGAGTAGATTGCAGCGGTGGTTTTGCCCCTGGGCTGCATCTTGTCCCCCCAGCTACGCAGGGACTGCCCTGCATCCTGGCGGCAGCGCTAAAGCCACAGGAACTTGGGCTTCTTTGGTGACCAACAGGGTTTGAACTCTTTTCTCCGTGTGTGCTGATTCTCATGGTCTGTCTCTATGTTTGGGGCAGTTTTGATCCCTTTTCTTAAATAAGTGCTTTATGTGTTGCAGAGGTTAGCTGTTTATCATTTTGTACAAATAACTCGTTAGGGTTTAGATCCTGAAGCCCAAGTGGGGTCCTGTCAGTTTCATCAGAGCCACGTGCAGCCCTTCCCTGTCTCCTGATTATACTCCTTGCAGCCCTGCAGCACACACGTCAGCCTGGCCAGGGAGAGGCCCGGGAATTCGCACTCACTCCAGTGTCTGGAGCTTAGCAGGGAATGCAGTCCCCTGCACCTCCTACTGAGCCTGAGGTGTTCTAGAGAGTTCCAGGCCTCCATGCTCAACGCCAGAAGTGTTGACTTTCAGGCTGGAGGATGGTGACACAGTGTCACTCCCAGGGATAAATCCAGGAAAGAGCTTCCTTCACTCATCTAAGGGAGTCCATGAGGGCCACAAGGAATACTTTTTACATCTTGACAGCCTCAGAGAGCCATGGGTTGGGGAGGGAGAGGGCCTGGCTGTGGGTGCAGAGCTCAACTTTTTACATCTTGACAGCCTCGGAGAGCCACGGGTTGGGGAGAGAGAGGGCCTGGCTGTGGGTGCAGAGCTGGGGACACCAGTGTGACAGTGAAGACTGCACTTGACTTCACAGTCTGCAGAGCTGGGAGTGCCAGGACAGGGCACGAGCCAGGTCTGGGGCCTGTAGGCAGCCCCTTGAGAGCGTGGCTCTGGGCCTCTGCTCCTCACCGCCTGGTAGCCTCTGGCTGCACACTTGATCACTCTGGGCCTGAGTTTTGCATCTGTCAAAGGTGGTAACAATATTTATCTCCTAAGTTCTGGCAGTTTTGAGGTTGAGATGAGTTAGTTGGTGTGAAACGTTTAAAACACTGCAGTGAAGGCCGTGGAGGTGTCCGCTCCGCATCTGTTGAATGAGGCTGGTCTGGTGGCAAGGCTGGGGATGAGTGGGTTTTGCAGCTGCCCAGAGGTGGCCAGCCTTAATTCCTTGGGCGCGTCGTATGATTGTGGTTGCTCTCTGACCCTTAGCTGCATTGTCCACAAAGCGGCGACAGACATAGCTCATGGGTGCTGAGGGCTTCACTGTGCCTCTGGAAAGATCCAGGTACGTTTAGCCAGTGCTGGTTTCCTGCGCCTTCTCTCGGAGGAGGACCTGGTGAGGTGACCAGGCCAGGTAACTCCAGAGAGCAGCCGTGCCTTCCAGCCAGAAGCCTCGATGTTGTGGGTGGTCCGCCCGAGCTGTGCGCTCCCTGATTGCCGACGAGGCCACTGAGGCTGTCCCCAAGGGGAGGGGAGTCATGGGTCTCACTGACCTGGCTCTGGCCTGAGCTTCTCAGAGAAAGCTTCTCTTTCACACAGCGGCCTCTTTCCTCTGCCTTTTCTTGGCCCTCTCCCTTCAACCCCTGTGACTCATCTGGTCCCCAAGGCCACCTGCTGCACTGACCCTCACGTCCCCTCTTCCCCTCCTAATTGAGGGAGGCGTCACGCTCACGACCCCTCTTGCCTGCCAGGGAGACCCCTCGTTAGCAGCATCTGGCCTCGCAGTGTTCTTGGGCTGAGGTCACGCCCAGCAGCCCTGTGGCCTCTCCTTTGAGCCACCCTGGATCTTCTGGTTTTGTTTGTTTGTTTGTTTGTTTGGAGACGCAGTTTTGCTCTGTCACCAGGCTGGAGTGCAGTGGCGTGATCTTGGCTCACTGCAACCTCCGCCTCCTGGGTTCAAGTGATTCCCCTGCCTCAGCCTCCCGAGTAGCTGGGACTACAGGCACATGCCACCACGCCCAGCTGATTTTTGTATTTTTAGTAGAGATGGGGTTGCACCACGTTGGCCGGGATGATCTCGATCTCTTGACCTCGTGATCTGCCCGCCTTGGCCTCTAGGTGCGGGGATTACAGGCATGAGCCACCACGCCTGGCCAGGTCTTTGTTTTCTGTAAGCTCAAACCTCATTAATTTAGAGTAACTGGTGGGAGAGGGTAGAAGCTTGAACTTTATGGTGTCAAAGATTGATTTCAAATTTCAGAACCACCTTATGCGAGTAGAGCATAGAAATGTTTTCTTGAAGTAATTGAACCATAAGTTGAAAAAATTTGAAGATTCTGTTGATTGCGAGTTCATTGGGTAATTAATTTTTTTCTTAATTCATATACCCTTATTTGTGCATAAAAACCTTAAAGCTTGTGCCGACCGGACTGTAGCGTGGCCCGTTCTGGTGCTCCCCAGCCCTGAGCTTGTGCCGACTGTAGCGTGGCCCATTCTGTGCTCCCCAGCCCTGAGCTCGTGCTGTGTGGACTGTAGCTTGGTCCATGCTGGCGCTTCCTGCTTGTGTGCAGTGTCTCCCATAGCTCTCCTGGAGGGGCACAAGGATGGGAATTATTTGAGCTGTGTGGCAGGATCAGGGTTTTGGGTGTTGGGGCCTTGGCCTGGGGATGCACTTAGTGGCTCTGGCCAGGAGCCGGTGGTTTCGTGCACTGCCCATAGCTGTGATTTCTGCTTCGGTGCCCCAGGGGGATTCAGGAGAAGGTGCTCCAAAATGGTCCCTTGGAGGTTGTCCTTGAGGTGCGTTCCAGGTGGCCATCCTGTGGAAGGGGGTGTTCTGAGCTCATCGCCGCGGATCCCCATCACAGCCTTCCTGGAGCGAGGCCTCTGGCCAGCCATCTTTGTCTGTGGCTCTCGGCCCAGGGTTCTGGTGCATGTTCTTTCCACCGCCTGCTGTGGGTTCTCTGCCCTGAAGAGTCCTGGGCTGGATGAAGGGGACCATTGGACCTCACAGAGGGCTCAGACGGAGGGACAAGCCTCCACTTCCTCTGGGATGTGAAGCGCCAGCTTGGCAGGGTGGCAGGGGTGCCTGGCCCCAGCCCCTTTTCTTCGGGCTTCTGAGGTATCCAGGTGCCTCACTGGGCTCCTTTGCATCTTGGCTGCTCCTCACCATGTTCCTCCCTCTGTCCAGGAACAGTTCTGTTTTTTTGGTGTGGTCTCCTCAGCTCCTCATTGGCTGGTGCCCTGGGTCCCTACCGCCCCCCCCACCCCACCCCGGGCTTGTGCTGGGCCCAGGGCAGGCCCATGTCATGCAGATACCGCATCCTGTGGCTTGGCCGCCTCCCCTCGGTGACCCGCCTGGCTATGGAGGTGGGGTGGCGGCCTGTGGGTGCCTGTCTGTCTGGATTAGTGCAACACCAACTTCCCAAGATGTGTCTCATCGTCCTTGCCCTGGCCTGAGTCGGAAGTAGCACTGCATGCTGCATCTCTGGCCAAGGAGCCGGGTGGCCCAGGGGAGGGGTCTAGGCTGTGGCCCATCACTTGGTGGACATCCATGTGCCCACCTGCGCCCCTCCTCTATGTTTTTTTGAAATTGGGATCCCAGCTTGCCCGGAAGCCATATCTGCCCCCAGTTCCCTTCCTATGCCCTGGGGCCTGCCTTACCTTTACAGGTGGGCCCTGCATCCTGGGAGGAACCCTCTGAGCTCTGCAGCCTCCTGCCATGAGAGGAGGAGGGCATGGGTGCAAGGCTGAGGCTGGCCCAGAGTCCCCTCCCGCCCCAGCTCTCTTAAGACCCTCTGCACCTCCCCAGCAGGACTCCGCTTTGCCTGTGGGCCGGGTTGTGCATGCAGGGGCTTTGTGGCAGCCCGTGGACCCCATATCGAGGCTACAGCTCCTCCGTGTCTGCTTTGGGGGTGGCGAGGGACCTGTGGCAGAGCTGGAGTGAGCACCCGTCTCCTGAGCCTCCCCCTACACAGTGCCACCTGCTGTGCGTGCTGTGCAGCCCGCTCTAGCTGGCGCAGTGAGCTTGTGCAACACCAGAGCCTGGCAACCGGCCGGGTGTCCAGTGGTTGCTGCATCCTCCAGCCTTGGGCATGGCGCCAATCCTTGGCATCAGGCAGTCCGGGGAGCTGGTTGTGCAGCCTTGGACACAGTGCCAATCCTTGGCATCAGGTGGTCCGGGGGAGCTGGTCATGCAGCATCATGTGGTCCAGGGAGCTTGTCGTGGAGCACGCTTAGAATTGGATTTCTAGTTCTGTGTTCCTTCATACCAGAAAATGAACCCACCTGTTTTCAGACGCACTCGGGACTCAAGCCCAGAGACACGGGCAGGGTGGGGCGAGGCCTAGTGTGGACTCAGAGCCAGGTGGGGCTGGGGGTCCCTGGAGCAGAGGGTGGAGGGAGGCCTGTCACCATTGCTGGAGAGGGAGCTCAAAGCACGGTGGACGGCTTGGGGGCGTGGGGGCCGTGAGAGGCGCCGGTGGGGTTACAGGATTTTGGAGGTGTTGCTTTTCTGGCCAGATACCTGTGGCCGGTGGCACCTTTGCTCGAGTTTTGCCCAGGGCCGCTGGGCTCGTTTCACCCACTTGGCCTGGCAGGCTGTGCTAAGCTCGTGCTACTGGCCTGGATCCCATGGCTCCAAGGGAGACTGGAGTCGGGCATGGAGTGGCAAAGGGTGTGTGTGAGCAAGCATAGGGTCCGGCCGTTGCAGGCCAGCGCCAAGCCACCCTCAGCCCCTGCCTTGGCTTCCTCCCAGAGCTTGTTGGTGCCCAAGGTCCAGAGGAGCCCGAGGTGGCAGGGCCTGGGTGTGTGCACACCCAGCCGGGCCGTGACAGCGCCTGGGCTCAGCCCCAACCCCATTTTGAGATTGGAGTGGGTGTTGGAAGCAGGGAGAGGCCAGGCAGTAGGAGCAGACATCTCTGAGCCTGCAAGAGTGAGAGTGCAGAGAGGCTGGGTCCCCAGCCCTGAGGTGGGCTGCTGCTTGCTCCCGCTCCTGCTGGCTCTGGAGCATGCAGCTCTGGCTCCCCTTGCACGGCCTGTGGCCCTGCCCGGGGCTGCTCCTGATCTGGGAGCGGATTGTGGGCCGTGGGCCGTGGGCCCTGGACCTAGCTGTCAGGAGTGTCAGGCCCGGCAGTCACCCCGATGTGGGGTGGACCCTAGGGACACAGCCCAGGCGGTCCTGCACGTAGGCTCTTCCAGAGGAATCCAGCACCCTTGGCCGGGTGGGCACACTGCTGTCCGGGTCCCCAAAGTGTGGCCCCAGCCCCACCTACTCCCGAGAATCCTCTGTGCAGCAGCAGCAGGCCAGAGCGCACCGCGGGGCCAGACCTGAAGCCGCAGAGGCCTGCTCTTAGATGCCGGGCACAGGACACCCACCACCACTGCTGCTCTGGCAGCCACTCCTGCCACCTCCGCCTGCGCCTCCCCGCTGTGTACACCTGCTCCTGTGGTCAGTGGAACATCTGCAGGCGTGTTGGACTGGGTGACGGCCTGCGCCTCCCCGCTGTGTACAGCTGCTCCTGTGGTCAGTGGAACATCTGTTGGACTGGGTGACGAGGCCACCAGGCTGTGGTGCAAGGACACCCGGAGCTCCTGCACCCGGCCCTCGGGCAGGGCTGGCTCTCCAGTCAGCACAGAGTGATGCCCAGGCGATCATACCAGCTTAGACCCCACTCCACCCCCAGGCACCTGTGGGGGAGGGAGCCACCTTGGCTTCCTGGGCGTCCCTCTGCACTGGTGATCTGCCCAGCAGAGGGCAGCAGAGCTGTGTCCTTGTCAGGTCAGCCCAGGTGTGGGTCGGTCCCGGGATAGAGATGCAGCCTCTCCCTCCTGCCTTGCACAGTGGAGACTTGGGAAGTCCCAGCTCCTCATCAGACAGTGCAGAGTGCCTTAGACTCTGGGGTTACGGGGTTGTCTTCAGGGATTTTTTTTTTTTTTTTTTTAAAGATAACTGGAAAATGGCAGGAAATGAGCCTTGCCCCACCCTGCCTGTGTCTCTGAGCTTGAGTCCCAGGTGCCTGTCTGACAACAGGATGGGCTCGTTTTCTGCTATTTTCCAGTATCTAAAAAAAAAAAAAAAAATTCCTTTTTTTTTTTTTTTGAGATGGAGTCTGGCTCTGTCGCCCAGGCTGGAGTGCAGTGGCCGGATCTCGGCTCACTGCAAGCTCCGCCTCCCGGGTTTGCGCCATTCTCCTGCCTCAGCCTCCGGAGTAGCTGGGACTACAGACGCCCGCCACCTCGTCCGGCTAGTTTTTTGTATTTTTAGTAGAGACGGGGTTTCACCGTGTTAGCCAGGATGGTCTCGATCTCCTGACCTCGTGATCCGCCCGTCTCGGCCTCCCAAAGTGCTGGGATTACAGGCTTGAGCCACCGCGCCCGGCCAAAAATTCCTTTTTTTAAGACCTTTTTCTACAATTGTGAAGTCAAGGGTATGACAGAAACCATGCAGAACATACTTGTTCCTTATATCTACTCCTAAGTTAAAATAAGAACAAACCGACGGGGAGGTTACGTTGGAGATGGCTCCGTCGAAGTGAGGCTTGGGGTCGGATGGCCTCGGCTCGGCCGCAGCTCCCTGTGTGTCGTCTGCCTTGGCTGCGCGGTGCGGTGGCTGGGAGTGGGGTGGGTGCGGTGGCTGGGAGTGGGGCGCCTTCTTTCCTGCGCTCCTGTGGAGGGTGTGGCCGTGCCGACCGGTATGTTGGGAGCCCAGTGACTTGTTTCTTAAGCCGGGCATCCTCGTGAGCCACGTGTTGTTGAGATGCTAGACCAGGGGTCGGAGGCGTGGCCCACGCCAGTCCAGCCGGGAGTGTGGCCCTGTTGGTGGCGCTTCTCAGGCCCACGGTCACGCAGTCACATGGTGCCATGCTGAGGCGTTTGACTTGGACCAGACATAGTGCTGTTTCCTCCCATCTTAGTGGGAGTCAGGAGCCAGCCAGGGCCTCGGGAGTTCCAGCCTCCTGCGCCTCCTTGCCGGTGTCCTCAGGGTTTCTGCGATCAGCTCCTTCACCTGCGGAAGGAAGGTGTTGGGGACTACTATAGAACTGCGATGGGTTTATCCTCGTAGAACTTGGGGCACAGAGACCGGCCCAGGCAAGTGTGGGTGGCACCTGCCTGAGGATCACAGGGACTCCAGCTGGTGCCTGTCCTGGAGCACGTGACGTCGACTGGGCACACGTGTCGTGGGCACGGTGCAGCCGGCTAAGCCTTCGTCGGATTAAAGTTGCCAGTTGGATTTAAAGGCCTTAAAAATGGTTTAAACACACAGCAGCAGCAGAACACACAGGAGAAGATGCCCCTGGGCTCGGCCAGTCTCTCCTGTGCCTGTGTCTCGTGGCCTGGCTCCTGTTCACTCAGCTTGAGATGAAACCGCGGCCGCTGCCATACTGGGCGCAGAGGAGCTCCCATTGCCTGGTGGCACTGAAGCTCACAGCCATCCACGGGGCCAGAACCTCATGGCATCACGCAGGGAGACAGGAGAGAGGCAGGGAGAGTGGGCATGGGTGGCCCTGGCTTGCCGCACAGCCCCGGAAGAAGCAAAGGGACAGGCTGTGGATGTGTCCCCTTGCCCGTCCTGTTCAAGTCCTGGCTCTACCATCTGGATCCAGGGGCTGAGTCCTCAACGCACAGGGTGAACAGCCATGTCCTTGCCCACCGTGCCCCACTCACCGTCATGCCTGTGGCTGAGATTTAAAGATTAGGGATCAACCTTTATCTAAAATTACTTTTGTAGAAAATAACATTTCATGGTTGAAAAAGTAGCGCATATGCACACATTGCAGAATAGGCAAATTCGCACCATTGGGAGATAAAAGCCAGGCCCTGCCCCTAGAGCCGCCCGAGTGCGCCGTGTGGGCACCATCTCTGGACCACACGTGTTCTTGCCCAGGCCTGCTGCCCGTGCTGATCACTAACTGGGGCAGGGCGTCTCAGGAAAGGCCCTTGCCTTAGCTAGCAGCATCTTCAGGAGCCCTTGCTGCTCTGTGTCCGAGCAGGGTTCGCCGGCCGTGTGTGGCCATTGTGGGCCGGGCCCGTCTGGATCTCACTGACTCACCGAGGTTCCTGGGCTGCCGTCTTGGGCTTGCGCTGCTCGCCACCCAGGAAGCTGGGCCACTGCCTTTTTCTGTTTGCTAGACAGCAATCGGCAGCTTCCCTGGCCACTCAGGGAGTGACTCCTTTCATCAGAGCTGTCTGCTGTCAGGGCTAATGTTTAAGTTGTGTCTGGAACTTTCACATCAGAGTGTGTGACCTGATCACCTTGGGCCTGGCTGGGGGTTCCCAGAAGCCGCCTTCCATCACTAGAAGGTTGGCCCCAGGGCCCTCCTTCTCCCCTGCAGGTCTGGCCCCAGCTGCTTCAGGACCACCCTCCCAAGGGGGATGCTGTGCCCAGCAGAGGTCTTTTGTCTGGGTGGACAGTTGGGGTTATGTGGCCCCGCGGGACCCTCCCTCGTTTGGGGTGCTGCTATGTGGGTGTCTGTGTCATGTGCTCCGGGCGCCCTCCTGCTAGGAGACGACGGGGTGGTGTCTGAGCATGTGGGTTGCTATTTCTAGACCTGGCACTTGGAGCTTGGTGGCTGGAGCTATTTAAGGCTCTCGACATGTTCTGTTGGTGGGGCCTGGCGGCAGCATCCTGCTGAGGCGTCCTGCGCATCACTGTCCTCCTCGACAGCTGGGGTGGGAGGCAGCTGAGTGTTTTCAAATGGAAGCTTAGGAGTGAGCAGAGAAGGGCTGGGGCCCTGGATGCCACTGTAATCTGGGCATGGCACTCATTCTGACTTGCAGGCACTGTCCTGAGGCTAGGAGGTCCCCAGGGCCCTGCCTCTGGCAGCCTCCCCCTTGGTACCCCACCTGGTGTGTTTTCCAAACCCCGCCTGGGAAGGCCCAAGCCGAGCCCGTGCAGCAGGCTCTCCTGGTTCACTTCTCAGACCCTCCTCCTAATGGGAGGTGGCAGTGAATGCCCTCCTGGCTGCAGGGCTATCCCTTCCCCTTTGGGCGTGTGGCCGGCCTGTCACGGTCAGGGGCCCTGTGCAGCTGTGGGTAGGACCCGTGGGCAGCCGAGACCTGGGCACTGTGGTTTCTGATGTGCTTGTCTGAGGAATAGGCAGATCGTGGAGGCTCTCTTGTGAGATTCCCTAGGTGGGGCCCCCAAACCAGCTGAACCCACCAAGTGCTACGAGTGGCTGTACCTCCTGGGGCAGGACGCCTCTAGGTGAGCAGGACAGCCACTCCTTCGGGCACCATCCCCGGCGGTGGAGCCCTGTGTCCTCGGGAGCCTGTCCTGTGTTGACTTAGGACTGAAGCAGTCCTCTGGGGCTCCCTCCTTTCCAGGTGGGACGGGTAGTTTGGGCAGATGCCGAGGACACAGGCCAGGTGTGGCTGCAGGAGGCCAAGAGAGCCCTCTGGCCCCGCAGCCCAGGTTCCTCAATGCAGTCGCGTGACCTTGGCACTCTGCGTTTCAGTGTCCCTGGGTAGCGCCACCCCTCAGGGAACTCTTGGCCGTGACTGCTCTTCCCTGCGGCGCTGTTGGTACTTTCCTCGCTGCAAACCTCGGCCGCACCCCAAGGCCTTGCTGAAGCCCTCAGTCCCAGTAGCTGTGGATCTTTGGCATTTTCTGCATCACGACCATGCCATGTATGGGGACGGTGGTAGTTCTGTCTCTGGCTTCTCCGTTCTTAGGCCTTTGACATGTTTCTCTTGCCTGGTTACCCTGGCTGGGAGCTCACAAGACAGCAAGAAGCCACACTGCTCCCGGAGTGCACGCCGCGTCCTTCGTTGGCTGCGCTGCCCGTGGGGGTTTCTGGAGGGTCCTCGTGGGGTGAGCTGACATTGGGGGTAGGTATGGAGTGTGCCGGGAGCCTGCTGCCGTGTCTGTGGAGAGAACCCTGTGGGGTTTGGAGCCCACGTTTCTTATTTGTATCAGCTCCGTGACACTTGCAAAACCAGATCCCATAGACTCTGCATCTTATGGTCGGTGGGTTGCTGAGAGGATCAGAGGGGCCGAGCGTTCTGTGGGCACCGTGCACAGGCTGTCTCCGGTGCTCCTGAGGACCCTTCTCTCAGAGGCCCTGTCTCCCAGGCCACCTTCTCTCGGGGGGAGTGTGGAGCCCCTGGCTGGGGTGGATGGTGTTGGCTGGAGGGTGGGGGCTGCCCGACACGGTACTTGGGGAACTCTGGCCATCGACAGATTTGTCTGTGGTTTTGAATGCCCACCCTCAGGTCCTGGGAGAAGGGAGTTGAGGTGAGCCATTTGCCTTTCCTCAGAACAGCAGAAGGGGGCACAGGGACCAGCGGTGGAAGCATACTCCGGCCCTGCAGCCTGGGTTCCTCAGTGCAGCAGCATGACCTTGGTGCTGTGCGTTTCAGTGTCCATGGGTAGCGCCACCCCCTAGGCGCTCTTGGCTGTGACTGCTCCTCCCTGCTGTGCTGCCGGTACTTTCCTCGCTGCAAACCTCGGCCGGGGGTGTCTGCGGATGCGGACCCTGGATGGCAGTGCCTGGTTTGTTCCAGTTTTGTTCCAGGACGCTGTCTTTGACCGGGACAGTTTGTCACCAATATTTAAAAAGGTCTTTGAGTTTTTCTTTAAAGTGGATACCTGATGACAAACGTGTAGTATAAAGAAGGAAGAGGCCGGGGACGGTGGCTCACACCTGTAATCCTAGCACTTTGGGAGGCAGAGACAGGTGACAGGTGGATCACTTGAGGTCAGGGGTTTGAGACCGGCCTGGCCAACATCATGAAAAACCCCGTCTCTAGTAAAAATACAAAAATTATCTTGGTGCGGTGGTGCGTGCCTGTAATTCCAGCTGCTCCGGAGGCTGAGGCAGGAGAATGGCTTGAACCTGGGAGGCGGAGATTGCAAGATTGTGCCACTGCGCTCCATCCTGGGCGACATAGTGAGATTTCGTCTCAAAAAAAGGAAGAAAGCTGGAAAACAGAGAGGCAGGGGAACCCGGCCCTCCCACTGCCCCACTCCCGGTCCCCTGTGCTCCTGCTGCTTCTCCCTGCTGCCGCGGTGCTGGGTGCATGCACCCCCTTGGATGCTCGCCCACCAGTGCTCCCAGGGAAAGCTGTGCTTTCTCCAGCATATTCCGGCAGCACCGCCTCTTCGTGAAGTTGTGCAAAGTGGCAAATGATAGATATTGTGAAAAACTCAATGCACACTACCATTGAGTGACAGCCTCCCCGCTGCAGACGTCTTGGTCTATCTGCTCCTCTCCTTTTTTTTTTTTTTCTTTTCAGAGGCGGGGGTCAGTGTCTTGCTCTGTGGTGCAATCTGGGCTCACTACAGCTTTGACCTCCTGGGCTCAGGCAGTCCTCCCCACCACTTCGGCCTCCGGAGCAGCTGGGACCACAGGCACACGCTGCTGCTCCCAGCCCCCTATGTTTTTACAAGTGGGTGTGTGTCTGCCCCTGCTGCTTCCCTGGACTGTGTTCTGGGGCAGCCTCACGTCACGGCTGCTGAGGTTTTGTTGTCCGGTGCACCCAGCTCTGTAGGGAGTGTGGGCCGTTTTGTGAATGTGAGTAAAGACATTTGTATATCAGACCGCAGCGGTGGAGTTGCTGATCCAGCTTGATGAACATCTGACACTTGACAGGGGTTGCCAGGCTGCCTACTGCAGACACCGCTGGGAGCAGAACCCAAGTCGGCCTCCACCTGCAGCCGGTACCTGTGGAGGATACGGACGAGGTGTCTGCGATGCGGACCCAGCCAGCGGTGCCTGCCTCGTGGAATGTGCGGCTCTTCGTCAGCAAGGCTGCATTCAGCCTTCATTGCTGTGAGCTGTCTGTATGTGCCTTTTCCTGTTTTTCTTTTCGGCTGTTTATTGGTTTGAGAAAGCTGTGTAGGAAGGAAGCAATCTCTTTTGTTAACTGCAGACATCTGCCCCTGGTTGGTAGTTCTTTTGAATTTGTTCATGTTATTTTTTCCTCTGCGGAGGTTTAAAGTTTCTCTGTAGCAAATTCTGTGTTTTCGGTGTGTTTTGTGGCCCCTTTGTGTTCTCTGCAGTGCTTTTGTAGTGCCTTTTTAATGTATTTAGTCCATCAGGACTTTATTTTTGTGTATAGAGTGAGACGGATGATTCCCACTTCATTTTTCCCCAAACGGCCTGTCCCGCAGTGCATTTCAGCTTGCATTCACCCAGAAGGCGTGGTGAGGAGAACCTCAGCACCGTGAGATGCTGCTGGCACGTGCTGCTTCATCTCGTGACCTGGGTGGTGGTGGCAGCATCTGAGCGGCTCTGTAGGCCACAGCATCTCCCGGCACCCGAGCCCGAGATGAAGCAGCACGTGCCAGCAGCATTGCGTCTTGTGTTCTGTGCCTGAGCCTCATGCAGATCTTTGTAGGGTGAGAACCATGGCTTGTTGATGTCGTGCACGGAAAAGCCAGTCTCATGCTGATTTTCCTTAGGGTCCGTCAGAACACGTGCCCCGTGAACCGCGTCACCCTACAGCCCAACTCTGGTGAGCGTGGTTCTGTGTCTGCTGACCTGGTGAGGGCTGGGAACCAGGTGAGCTGCCTGCAGCACAGGCTTGCTGTGTGGCTGCCACATGTGGCGTCCTCCCCTGTGCCTGGTTTACTGCGTCTGTTCCCGGGACCCCTTTTTCAGATGAGAGAGCGCAGGCAGCACCATGGCAGCTGAGAAGCCGTGGTTCTGGCGGGGCAGCTGCCTTGCCCGGAGTCCCCAGAATTGCACTTCCAGAGCACGTGTCCTGGCTCCTGCATGGCAGCACCTCACCTTCCCTTTTCTTGTCATGGTTTTTAGGCAGCCTGTGCCTGAGTGTGTGCCCATCCCTCTCTCTGTGCGGAGCCATTCAGCTCATGCTGCAGGTTTCTGCTGGGCTGGTCGGCGCTCGGAGACCAAAGCCACCCCCAGGGCTCCGTGGCGAGTCAGCTCAGGGCTGGTTTCTAGTCACTCCCCGAGGGCAGGGCCGAGGCAGGATCTTCCAGAGTCAAGGGTTAGAGAGGCTGTTCCTCGAATGGCCCTCGAGTCCTCCGAGGAGTGCCTCCCACTGGACTGGAGGGGCTGTCCCGCACGGGCCGTCCCCACACGCTGCATGTGAGCCGGGCGCCTCTTTGCAGGTCGGCTCCGTGGCAGCTACATCCTGGGCTCCTGAAGACTCAGGCGAGGGCACAGCTTCTCATCCTCCTCGTCTTCATCTCCACCATCCATCTGCCCTGTGCCTTGCAGTCCAGCTCAGGTACAGGCGCTGTGGCAGCCAGGAGCACCCTGGGTACCACTGGGTGGCCCCAGGACCCAGATCGCAGGAGCCACCCCGTGCCCTGAGGCCTTGTCTTTCACCCTTTGGGCTTGTTCACTGCCAGTAGCAATGGGTGGCCCCAGAGGGTTCCGCTGAGTGTGAGGGGGAGTGGATGGCACCTGCAGCATATTTCCCCACAGGGAGGCCTGGGCTCTGTCTTGGGGAGATCCCGTCTCGGCTTTGGGGGGAATGAGGGTTTGAGCACCTCCTCTAGCCTTGCCTCAGCCACTGGCTGGGGTTCTTTGAGGTTCAGTTTAATGGGGACTTGTCCATCTTCCCTGACGCGTTTGAGTCAGGGACTGAGCAGGCCAGAAGGAGTGGCAGTGTCTGAGCCGCCCGTGCAGCAGGCGGCCTAGTGTGTGAAGCAGACAGGGCACAGGGCGCGGAGGAAGAAGCCTCTCTGCCCAGAGCGGGAAGCCGAGGTCACGGCCCTTCCAAGGGTGCACGGTTCTGCAGCCTCAGCTCGGCTGGCCGGTCCATTCTGTGAAGTCGCGTTTTACCGTCAGCTCTGCCTTGGTATTCCTGGTGCCCGCTCGGACTGCCAGGCCCCATGTGAGAAGCTCAGGCTGGGATGACGTGCCTCAGGGGTGGCCCCTGCTGCTGTCATTTTGTCACTAATCAGACGTGTTTGGTGACCTTCCCCTCCGCATAGCCACTGGGGCTGTAGTGCTGGCGCTGCCGGGATCTGGGTTTGGGGGCGAGGCCCAGGACAGTGGCGGCTCCAGACACCCTTGCTTGAGGCCCAGCATCTGCACTCCCAGCCCGGCCCTCCTCCGAGCTGGCATTTCTGCTGTACCCACAGGACACTCCTGTGCTTCTGCAGACCTGTGGGAGCTGTGGTGTGCTGGCCTTGTCGTGGGTAAATTTAGAAACCGGAGCAGCTCGAGCTGACTTCACACTGTCCCCTTCACAGGTGGGGGTGCACCCACCTGCCCTGTCCTTGTGGCCCTGGGCCCACGGAGGAGAGAGAAGCGGGACTCACAGGGCGAGCCCCCTCCGTAGCTCGTGAACACCCATCAGCCCGTCCAGAGGCTGGAAGGGGAGGAGGCATGAACCTGTGCCAGGGCACTTCAGCAAGGGCGCCTTGGGCCCAGAAAGCAGGGGGAGCTGGGGGTCCTGGGGCCGCCGCCAGCAGTTCCAGGCAGCCTCTGCTCCGGCTGCAGCATTCCAGGCCCTCTCCTCCTGCAGGAGTAGCATGTTTGGTTCCTGTTTTCCTGGTGCCATGGCAATGGGGCTGGGGAGCTCCCTGGGGCCAGAGCCGGGAAGGGTCACTGTGCTGCGTTCCCGACCCGGCCTGCGCCCGGGCCTCGTTTTCTTCATTCCGACACAACACAGGTCACTGTCCGGGTCAGTTTCCACTGGTCTTAGATTCATTTTTCTTTTGAAACAATTTCAGAACTACAGAAAAGCTGCAGAATCAGCCCCTCCCCTTTGTGGTCGGGAGCGAGAGGTCGGGGATGCAGTGGAGGAGAGTAGGTCAGCCCAGGCACACCGGGAAGCTGCGGGAGGGATCAGATCCTGCAGGAAGGAGCCCTGGGCCTTGGAGGTTTCACACCAACTCCCAAAGTGAAGTCTGAAATGCTGAGCGCGGTGACTGCCTTTCTCCAGGCAGGGCTTGCTTCTGCTTTGTTCTTCCTTCGACATGGTGGATTTGTTGGACAAGCCAGGAAGGTCTGCATGCATTAGAAGAGAAATTGGGAGATGTGTTCTGGGCAGAATGCGGTGGAGGCTGAACCGTCTTGGAAATCAGTTCTGGCCGAGGAAGCGGGGATGCCCTTGAGTCCCCTCTATTTTAGAGCAGACTAGAGTCAGAGACACAGCGGCCAGAGCCCTCTCCAGCTGTCCCCACCTGCATGGCCCTGCAGGCTCGTCCCGCCCCTGCCCCGTTCCCCGAGCAAATGAGGCTCCTTTCCCCGCCTGCCGGGCAGGTGCCTGAGCTCCGTGTGGACCAAGCACAGGGGCACCTGTGGAGTTCATTTTTGGGGGCTCCCTGAGAGGGCCGCTTTGTGGGGTCCAGGGATGGAGCCTCTGGTCCACTGAGCACGTCATTGGGCCTGGCAGGGGGCAGGGAGCAGGTACATCGCTGGGCCTCACGTGACCGTGCAGGATCTTGGGGATGTCCCCGTAGGGGCCTCTGCCCTGTTCGTGGCCCCCTTCATGAGCCGTTGGGTGTTCCTGCATGGCTTTGCTGTGGCCTGCCCTGACCGTCATTCGGGGCATGGGTGGGGAGGAGGCCTCCGTGTTGGGACACCTGCTTTCCGGGGCAGGTCAGGAGTAAGTGGCCAGGCCATCGCTGCGGGGGGCCACTGCTGAGAGAGCCTGCCAAGGCCGGGTTGAGGCTGCAGGTGCCCATGGTGCTGCCCAGAGCTCTGGAGCCTGAGAGGCTGGCACAGGCCAGACCAGTTGCAGTGACTGCGGTGGCTCCACCATCAAAACCTTCCCCAGCCCATTCTCAGGTCATGGGGGTGCCACCTGGACACGTGTTCTCACTCCCATGTTCTCTTTCCTCAGGTGCAGAGGCCAAGACCGTTTTGCCCAAGAAGGAGAAAATGAAGCTAAGGCGTGAGCAATGGTTGCAGAGTAAGTCCATGCCTGCATCTCAAGGCAGCTGCCGGCCCAGGTCCCATCCCGTGGGCCCTCCTGTTCCCACAGCCGCACGGTCTGGCCTACACCAGCCACACAGGGCCCAGGGTCCCCAAGGGGATCTCCCAAGACCCTTTAGAGGCGGCTGTGGGGGCCAAAGGACAGTGGAGGCACAGAGAGGGTGCCATGGAGACTGGGCAGCACAGCCAAACTGGTCTGGCCTGTTACGGGTGGCACTGCCACCCCATCCCTGTGGGTACCTGCAGAGCTGGGCTGCCTCGCTTTGGAGGACGGCCTTGGGAAGCTGCTGCTCTCGGCTCCTTGTTTGTAAAAATTACCTATTTTTGTTCTCCACTGTGAAATTTTTTGTTATGAAAGTAAAATGTGCTTGTGGAGTCTTTATGGTTCAGAAGTGCCTGCGGTGGTGTATGAAATCCTTTCAGGCCTTGCCCGCGGTGAAAACCAGTGTCTGCGCATAGCGATGTGGGTGTGGGCAGGGCTCCTGGGGTCCCCAGACCCTTTCAGGCCCGTGGCTCCCTCTTTTCTGAGGCTCCACGTAGGAGGTCAGCCTTGCCACGTGCTCGCAGCCGCACGTCTCTGAGGGCTGAAAGCCACACTTCCCACTCAGGTTGTTTTGGATATCTCCTTATTTTTCATGATGCTGGATATTTGCCAGTGTTGTTCTAAGATTATTTCTCGTCAAAATTATTTTGTATTTTTTGGTTTTTTTTTTGTGTGTGATTCTGCTGACTTTGTGAAATTAATTTGAAATATTTTCTTTTTTATGTTCTTATACGTTAGTGTATGATCTGCTTTATTTTTTCTTTGGAGGTTATGTTTTTCAGAGGTAGGACCTAGAAAACTTTGTCGGTTTATTTCGTGATTATTAGTTTTATGATTTCTGTCCCTTTTTGGATATTTCTTAGGGAAATGATTCATTCTTCCATTTTCTTTTTCACAGTTCCTAGCATAGCTGTGAAAGTGGATTTGGATGGACTCCTGGACTGTGGCCATTTGGACCCTGATTTTCTAGGCCATAATTCTTTGATGATGTGTAAATTTTATTCCACGGCTCTTGGTCCTTTTTTTTTCTTTTTTCACGACTTGAGTCAATTTTGGCCACTCACGAAATGATCGAATTTGTCTGGGGATGGTGCCTTATGCCTGTAATTCCAGCACCTTGGGAGGTTGAGGTGGAAGGATCAGCTACGCCCAGGAGTTTCAGACTAGCCTGGGCAACGTAGCGAGACCTTGTCTCTACAGAAAATGTAAAAATTAGGCAGATTAGGTGGTGCGTGCCTCTGAGCCTCTAGTCCTAGTGACTTAGGAGGCTGAGGTGGGAGGATCGCGTGAGCCCAGGAGTTTGAGGCTGCAGGGAGCCAGAATTGCACTAGTGCACTCCAACCTGGGCGGCAGAGTGGGTCCCTGTCTCTAAGTAATATTAATAATCAAATTTAGTCAGAGCTCAGTCTTTATGTGTTAGTTGCTTTCTTATTAAATATTCTATTTTCTTTATCGTTCTTTATTTGTATCCCCTTTTCATTTCTGATTAAGAAGTTATGTCTCTTCCGTTTAATAATTAATGTTTAATGGTCAGTTCTACTCTTTTGTCTTCAAAATTACTTGTTTTTATTTTGATCATTCTCCCATTCTAGCTTTTTTTGGGTTTCAGTTGCTCTGCTCATCTGTTTGTATATGTTTTGTTCAGGAATGAAAGGCTGTAAGTTGTCTCTAAATACAGCTTTGGCTACATTTCCCAAGTTACTTTTACTTTGTATTTTATTATGAAAAATTTTATTTAGGAAAGTGGGAAGAATTTTATAGTGAATACCCTGTACCCACCATACAGATTTTACAATCTTTATTACGTAACTGTTCATCTAGCAATTTCTGTCCGTGTACCAACATGGGTTTTTTAAAATGCGTTTCAAAGTAAATTGCAGACATCAGTACACTCCACCCCAAATAATTCTGCTAGAATTTATGGTGCTTTTTTTTCTTTTTCTTTTGAAGATTGTATTTACATAAAATGAAATGCAGATCTTAAGTGTGCCATTCAGTGATTTCTGACAAATGTAGACACCTGTGCAGCTGAAATCCCGTTAAGGTTACGGACCGTCACCACCATTCCCTGGCAGTCCCGCGCCCCTCCCAGTCAGTTACCTCTTCCGCCTGCCCCAGAGGTAATAAACACTGTGTCGTCCTTTCTCGTCCACAGTTGAGTTTTTCTTGCCTTAGACTTCATATAAGTGGAATCATGTAGGATGCACTCTTTCTGGGTCTGGCTGCTTTTGCTCAGCGTAATGGTTTTGAAAGCCATCCAGGCTGCGTGTAGCAGCAGTCCATGCCTTTTGATTGCTGAGAAGTATTTCATTGTGTGAATACACCATTGGTTATTCACTTTCCTACTGATGGGCACCTGGGCTTTTTTCCATTTTTAGCTACTATGAATAAGGCTGCTCTGAACATTCTTCACAAGTCTTTTTGTGGACATGTTTTCGTTTCTCTTGGGTAAATGCTGAGGAATGGAATGCTGGGTCATAGGGTAGGTGTATGTTTAGTTTTATAAGCAGCTGCCAGACGCTTTTCTAGAGCGGTTGTACGTTCACGCTCCCACCAGAAGCCTGTGAGAGTCCATGCCCTGCAGCTTTGCCAACACGTGGCGCGCCGTCTCCTCAGCCTTGGCCGTCTGGTGATTGTGAAATGGTGTCTCACGGTGGTGCGTGGCGCGCCGTCTCCTCAGCCTTGGCCGTCTGGTGATTGTGAAATGGTGTCTCACGGTGGTGCGTGGCGCGCCGTCTCCTCAGCCTTGGCCGTCTGGTGATTGTGAAATGGTGTCTCACGGTGGTGCGTGGCGCGCCGTCTCCTCAGCCTTGGCCGTCTGGTGACCGTGAAATGGTGTCTCACGGTGGTGCTCGTTTTCATTGCCACCAAAAGAGCATTTTCATGTACTCCCTGCCCGTTTGTGTTTCAGCGTCAGTGAAATTCATTTTTCATGAGGCTTTTTGCCTTTTTATTATTGAGCTCTAAGAATTCTTTGTGCTAGAGTCCAGTCTTTGGTTGGATATGTGTTTTACAGATGTTTTCTCCCAGACTCTGACTTGCCTGTTCATTTTCTTAACTTTTTTTTTTTTTTTTTTTAAGGCAGAGTCGTGCTCTGTTGCCCAGGCTGGAGTGCAGTGGTGCGATCTCAGCTCACTTAAACCTCTGCCTCCCCGGTTCAAGAGATTATCTCCTGCCTCAGCCTCCTGAGTAGCTGGGACCACAGGCACACACCACCACGCCTGGCTTTTTTTTTTTGTATTTTTAGTAGAGAT
The DNA here is from genome assembly GCF_000951045.1 of Mandrillus leucophaeus. NCBI lineage: Eukaryota > Metazoa > Chordata > Mammalia > Primates > Cercopithecidae > Mandrillus > Mandrillus leucophaeus. Next base: position 671,908 of record NW_012107474.1, on the reverse strand, counting down.
GGGGTTTCACCGTGTTAGCCAGGATGGTCTCGATCTCCTGACCTCGTGATCTGCCCACCTCAGCCTCCCTAAGTGCTGGGATTACAGGCTTGACAACTTTCTTTTTTTAATAAACGGGGGTTTAATTTTGAGAAGTTTAATTTATATTAGTTACTGTGTGTGTGTATGTATGTGTATGTGTGTCCTATTTGAGAAAACTTTGGCTAATCCCAAGCCATGAAGATATTATTCCTCTTTTAAAACTTTATACTTTGAACTTTCATATTTAGGGTTTTTTTTTTTTTTTTTTTTTCTGTCTTGAATTGTTCGTCTGTGTGATGTTAGTGGTTAAGCTCCTTTTTCTCCCCTAATGTGGATATTCAGTTGTTCCAGCACCATTTGTTATAAATACTTTTTTCCTTATTGGATTGTTTTGGTGCCTTTTTGAAAAATCAGGAAGTCTCCTGAGTGTGGATCTGTTTCTGGGCTGTCTTCTGTTCCACTGATCTGTTTGTTGCACCTTAGCAAATACCAGGCTGTCTTGATTACTAGAGCTTTAGCGTTAGTCTGGAAGTCAGATAACACAAGTCCTTTCTGTTGGTTTGTCTGTCTTAAGGTTGCTTTGGATATTCTAGGTCCTTGGCATTTCCATATAAATTATTATTAGCTTGTCTGTTTCTTTAAAAACAACAAAAACCTAGTGGGGCTGTGATTGGGATTTCATTGAATGTATAGATCAGTTCAGAATTACCATCTAAGCAAAGCAGATCTTCAGGTTCGTGAACGTGGTGTATCTCTCTGTTTAATTTTCATCATCAGTGTTACATAGTTGTAGTGTAGAGGTCTTACATCTTGTAATAAGCTTATTGCTAAGTATTTTTATAGTTTTTTATGCTATCTTAAATGCAGTTTTTGTCAGCTGTCTGCTAGTATGTTAAAACACAATTGTTTTTTTAAAATACTGATCTTGTATCCTATGAATTTACTAATATCATGATTGGGTCTGATAGTCATTTGGTAGATTCCTTAGGATCTTTAGAAATGCATAGTTTCTGTATGTGTGGATTTTTTCATTCAATTTGCTTTTTTTTCCCCAACATATGTTGAAATTTTTGCTGTAGATCTGCACGTGCCACCCCCCGTTGTCTTTGTGAGGACAAGCTCGAAAACTATCCTTGCTGTTCCTCCCCCTTGCAGGGCCCTCCCATTCCTGGAGGCCTCCCCTAGTCACTCTCTGTCCCTTGCTTTGTTTTGTCTTGTCCACACACCTGCCCGGTGCCTGGGTAGTGCCTCCATGCTCCACCACACAGCCTGTGCCCCAACCATGCCGCAGGCAGTGGCTCCCCACGTCCCGTGGGCGGGAGGGTGGGTAGTTGGAATCACACACATGTCCCAGTTGACTTTCCCAACCCTTGGTTGTCCTCCTAGGCGGCATCATTTGCTTTAATATCCGATAGTCCTACTTTCTTATTGCTTGTTCTTTTTAAAAAATGTCTTTACTATTCTTATGCATTTAATTGTTTTTAAAAAATAAAATTTAGAATTAGCTGCACAGTTTTGACTAAAAATCCTGTTGAAATTTTAATTGAGGCAGCATCAGATTTTTCTGGAGCAACTGACAGAGAAGAACTGCACTCTCCCGTGGGTTCTCCTGGCTGCGTGGAAGCTGGTGTTTGTGTGGGGCCTCCCCTCCCCCAGGCGCCGCAGATGAGAGCAGTGCTGAGTGTTCCCAGGGCATGGGTCCCGCCCGCCACTGCCTCGCTCCCTCCCTCCCCTCTCAGAATGGAGTGGGCCAGGTGGGACTGTCGATATTGTGGTCGTCTTTTCCTTGCTCTGATTTATCATTGAGTGTCTAATGTTTTGCCCTGAAATGCGATATTCACTGTGGGTTTCTAGCAGCTCATCTCTGTCAAGGAGCTTCCTTCCGTTTGTGGTTTCGTTGTAATTTTTCTCATTCGTGGGCAGTGAATTGTGCAGAATCCTCTGGACACTGGTGGTGGTGACCACAGGCTTTCTCGCCTCTTGAGTGGCCACTGTGGAGGGTCACCCTGAGGCATTTCCCAGGAGAACCATCCTTGCATGCCTGAGGCTCACCCTGCTTGGGCACAAGTATCATTCTTTTGAAAGGCTTCTGGCTTTGACTTGCAGGGGTGCAGGCCTTTGTGTCTGTGCTCATGAGAGCCACACGCATCTGCTTTGCTTTCCCTGGCCTGGGTCTGCAGCCTGTGAAGGAGCCACCTGGCCTGGCCCGCCCCTCCCTACCCCAGTTTTCCAGGGTGCCCTGGCTCTCTTTTGGATGAGGTGCCGTGTAACGTGTCTACCACAGTCCCGGCAGGATTGAGAAGTGCTGGATTCTTACTTTATGTTTATGATTCCTGAGGCTGTGGAGAGCTGGTGTACACCTTCCAAGCTCTCAAGCTGCACTGGGGGCTGAGAACCCAGAGGAAGGGTGGTCTTTGTCCCAGGTTCTTGTCAGCGATTTGGAGCCAGGTAAACACTCCCTGCTACAGGGACCCAGGGCAGGGTGGCATCCCTGACTTTGGGTTGGTCAGGGTGGGCCCTTCAGTCCTTGCTCCGTGAGTCACCTGCCCTGGGGGCTGAGAGGGGGCACTGCCATCCCAGACAGCGGGATTGGAGAGGAGCTGGCTGTTGGCACCTCTGGAAACCTGGGCACTCCTCCCGGGGGGCACAGGTGCTGCCATGCCCGGGCCTGTGTCACGAGCTGGCAGTGTTTGAGCTGCAGGCCTGTCCCACTGGGTTGCCCTGAAGAGAGCAGGCTTTGTCCGCACTCCACAGCCTCCAGGAGCCACGTGCAGCGAGCAGCATGTCCAAGCATGTGTTCTCTTAGCAATTTTGAAATAAATAAATTTTTAAATTAAATCAAATCCCAAGGCCATGCCCCTTCTCTCCAGACCCTGCCCAAATCCCTTCTGTAGTGTGGAGGCCTCAGCCCTGCCTGCCACGCCCCATGGCCCCAAGCCCTCAGGTCTGTCCTGGGGCTCCTCCCCTTCCCTCTGGGGAGCCCTCTTCCTCCTGGGAACAAAGCTGAGCCTCCCAGGCTGTGACTTGCCATCTTAAGTTGAGGACCCCTTTCCTCATTTTCCCCTCTGCTCGGTAGCTGTGTGCACTCCCCCAGGCGTGCTCCGGCCTCGGCTGCCAGCATCCCTTTGCAGGAGAAATCCTCAGTGGCTGCAGCTCCACCTCATTGTCAGCCCTGTGATTAAAAAGCACAGCTCTGTCATTAAGGGGAAAAAAATAACTCAGGCCTGCCCACCCTACAGGTTCCCGGGGCGGAATGGGGGCGACAGCGGGAAGGAGAGAGGCAGCAGGGCTGGGCACCCCGCCAGGTCTCTTGTGGGCCAGGGGCTCTGGGCCTGGGCTCCTCCTCCGCCTCTTGCTTGCCTCTAACGTCGTTTCTCCTTCCTTAGAAATCGAAGCCATAAAACTGGCTGAGCAGAAGCACAGGGAGGAGCGGAGGCGGAGGGCCACGGTGGTGGTGGGGGACCTGCACCCGCTCAGGGACGCCCTGCCCGAGCTGCTGGGGCTCAAGGCTAGCAGCCGGCGCCAAGCCCACAGGTGAGTGTCCGGGAGGGGTGGCCTTGTCTGAGCTGTGGGGCTGACCCGGGTCCAAAGGTGGAGGGATATGAGCCGGACCTGTGGGCCACGGTGGCTCTTGACCCTGCAGAGGCCAGGAGCTGGGGCTTCAGCTGGTGCTCCACGCAGGTACCCCGTTCCCAGGGCGTGAGTTCGTGAGGCTGGCGGGGGCTGTGGGGGACGTTTCGGGGGCACCCAGGCCCACCCTTGTGAGGAGCCTGGTGACTTTGCTGATGCCGAGCTCCCTCGAGTGCCCCTCCCCCCACACTGGCCACAGCTCCTGCCAGGTCCCACTGGGGGTCCCCGCAGCTCCCTGTTCTGCCACAGCCTCCGTCCTGCAGAAACCCTGCTGTGCTCAGCCGAGGCTCCTGAGCACCTACCATGCTCTTCCCATGCCTCTAACGGGGGCTCCCGTCTCCCCTCCGGAGTGGACCTTTCCCTGACGCCCGCCTAATGCTGCACACCCTACCCTGCCCCTTACTCCGTCCCATAGAGGGTGGCCCATGGGGATGGCTCAGGCCTGCTGTCAGGCATGTTGAGGGTGTGGGACCCACACATGCAGGCCCCTGGACACACATCCCTGGAGCTTGTCCCCTTGGGGTGGGAGCTGCCTCGTGCATCCTCCCCAGGAGGGCCGGGGCCTGATGTGAGTGCGGCTGCTCTCCCGAGCTGTACCTACCTGTGTGGGAGGCACTTGCCGCCCAGCCTCACCACGGGTCTGGATGTGGTTTGTTCTTCAGGGAAGAGGCAGGCCCCTGCCCCACCCTTGGCTGCTGGCATCACAGTGCCCCTCCCCTGCGCCCTGCTGAGAGCTGGGGTGGTGGATTGTGGACCCTTAGTGCGTGAACGGCTGAGCCAGCAGGCCTGGGCCTCAGTGAGGCCCCTCCGCCCTCCTGCCCTGGGCAAGGCCTGGTCCCCAGCATGAGCCCTCCTGACGCACTGAGATGCTCCCTCCAGAACCCTGTCACCCAGTGAGCCATTTGCCAGTGGCAGGTTCCTTGTGCCCTGGCAATGTGGATGTGGCCCTGCCAGCCTGCTGTGGTGTGTGCGACCCAGGACAGCTCAACCAGGAGGGCGGCGGCTGCATGACCCTCGCTGTCACCTTGCAGGGGACGCAGCCTGCCGATACGCTGCTGCCTGTGGCGCCTTTCTCCTGGCAGCTTTTCTTTTCGGCTCTTTGTGCCTGGGTGACGTGCGGGCGAAAGGAGAGCAGCCTCCGCCCTTCCCCAGGGGCTGGGAGGCACCGCCCGGGTGTGGGTGCTGAGGCTTCGGGCTCAGACAGGAGCTGTGTAGTCACAGCCCAGCTTTCAGAGCTGGCTGGAAAGAGGCCGGGCTGCTCTGTTCTGTCTCAGCTTCCGGGCCTTCCTCATTCATTTGTGCATCTCTAATTTTGCCTTTTCTTTCTTTCCTTCCTTTTTCTTTCTTTCTTTCTTTCTTTCTTTCCTTTCTTTCTTTCTTTCTTTTTCTTTCTTTCTTTCTTTCTTTTTCTTTCTCCTTTTCCTTTTCCTTTTCCTTTTCCTTTCCTTTCTTTTCCTTTCTTTTCCTTTCTTTTCTTTTTTTCTTTTGACAGAGTTTTGCTCCTTTTGCCCAGGCTGGAGTGCAGTGGCTCGATCTCAGCTCACTGCAAGCTCCGCCTCCCAGGTTCACGCCATTCTCCCGCCTCAGCCTCCCGAGTAGCTGGGACTACAGGCGCCCGCCACCGTGCCCGGCTAATTTTTTGTGTTTTTAATAGAGATGGGGTTTCACCGTGTTAGCCAGGATGGTCTCGATCTCTTGACCTTATGATCTGTCTGCCTCAGCCTCCCAAAGTGCTGGGATTACAGGCGTGAGCCCCCGCACCTGGTCTTATTTTGCCTTTTTAAAAATAATTTTCCTTCTCCTACTAACTTTCCATCTGAGAAGAAAGCAGGGGCTGTGTGCAATGTCAAACCTGGGGTCCATCCTTTCATGGTCCAGCTGCCCAGGCCCGGGGGTGGTAGGTCACGTGCTGCAGGCCCAGGCAGCTCCAGCCGGCATCCCACGGTGGAGCACTGGGTCCAGACTAGGAGCGGCCGCCGAAGTGGAGATGTGACGACCGAACATTCCTGGTTCTTGGACAAAAATGTGACCCTGGTCAAGTATCGTTTCCCTGTTTTCAGTTTTCTCATCTGAAAAATGTGCTTGGGGCTCGCAGAAGGGAGAGAGCTGTGTAAACACCCAGCCCCCAGGCCGAGGAGGATGTGCCCCTGCCTCAGGGCTGTCTGCGCCTCTGTGCTGGGCTGCTCTCAGCCCTGAGAGCCTCCTGTCGCTGGAAGTCCCCGTCCCTCCTCAGATGAGACTCAGGAAGCAGTGCCTCCTGACCCTGGTGGAGCTCTTGGAATGGTCCCTGTTTTAGACAGGCTTTAGAATCATAGAAAATGGCAAAGATGGTACCGAGAGCTCCGTGGAGCTCCGGCATCCCCGCGTGCTTTTCCTGTGACGTCAGTGTGGTGTGTTTGTCACATAAGGAACCAGTATCAAAGAGAAATAGTGAGCTGTAAGTAATTAATAGTTAACTAAAGCCCATACCTTAGGTTTCCTTCATTTTTCCCTAACGACCCCTTTCTGCCTCAGGATCCATCCAGGATCCCATGTGACAGTCAGACGTCACAGCTCCTAGGCCCCTCTTGGCTGTGAGTTTCTCAGACTCCTCTTGGTTTGGTGACCTTGACTGTTCTGAGGAAGCTGTCCCTCAGCTGGGATCTGTCTGATGTTTTTCTCATGGTAAGGAAGGGACTGAGTGTGGGGACGAAGCCCCCAGAGGTGGAGGCCCACTGTCACTCCACTGTATCGGGCACACCCTGTCACCGTGACTGACCACTGTGAGGCTGAGCTGACCCCTGGTGGGTTGAGGCCCCCCCTCCATGCTGTCCTCTCTGGAAGGAAGTCACTCTGCAGCCCTGGCTTGGAGTGGGGGTTGTGCTCCACCTCCTGGAAGACACAGCAGTGACAAAGATTGCTTGGAATTCTGCTGGGAAAGGAGCTTTGTCTGTCCTCCCCGAGTATGTATCGGTCATGCCTTGGTGTTGGTCTGGACAGATGGATGTTTAGTTTACGCTCGGGGTTATCATCCAGCACTACTTGATTTTGGTGCTGAAACTGTTCCAGCGCTGGCCGCTGGGAGTTCTTGCAGTTGCCTCCGGCTCCCTTTAGCCCCATTGAGGTGGGGATTGTGTTTTTAGCTCTTTCCCACTGCCCAGCACCAACAGGTGCGCCAGGTGCATCTTGGACATCTCCTGCCAGTCCTGCTGTTTCTCTAGGGAGCTCTGACCCTGGTATTGCAGGAAGTGTGAGACCCTGGGATCTGGGGCGCGGCGTGCCTGGGCGGTGGGCCATGTCTCTGGGAACTGCACCTAGGTCCCAGCAGGCAGGTCTCTGCCCCACTGACCACCACTCATGGACTCTGATGTGCTCTGGGCTTGAGGGGTCAGCAGGCGAGCACCAGTTTCCTGGGAGGCTGGAGGATGGACAGCCCTTCCTTCGCAGCCTGGAGCCCTGTCTCCCACTTCTCCCCTTCCCACCTAGCGGGGAGAATATCTGGCTTGGGCTGGCAGAGCCGTCCTTGTGGAACCCAAGCATTGGGTCCTTGCCCCGCGGCCCCTCCCAACCCTCAGTCCTCTCAATCCCCTGTCCTGGCACCCTGCCCTGAGGGCCTCATGCTCCTGGGGTGCGGGGTGCAGAGCTGGAATCTCAGAGGCCAGGGCAGGGCCCATGTTTGGGGATCACGTCGCTCCTGGCTGGGAAGCAGGCATCAAGCGACACTTGACCCCGGTGACCCCCCAAGCTCTGGACCTCGGCCTCCTGTGTGCGCTTTGTGGGCGATTGTCAGGAGGGGGATGGTGGTGATGTCGCTGCTCCTGCCTGGAGGGAGTGCCGTGGGGACTGGCGAGGGTCCACACTGGGCAGAGCTAGGCTCGAATTCCTCCACGGCTTCCTGCTGTTAGGCCTCTCGGAGTCGCGTCACTGCCGGTGCTGCCCTACGGGTCACCTTGGCCCGTGACTGACTGCCCAGCACTCTGTTCCCAGGACCCTGAACTCGGGAAACCCCACTGGGAGGCTGTGCGTCCTGCCTGGGAGGATGGCATGTGGGACGTGTGGGTGGGGGGCGGTCCCTACAGTGGGGAGAAGGAGGTGCTGCGCCTGGCCCTGTGGGCACTGCAGCCACCCTGGGTGCAGCTCCTCTGCTTTGCGACCTTGGGAGGCATTGGTCCTGCCCCCACTGCTATTTCATCTCTTAAAGTGAGGGTGCAGCTCCGGGGCCCAAGGTTTCCCCAACCAGGAAGGCTGCCCTGGGCCTGAGCTCAGGTCTCCTGACGCCAGCACGTGGCTTTCCCCACTGAGGGCTCTGTCCTGGCACCAGGGGTGCACCTAGAGGAGGGGGCCCCACGCTGACGGCTTCTGCAAGGGTGGGGACCCAGGACAGCTCTGGGCAGTCGCTGAGGGAGCTGCTGCTCAGGGGTGGACTCAGGGAGGGGGTCAGCCGGCCAGAGGGGCAGAGCTTCTGCATCGGGGCAAGGGTGGCCCAGGAGAGGCCGTGGGGAGATGTCATTGGCCCTGGCAGAGCCCCTGGGATGAATGGAGCTGTGGCTTTGAGCGGGCGGAGGAGACGGGAGACGCGAGGGGCTGTCATCTGCCGGTGTGAGCAGGAAGGGATGGGGACTGAGTCCTTCCCCAAGTCAGCACAGAGCCAGGGTTAAAAGAAAGCGGGCACTGAGGGCTATTTTGGGCAGACACAAAATGTCTGTCATTCATATTTTAAGAGATCCATGAATAAAAGATCAAGTCTCCTGGCCTGAGGACTCCGCGGCTCCACCTTCCCGCCGTCCTCTGGGTCCCACCTCACTGTGTGGACGGCAGGTCTGGGAAGGCACCTGGTGTGGCCCTGAAGGTTTTCTCTTCCTTTCAAGGCCCAGGTCGCTGTCGCATCTGAACGTTCGGCCAGGTTGGCAGCTGCCTTGGCCAGCTGACCACAGGGAGTGCAAGTGAGCTCCCAGAGATTCCCACGGTTACCTGAGGGTGAGAATTTCCGCAGGGAGCCAGAGCCTGCCTGGGGTGGACGTCAGAGATGAGAGTGTCCTGGCCCGCCTGCACCCTGAGTCAGGGCCCAGCGTGGTGGTTTGGAGGTCCCAGAACTAAAGGGAATAACCAGCAGCACTCAGGAAACCTCCTCAGTTCCTCCACCTGTCCATGGGGGACCGCAGCGCTCGCTGGTACCCCCCCCCCAATAGATGCAGGCAGGGCAGAATCTACGGGGGGGTCTGTGCCCCGTCCCCAGGTTCAGTCATCAGGAGGGCAGGTGCAGCTCCCCACTGTAGAATAGCATGCGCCTTCTAGAGAGAGGACTTGGGGACATGTCGGCATGGGTGGGTGACTCAACCTTCCTGGGAAGTGGCGTGTGCTGTGGGAGTGGGACTGGCTCTGCCTGCCAGGGTCATCTGGCCTGAAGCGTGAGGTGTTTGTGCAGCCTGCCCTGGCCAGGCAGGTGGAGTGGAGATGCTGTGTGTCGTGAGACGTGTTCCTGGCTGACCACTCCCTCCATGCCCCACGGAGCCAGGAGGAGCTGCAGGAGTCACCAGGTTCCATGCGCAGCAGCTTGGGGCCGGCGGTCACAGGACTGTCAGGCAGCTGCACTGCTTGTCCGGGTCCCGCCTCCACGGCCACAGTGCAGCATGGAACTTGTGGTTCTGCAGCGGTTTGGTCACCTCGGCCACCACGATGTCTGCTCCAGGAAGGGAGGAGCCAACCTCTGCCCACGGGAAGGTGTTCAGGGGATGCTGGGTGCTGACTAACGTGGCTTCTCTGTGTCCACGGCAGGGAGAGGGAGAGCAACAAGCCCCGGCCCTCAGAGCTCAGCCAGATGAGCACAGCCCAGAGACAGCAGCTTCTGTGAGTGCCCCCACCCCGCCCACCTCCCCGGGGTTCAGCTCCCGAGTGCCCCCACCCCACCCACCTCCCCGGGGTTCAGCTCCTGAGTGCCCTCACCCCGCCCACCATCTCCAGGGGTTCAGCTCCTGTGTGCCCCCATCCTGCCCTCTCCAGGGGTCCTGAGTGCCTTCGGCCTGCCCTCTCAGGGGTTCAGCGGCTGAGAACCCCACCCCGTCCCCCCCAGTCCCCTCCGTGCTGCTCCACTAGCTCCTGCCTATCCACTGCAGGAGGGCTCTTGAGTGCAGTCAGGTCCTGTGGCCCTGGGGCAAGGCCCGCCTCCCAGGAAGGCTTCCAAGGAGAGTCATGGATCTAAAATGATGGGTGGACGCGGCCCCGCCTCCGCCCCTCCCCTCCCCTCCCCTGGCTGGTTGAAACCCGGATGGTCATGTTTGGTTCTGTGGCTGGGCACTGCGGCCCCCAGTTAGCAGGGCTAGGACCCTGTGATTTGCAGAAATTTGTACTCAGTTGTCCTCTTGGGGTACAAAAACCTGCAGACCACGCTCTCTTGCCTCTTTGTAGACTCAGCTCCAGTTTCCACTGAGGGACATTTTACGCCCTTATAAGATGGTTTTAGTTAAGCTACTGGAATGATTTTTTTCTTTGTTTTTGAACTGACTTTGCTAAGATATTTCTCAGTAGGGAACATTCCGTGTCAGTTTCTACTGAGGCCCATTGTGCCCTTCCAGTGTAGAATCTGAAGTCTGTTTCATGAGTACGGTTGTGTTTAGAAGCTGGTGTCAAATGGTAGCTCCAAAGGTTTCTTTATTGTCTTGGCTTTTCTTCAGGGGCACCAGTTACGCATTTACTGCATCTCTCTAATCTGTCTTCCATCTCGTGTTCTCTAATCCATTTTTACTCTAGACACTTCGTCGTGTCTAGAGTGAAGTATAGACAGTATAGTAAATTGCCTTTTTTAGTTTTTTAAAATGTTTTTGTATTTATTTTTTAGAGACAGTTACTTGCTCTGTGGCCCAGGCTGGAGTGCAGAGGTGTGATCAAGGCTCACTGAAGCCTCCGCCTCCTGGGCTGCAGTGATCCTCCTGCCTCGGCCTCCTCAGGAGCGGGGTCTTCCTGTAGATCTTTATGTTTGTCCTCTTTGGTTTGTGCTTCTCTGTTTATGAACTGAGTTCTTGCCAGGTCAGTCTTGTCTGGAGACAGTTTGGAAACGGCAGAGCCCTCTCCATGTAGCCATCCTCCTGCCTGGCCTCCCTCTCCACCTCTCCCCAGTGTACAGCCTGGTCCAGGGAGCCCCTCCCTGCCCGGACAGGGTGACAGGTTTTCCTCTCGCAGACTATCTGTGGCCCGCACCCCTTGGTGCCCCCACGTCCTTGGGGTCGCTGCATTTCGAAGCAGCTCAGGTTAACAGGTCTCTTGGTTTCATGAAAGATTGAGTTTGGTTTCTTGTTGCTTCTGAGAGGAGAGCGGGAGGCCCCTTGTTCACTCCGTGTTCTGTGTCCGTGGTGCTTTCTGGCATGTGTGGACAGGGCTCAGGTGTTTGAGTGGCTTTGGATCCTTCAATCCCAAGATTCCAGTGGGAAGCAACAGTGGCCCCTCCCTGGGTCGTGCTCCCCGGGGGGCTCCGTGTTGGGCGTGAGCCTTGTAGCTCCTGGGGCTGGTGGTCTGTGCCCCACGGCTGCTCCCATGTGTACCAAACCAAGGAAAGGGCTGTTCTCTCAGGTGGGAGGGCCCTGTCTGTGAGTCTGTGTTTACGGTTGTCCAGGATGGCACCTGGAGGCCTGGCCCAGCGTGGGAGTCACACAGTGCCAGGGGCTCTGAGCCCGTGTCCCATACCGTGTCCAAACTCGGGCACAGGCACAGGCTCCCCCTGCAACCCCTCCCCGTGCAGCTTCTCTTCCAAGCGTCACTGTCACGGCTCCTTTCCTCCCCAGCTCTGACCCAGGACTCTGCCCGATGGACCATAGTGCTAAGAACCTGGCCTGGGCCTTCCCTGGCCTCAGCTCCTCATTTGCCCCTGGTGGGGCCTTGTTGGGTCCTGATAGCCCCAGAGCTCACTAGTGATGTCCAGGCTGTGACTGAGGCATTTCACCCTGACTTTACGGGGAGTGTCCCAGCTGCCATGCTGGGGCCAGGGTGGCAGTGGCAGGAGGAGGCGGTGGTCAGTGACTAGCAGAGCCCTGACCGCCTCCTGCTGTGGAGATGGCCCCAGCCCCGCTGTCCTCGGTGGCTCTGGTGTGTGGGCACCCTGCCCAGGCGGTCATCCAGTGGGGTGTGAAGGAGCCTTGTTAGCTGCCCCCGAGGCTTCTGTGCCTGAGATGGGACCCATGTCACCTTTGTGTTCCACCGAGCACCCCTCTGGGATGCCGGCAGCTGCTCTGTGTTTAGAGCAGGAGCTGAGTGGCTGCCAGGCTGGGTGGCGGCTGGGGTGAACTGGTGCTGTGCTGGGTCGTCGCCGTGGCACCCATCTGGGGCTGCCGTGCCCCCCTCTGCTGCAGGCCTGTGCCAGCTCAGGCTCTCCGGCTCTCGACTCTCCTCCGTGTGCGTCTATTTTGGTCGCCTGTGGAGGGAGCCGTCTTTTATGTAAGGTGTGGTCTGCAGGGCTTGTGAGGTGCCGTCCCGTTTCTCAGCCTTCGCAGCAGCCCCATCAGCCCCAGACTTGCTGCCAGGGCCGGGTGACACCTCCACGGCACACCCCACAGTGGGCACTGCCAGGGCCGGGTGACACCTCCACGGCACACTCCACAGTGGGCACTGCCAGGGCTCTGGGACGCATGTGGCTCCACGGCACACCCCACAGTGGGCACTGCCAGGGCTCTGGGACGCATGTGGCCCTGCGGGCCCGGGGCAGCCTCTCCCCTCCTGCTGGAAGTTTCCAAGACCCCGACATTCAGTCCAGTGGTGGCCCCAGGCCTCTGCCATTCATTCCGGTGTCCGACGTGCCTGGGTGTTGAGGGGCTGAGCTGTGTCGGATCCTGGGGGTGCTGAGGGGCCTGGGGATTCCTACCTGCTGATCTGTGGTCTCCATTCTTTCAGTGAGGAAGAAAGGACCCGGTTTCGGGAGCTGCTGGCTAGTCCGGCCTACAGAGCCAGACCCCTGGTGGCGATCGGGCAGACGCTGGCCCGGCAGATGCAGCTGGAAGGTGGCAGCGAGCTCTGACCAGGGCAGTGGGCGTGCCCCAACTCCTCAGGACACACGTGTGAGCCAGGTAGAGAGCGCCAGCCCCTCGAGGACCATGATCTGAGCCTGGTGGACGCCCTTCCCTCTGGTCGGTTGTGGGACTCAATAAAGAGCTCTGTGAACTTACCCTGCACCCCCAGGGCCGTTCCCATGAGCTGCTCCCTGATTCACAGGGCTGGGCCCACCCTGGAACAGCTGCCCCTGCTCTGCTCAGGACGACAAGCCACATCCCTCCTCTGGCAGCTGCAGCCCCCACGCCAAGTCAGGGCGGGCCGTGCACAGGGTTTGTGGGGACTGTAGTTGTGGAGGCCCTAAATCCGTCCCTGAACTGGCACCGGTGCCCCCAAGCTAGCCCCCTGGGAGGGAATTGTGCCTGGGCGTGGCCCCAGCTGTGCCACCAACCACCCTGATTTACTTCAGCCTCAGTTCCTGCTGCGGCCCTGGTGGGATCCAGGAGCACTGAGGCCTGCAGGGGCTGCCATGGGGGCTGGCTTGGGGCCCTCCCCACCTGGGGGTCTGTTTCCCTTCCAGTCTCCCTTGCCACCCTCAGTGACCAGGGACACAGATGGCCCTGGCAAGGCCCCAGCCTGCTCTTTGCCTGTGTATGCACCCCCTGGGCTGTGCCCCCAACCCCAACCATGCCCTCGCCCTTCCCAGCTGCTCCAAACCCAGGCAGCCCACTGCCTTGCTCTGGGGGCGGAGAGCAGAGGGTCCTTCTGCAGGGAGGAGACGCAGAGTGGGCCCAGCCCTGAAGCTCTTGCTGACCCAGAAGCAGGAGAGGGCCTTTTTTGTTGCTGGAAGCCCTGGTATTTGAAGGTTTGTTGGACTGTGAATCAGTGACTGATCAGTCCTTGTTTTCAGGGTGTGGAAAGCAAGGGGGTGGTGCGTCCCCAGGCCCCTGAGGCCCAGCTGGGCTCCCCCTGCCCCTGCTCCCCCACCCCAGTGCTCTGCGGGACCTCGCTGGCCCATGTCCTGCAGCAGGGCTGGGCAGGCTGGGCGTGGTGGTGCACCCCACTCGGGGTGTCTGGGAAGTACAGAGCAGGACCACTCTCAGCTCCCAGGCAGGGGCCCAGCACCCTTAGCCTTCCCAGGCTTCCTGGGGTGGGGGTAGTCCCAGGGGCTCCATGGCCTTCTGGCTCCAGGGCATGTGGGTGGCCCCTGTGTGCATGGCCCCTCTTGTCGTGAGCGCCCGTGGTCCAACCTCCCCGGCCCTGCCGCCTGCTCAGGGTTCAGAGCCCCAGCAGCCCCACTAAAGGCTTCCTGGCCAGTGGGTGGCCGAGACGACTTGGAGCCTGCATCCCTTCTGTTCAGTGTCCTGGCCCTTCCCTGACACGAGCAGACACGGCATCCACAGAGACAGCCTGGACACCCTCCAAGGCCCCGATGATGGGACAGACGGGCGTACAGGAGCCACAGGCAGCGGATCCCACGCTCTCTTGGGTGGCTTCTCGCTTCAGAGGAGCTGGTCACAAACCAGTGCTTACAACAAAACCATTTCTGTGGTAGAGCGAGTGCTGGGAACAGCGTCTGTGGGATGCAGGCAGGGCAGCGTGGTGGGGAGGCGGGCGGGGGCGGCTTCCACTTTCTCCAACATCCTCATCCCATGGTCTGGGTTTCTTGTGAAAAACCTGGCCGGGCGCAGTGACATACACCTGCAGTCCCAGCACTTTGGGAGGCCAAGGCAGGTGTATCACTTGAGGCCAGGAGTTCAAGACCAGCCAACATAGTGAGACCCCATCTCGACGAAAAAAATACAAAAATTAGCCAGGCGTGGTGGTGCGTGCCTGTAGTTCTAGCTACTGGGGAGGCTGAGGTGGGAGGATTGCTTGAGCCTAGGAAGCCATGGCTATAGCGAGCCAAGATTGCGCCACGGCACTCCAGCCTGGGTGACAGAGCGATCCTGTCTCTAAAAAATAAAAATTTAAAAACCTTCTTGCTTCCTGGTTTTGAAATTACTCCTGTCTGGTTGTGGCTCGCAGCCCCTCTTCTAGGGATCCTTGCGGGCTCAGGGGCCTCTAACTCCTCCCTGGGCGAGCAGCCCCTGGCGGTGCCTGAGAGTCGCGTGGAGGAGGGTGCTGTGGAAGGACAGCGACGGGCAGGAGTGGCAGCAGGTGTCCCATCGGCTGAGATGGACGCAGATTGTCCCAGGGAAGTAGCCCTTGATGGTATTCCCGCGGGTGCCACCCCAGCAATCTTTGCAGGTGCAGAGAGCCCGACCCTCAGCCATGGCGGCAGCTGGGACGGGGTCGTCCCATGACAGAAGAGTGTCCAACTGTGGGGTTCGCCGTGGCTGTCAGCTGAGTTCTCCCGGCCACCATTGAGAGGGAGGCTCGAGGCAGAGGACGGGGCATGTGTGTTCTCTGGACAGACACCTGGGGTAGAGCCCCTGCATCAGCAGGTCAGAGAGGATGACTGTGGGAGCTTCAGGAGAAGGAACATGAATCACCCAGTCATCGATTTAAACACGTTCTACAGTTGACTGGGCTTTCGTGCCTTTTAGACCCTGGGGCCCTCGGTGCGTTTTTCGGAGTTAAAGGGTTAACACAGCAGGTCAAAGCCTCCTGGGGCCTGGAGGTGCCTGCGTGACCCTTTGAGAAGCTCTGGGCTGGGACGGTGGACGCCGGGCTCGAGGCCCACAGACCCAGCCTGGGCACATCCTGGGTGCCTCAGCCCCAGACCCAGTGTTGGCATATGGGGGGCTGTGGGGCACAGTGGGAGACAGGAGAGGCAGTGGGAGGAGCGCCCCCCCCCCACCCGCCGCCAGTCCCGCAGGAAGGGCAGTGTCTGGTTGCCCGGGGTGTGGGGTGTTGGCCAAAGGAACAGCAAATGCCAGGCCCAGGGTGAAGGGCTGCTGGCTGGGACAGCAGCAGGCCCTAGGGGGTCACCCTCCCTCAGCCCCGGGCAGGCGCAGGTCCTCCTTCCAGGCGCCTGGGATCTCCTTTGTCCCTGGCTGTCCTCAGTCTTCAGCCCCCAGCCCTGGGCAGGCCCAGGTCCTCCTTCCAGGGGTCCGGGGTCTCCTTTGTCCCTGGCCGCCCTCAGTCTGCACTTAGTGTGGCCACTCCAAGGGGGGCTGAGGAAACCCCTCGCAGCACCCACCAGGCTTCTGCGATGCCCACACCCGGCAGCTGTTGGATCCGCCTTTCCCCAAGAAAGCCCCCGGCCCTCCTCCCCTTCCTCTTGGGCCCCTCGCTGAGTGAGCAGTCCCTGTTCCCGGGAGCTGTGTGTCTGTCACCAGCTGCCGCCCTGGTCCTCATGCAAGCAGGGACCATCCCCACCTCTCCGGGCCAGGCCCCGCACACCCTGACCAGCCTCGCTGGCTGAACAGTTCCTTTCCTGGAGCTGCCGTGACAAACTGGCACACAGTGGGGTCGTCAGACAACAGCACATTGTGTGTGTCCCGCAGGCCGGTGGTCTGCACTCAGGGTGTCGGGAGCTGCGCTCCCTCGGGCTGCAGGGCAGGGTCCTCTTTGCCTGTCCGGCTGCTGGTGATTACTTGTGTTTCTGATTCCAGACACTTCCTCCTGGTGCCACAAATGCCAGCAGCCCTTGGTGTCCTGGCTTGTGGCCACGTCGCTCCCGTCCCTGTGTCTGTGACGTCCTATAAGGACACCGGCCACGTTGGGCTAGGGCCCTCTCTACTCCGATGTGGCCTTATCTTGACTGGCTCCAAATACTCTGAGGTTCTGGGGGACGTGAGTTTTGGGAAATCTCCGATCTAGGGGGTGGACTAAACCCTCGAGCACCAGGGTTTCAGATGCCCCTGCTGCAGGTGGGAGGGGGCCTGCAGCTGGAGCTGGAGCTGAGCACCGTGGGTGTGATGGGGGCTGCAGAGGTGGTGTGGGCCTCATGGCCAGAATCTGGGGCCTGGGCGGCCGTAGGGTGGCTGCTGATGGCCACGAGTGGGCTGAGGCTGGGATGGGACCGTGAGGGAAGGAAGGTGGAGGCTGTTCCAGGGCCCTTGGGGGCATCCATGCCGGCTCCCCTTGCCCAGCTGGACCTCTGGCCCCTTCTCAGGGTCTGATCTCCCAGTTCAAAGAGAAGTACCGGCCCCTGCCTTTCTTTGTCCGCACCCTCCTGGCCTGGCCACGATGCTCCTGGACACTTTGGGGCCCTGGTTTTCCTTCTTTCCTCATCGGAAGGAAAGCTCCTGAGAGCAGGGTCTTTGCTCTGTGCGGTGTGGTCAGCTCCAGGACTGTGCACAGATGAGTGTCGCTGAACGAATGGGAGGCAGGAGACAGCGGGGCCTGGGTGGGCCCTGCACACACAGCCTGCTTGTGGTGTCCACAGGAGACAGCGGGGCCTGGACGGGCCCTGCACACAGAGCCGACTCCAGCGTGCTGGTGGGCCTCTCCCTGAATTGTCCATCTCAGCCTGCCCATTCCGCCTTCCCCTGTGGGCAAGCGCGATGGGGTCCACCCGGATCACCCCAGACGTGTGGGTGGGTCAGCTCCCGGCAAGGGGTGTGTTCCGTGCGGCATTGCTGTGGGAGGCGGCGGGACTCTGTGCTGGCCCTGAGGGCTGGCTTGCATTCGGGTCCTTTGCTCCACTGCCCGGATCGCTGGGCTCTGAGAGCGTCCCACACGAGGGATTTGTCTAGATGAGGCCTGCACCTGGCTTGTCCAGGCCCCACAGCGCCCTTGCACCAGCCTGAGTTTGTCCATGAGTTGTTACATCAGGTCTTTGACCTTTGTGTTGCGTGGGGAGGGAGGGTGGTGGCTGGGGCCGCATCGGGCAGAGGCAAGGCACAGCCGCGGCCCCCAAGCTGGTGAGTCAGGGTTCTGTGCTGCTTGGAAGCCAAGTGTTGTACAAACACCAGGCGTGTTGCTTCTGGAATGTTCCCTGTGTGGTGATAAAGCCGGTGACGGCAGCCACTGTCATTGCTCCGAGACGCTGGTGGGTGCTGGCTGCCGCCCAGGCCTTGTCTGCCTGCAGCCCCTGGCGGCCCCTCCAGCCTGGTGGGTTCTCAGCTGCCACCGTGACCAGGGTTTTCCAGGGGCGCCACTATCAGCCAGTGCTTCCAGGATGCCGGGGTGGCCCCTGGCGGGCGGGGAGGCAGGATGCTGGTCTTGCCTTTTCCCCTTTGAAATTGCCGTCCTGGGGCTTCCATGCCAGGTCCTGCCTCCTGGCGCTGAGACCCTCGGGTCTGTACGGAAAGCTCCGTTTTTTTAAAGTCAAACAGACTGAATTAAAGTGTTTTTTCCAGAGATGTTAAAATACTGTGGGCCAGGATGATAACGACAGGCCTTTTCCTGGGTTGTTTCAGTCTTCCTGAAGATTAAGGAGTTTTCATTTAAAAATGTTTGGTGGGATGTTACTTAGAGAAAACCGGTGATGACATGTTTTCTGATTCCAAATACTTCTTCCTGGTGACACAGATGCAGAGGCGCCTGGGGCCTGAGAGTCCCTGCAAGGCCGTGGAGCACAGGCCTCATCTCCCGGTGGCCCGAGCCACTTAGGACAAAAAGCCCTGGAGCCCTGAGTGGGGAAACTGAGGCCTGCGAGGAGAGAGCCTCCCTCCCCAGCCAGCCAGGTGATGGGCGCTGACATTCAGGAGCACGGAGCTTCCGGCTCTCCCCTCCATTCTCAAGGTCAGCGTCCACCCGAGACCCCGTCTTACTTGCTGAACCTCCCACCGTGCTCCGGTCTGTGTGAGGGGGACTGTGGCACACACTCCGGTGTCCCGGGAGGAGCGGCCCCCCAGGCGTCACGGGGCCGGAGGCAGGGTCCGAGACAGGATGTTTTCCATTTGAGCCCCTCCCTCCCAAACTCCAAGTTCAGGGGTGGAATTCGCACACTCACACCCCCCTTCACACACCCCACACATCGCCCCACACACCCTTCACACCCCCCACACACACACCCCACACTCACACCCCCC